>NW_026652276.1:90362132-90385688 GCF_009828535.3 Hylobates moloch
CATTTTAGGTTCTCTAGCTTTCACAAATAAGACATTTAGCAGTACTGAACTCACTGGGCAAAACTGAGTGTTGCCATGGTGCAAATCTGATCATGACATATCCAACTTCTC
Organism: Hylobates moloch; assembly: GCF_009828535.3. Lineage (NCBI taxonomy): Eukaryota > Metazoa > Chordata > Mammalia > Primates > Hylobatidae > Hylobates > Hylobates moloch. The sequence goes on from NW_026652276.1 coordinate 90,362,244, forward strand.
CTGCTATTAGTTATCATAATGCTTGCTTCTATGCCAATAAAAAAAAAGAATGTTATTCCTTTTTGATTCAATTTATTCGATGAGGGCAGATGAGACTATTTTCAATCTTTCTGCCACTGTAAAATTGTCATCTTCTTTACCTTCCCCACCAAAATTATTATTATCCTTTACTATTCCCATTTAAATCCATACCTTCTCTTGCCCTGTTCCCTATTATTAGAAAGTTTTATCTAGTCATAAATCAACTACCTACAGTTCCTTATAAGATTAATATTTCTAAATCAAAATGAAACAATAATTGCTACTATCCTCTCAGTTCCAGAAAACCAGATATGCTGTCCTCAAACCCCAAACCACAAATGCTAAAAATTATGAATAAGTGGAATGTCTATTTGCTTACGTTATAATGAATAAAGAAATAACTAGAGTCTTGCACTGAGAACAATCAGCTCATTCTTGACCTAGCATCCTATTTATCTTTCTATTCTCAAGGCTAATTGCTTATATAAGCATGCCAATTTGCCTTGATTATAGGATTCTTAATAAATGAATGTTGTTTACATTTCACAAGTGTATTTGAATTTCACTACAGGAAGCCAAGCTCATCAAGTCTTTGTAAGTGGTAAAACCAGAGATCAAAGCAAAAGGCCTGCATTGAACCAACAAACAATTAGGCTGCAGAATGGAGGCCTAAGCAAAAATGCAATTGATTTATTGATTGTTCTACTCCAGAAGTATACTTCTGGGTCATTGCTTAATCTTACACCATATGTATAGAATTTTCTCACAATTTTTCATTATGATAATTTGGTGGTCATTTCTTAGTTAAATAAAGTCTCTCTACCATTCAACAGGATTTATCCTTTTCTTCTATGTTTTTTCATCTTGTTGCTTTTACTTGAATCAAATATCTTTCATTTTTTTAACTCTTCTCAACCTTCTCAATTTTGCCTAATCTCTCCAAAATTTTAACTTCTTAAACAATCCCTTTTCTATTACACTCATTATCTTGTTTTCTGCTGGTTTTAACTCATAGGCAAATTGGCTTGGTCTTTGGGGTAGGAAGAAAAAGGGGAAAAACATCTAGCACAGTGGCTGTCAACCTTGGCTGCACATTCAAACCTTCTAGGGAGCTTTTAAAAATCCTGATGCCCAGGTCACACTCCAGACAAATTTATCAGAATTTCTGGGAGTGGAACCCAGGCATTTGTGGGTTTTTGTTTTTGTTTTTGTTTTAGAGATAGTCTTGCTCTGTTGCCCATACTAGAGTGCAGTGGCATGATCACAGCTCACTGCAATCTCAAACTTCTGGGCTCAAGCAATCCTCCTGCCTCAGCCTCCCAGGTAAGCTGTGACTACAGGCATGCACCACCACACCTGGCTAATTTTCATTAGTAGTAGAGATGAGGTCTCGCTATGTTGCTCCACGCTGGTCTAGGACTCCTGGCCTCAAGTGATCCTCCTGTCTTGGCCTCCCAAAGTGCTGGGATTACAGGCGTGAGCCACTGTACCTGGCCCACTTGTACTTTCTGAGGATCCCCAAGTGATGTCAATGCACAACCAAGTTTGAGAACCACTACTTTAACTTACCAATACCCTTATTCTAGCTTAAATAAGGTGTTCTGCCAAACTTCCACAGAGAGAAAAAAAAAAACAAGGAAAGGAAGTCAGGTTCCTGAGCAAACCCTCAATCAAGGCAGGTCTTGAGACTAGTGAGATGTGTTATTTAAAAGCACCATCAGTCACACGTTAGTGTCCCAGCACCAGGCACATGGTCAAAAATGTGAACTATTTAAGCCGGGTGTGGTGGCTTATGCCTGTAATCCCAGCACTTTGAGATGCCAAGACTGGTGGATCACTTGAGGTCAGGAGTTCAAGACCAGCCTGGCCAACATGGTGAAACCTCGTCTCTACTAAAAGTACAGAAACTAGCTGAGTGTGGTGGTGCATGCCTGTAATCCCAGCTACTCAGGAGGCTGAGGCAAGAGGATCGGTTGAACCCGGGAGGCAGAGGTTGCAGTGAGCTGAGATCACGCCACTGTACGCCAGCCCAGATGATAGAAAGAGAATCCATCTCAAAACAAAAAAATATGAACTATTTGATATTTGACATCATTCCCAAAACCAAGCCATGGGCATCTTCTATGCACAGAAGTTGGTCAAGTGAGATTACTTCTGGGGATAGCAGGGTCTAAACACCTCAAGGCTTTCAGCTTCTATGGCAATGGTTACAGGGGCTTACAAATGTATCAGAACTTCTGCAAAGAAAAAAGTAGACTAAGGTTACATGTGAAATAAGAGTCACCAAAGTCAATTACAGGCTAAACAAGAACACTGAAGATCATGGAATCACAGAAACTATATGAAGTTTGTCCTAGAAACTATACAAGACTAGAAATCATAGAGACTTTGTGATAACTGCCTACCAGTGAACACTGATGGTCATGTTTTTCTGTTTTTTCAGAAAGTGAAAAGAAAGTACATTTTTATCTGTCAACATCGAATACCATCATACCTGGTAAATAGGGCTGAGGGTTGCCCAATTTCAGAATTCCAAGCCCGTCTGGTCCACATCTGCGGGCCTTGGTTGAGATCACAGTTCAAGAGAGGCAGCTCTCCAACCTAACAGCTCTTCCCTTAGACACTGCTTCCAAATTATATCCTATCAGTTGGAAACTGCATAGTCCTTGGCATTTATGTTGAAAGACAGGTTTCTGGAAAGGAGGAAGGGGTCACTGGGGAGGAGGGAGGAAGATCACCCTGCAGTATGAACAGATGGAATTCTAAAGGGAAGACAAGCAATGAGCTATCTCTGTCCCCAGTGTTCAAGTAGGTGAGAACTAACAAGGTACATGAAGCCTCTCTAAGGAACCATGACTCCAAAGCCTAGGGACACACTTCTTGTTATCTGCAGGGATGGGGTGGCACTCCATAAAGAGCTGCTCTACAAGATGAGATCTGCCAAGCAACCGTATAGCTTGTAACTCACATTCTCTCCTAAGCTCCTCTAGGCTGTTCCTTCTTTTATAATGATTCAATGCTTTGTTCCTAAAGGATTCCAGTTACAGCGTCCTCTTGCAAAGGAGGGGCAATCATCCATAATCAGTGCTTCTTGTATTAGCTACTTTTTTGACATCTATTACTTCCTTAAACCTGAGGGCTGGAGAGCCCACTTTACCTTGTCTCTATTCCCCGAGCTCGAAATATGAAAAAGAAGAGCACTGTTCATTAAGACCAAATCCTTTAGGCAACAGTTCTCATAAAGTCAAATGAATTTCCAGAACAAACATCAGCCCATACGTATCTTTTTCTTCTTTGAGCCCAGGAAGGACCTACCAGGAGATCTTTCCCCACTCTCAGGTGCTATAATTCTATGTCTACAACCTGCAAGTGGCAGACTCACCTCAAAGAGGGTAACTTTCAAGCCAATAATGTACTTCCTATCTTCTTGGGCTGGAAAGGGCCTTCCAGTCACCACTGTTTGTCACACAGATTATCTGAATAACTTTAATGGAGAACTCACCATCCATTTTCGACAACTCTACAGGTTAGAATATTTTTCCCTACGCTCATATGACTTTCAGTCACTGACCCTGGGGAATTCTACCCTTTAGACCACACAGAATACCCCTACACACATTTCCACCTGAAAGCTCTTCAAAAGCCAACGTCAACTAATGAATCACAATGTAGTATGTTCTGGAAATTCTATGTTTTCAAGTGGTATGATTTCCATCATCTCACGACTATATTAACAATTGTGCCAAATTTTATTCCCATTCACAAAGGAGGAAAACCAAGGGCCAGAGGAAAGAGTTTCACTTGTCCAAGTTGGTGCGCAAATATGATTCTATAAACTAGGTCTCCTGCCTCCCAGGCCAATGCTAAATGACAGGCCACAAGCCAAAGTACTTCTTATCACATGGATTTAAGGCCACACATACCATCTCTCCCCAAATTTCATCACTTTACACTGTTGCCAGTCTCTTCCTGGAGCCAAACATTTGCATTTGATCAACTTCTATCCTAGATACCCCAATATATTGTCACAGTTTTTACTGGTATTATTAGGAGGAAAGAATGCATCCTGATAATGATACAGCCCTAACCATATATTCCCACTTTGGAGAATAAAACAGCTCAGGGAGTTACTGCCTAGGGTGAAACTGTAATGGTTCAAAGTGCCAACACTCCACCACTCCTCTTCCACACTCTCTTCCCCTCACAACAGGAGAAAGAATGTGAGAAAACAAATCAGCAGCATCTGATGGCCTCACTACACTCCCACCCACCCATCTGCTCAACAGACTTTATGGCAAGTGCTTTCCTTGGAAGTGGCTGAAAGGGAGCAACACCTTGCAGTGGGAAATAAACTTAAATGTTAAAACTTGACCTTCCGGCCGGGCACAGTGGTTCAGACCTGTAATCCCAGCACTTTGGGAGGCTGAGGCAGGTGGATCACGAGGTCAGGAGTTCAAGACCAGCCTGGCCAAGATGCTGAAACCCCATCTCTACTAAAAATACAAAAATTAGCCGGGCATGGTGGCACACACCTGTAATCCCAGCTACTCGGGAGGCTGAGGCAGGAGAATCACTTGAACCCGGGTAGCAGAGGTTGCAGTGAGCCGAGACTGCACCACTGCACTCCAGCCTGGGCGACAGAGCAAGACTCCATCTCAAAAAGAAAAACAAGCAAAAAAAAAACAACAACTTGACTTTCCTTTCCTTTTCACAGGTTTCACATTTGGAGTATATGTGTTGCATTGACAGGTTGCCTATTCCTTCTGATTTGGAGAACAAACTTTTCAACCAAGGTATTTCAAATCTGCCTTGAAAAGAAAAACTGAAGAGTACCTTTTTGGACCAGATCAATTTTTAACTCCATGCTTGAAAATAGAAGAGCACAGTGAAGATGCCAAAAGGCTTGACATCTAAAGAGAAGAAACTTCAAATGCACCTCACTTCAGTCACTTCTGAAGAATTTCTGCCAACTTTATCCAGTCTGAAATTTGCACTAACCAGACAGGAATTTTTTACTGCTCGTCGCAGGCCCTTTTTTTCTTCCCAGTTCTAAGCCTAAGGAAGCATAATATAAAGGAAAGGCCAGGGGGAGTAGGGAACAGATCCAAATCTCTGCTGAAAGACCAGATTGGTTATTTAATAACTGTATAATTTTAGGCAACTTAGATATCTTTTTCTTTTTTGAGACATGGTCTCACTTTGTCACCCAGGCTGGAATGCAATGGTACGAACACGGCTCACTTCAGCCTCGACCTCCAGGACTCAAATGATCCTCCCACCTCAGCCTCTTGTGTAGCTGGGACTACAGGTGCAAGCCACCACACCTGACTAATCTTTTTTTTTCTTTTTTCACAGAGACAGGATCTCACCATGTTGCCCACGCTGGTCTCGAATTCCTGGGCTCAAGCGATCCTCTCACCTCAGCCTCCCAAAGTGCTAGGATTATAGGGGTGAGCCACTATGCCCAGCCCAAATAATCATTATTTATGCATCTATAATGTTGCTGATAGCGTTAGTTACTGTGAGCATTAAATGAGAACATGTAAAAGGCCTACTCATAGTAGATACTCAGAAAATGTTCCCACTCCTTCCTAAAACAAAATGACCACATTCAATCTCAGGACAAGCAGAAAAAAAAAATGAGAAGGAAATGGACTCAAATTAATCAGATACCAAAGCAGTTCCTGATACCAAATATAAGACAATACTGCCCTAAACCATTACTTCCTAATAATTTTAAATCTGTTTGCAGTGCTGCCTGACACCTGATATTGCATAAGATACAGCAGCTAAGACACAGACTTAAAATTGTCCTTTCCTCTGAAACTCAACAAAAGAATTTTTAGGATAGCTCTTCAACAAAGGCATCCAAGGGTGTGCCTTTTAAGTTGTAAACATTGACTGCAAGCCAAAAATGAGTGAATAATATTATGGAGTGTCTAATGTAGAAACAGGTATTCTCGGACAAAAACCATCAGTTGTTCATCACATCCACCAAGAACCACCTTCTTATCATCATCTTTAAAAATAAAGGACATGGGAGTATTTGTGGGTGTGTGTACGTAACCCAGGGGTGTCCAATCTTTTGGCTTCCCTGGGCCACACTGGAAGAAGAATTGTCTTGGGCCACACATAAAATACACTAACACTAACGATAGCCAATGAGCTTAAAAAAAAAAATCATGAAATAAATCTCATAATGTTTTAAGAAAGTTTATGAATTTGCGTTGGGCCCATGAGGCCCACAGGCAGTGTCTGACAAGCTTGATGTAACCCCCAAAATTAGACAATGGTTAATAAATACAATGGAGGGCCACATGGCTATTACAGATGTGAAGAACCCCCCAAAAACACAGGCTATTACCTATGAAATATATACATCCTTACATCCTAAAAGAACAAAGATTGAAGTACATGGCTGACTTTATAATTTATGAAACACTTCCATATAAATTATACATAGGTTAGAGTATAACAGAAACATTGCACATACACACACACAAAGGCATATGCATATATATATTACATATATATCACATATATATATCACATATATATATATTACATATATATATCATGTATATATATATATATCTCACCTTCCAGCTCTACCTGAAAGGTCAGTACAGGGAAGCAAATGGTTAAATGTATACACTAAGACAGTAATCTTTTCCCTTAAATATAAGTTTTATAACTATTACTATAATGATACTGAAGATACCTATCCTTGGGAGGATTAAACTCCTAAGACTGGGATCCAATTTTTGCTAGTCACTAACTCCATTTTTTTCTATTAAAAAGATTACTTTTCAAAGTTCACCCCTCTACTCTTAATTCATTAGTCTTTTATTCTCTCATTTCCATTCATACCCACTAATTTTTTATATTCACACAATTTAACCCATATAAACTGATGGGGAGGGAGGGGATAGTCATTGAATAGGTTTGTTCTCTCTTAAGGCTTTCCTAACAAGAAATAAAATGGACTTTTGTCATTTTAATTTTTATTTACTTCTCCCTGAGGCCTTAAATATTCTAGAGCTGGAGGTTGGGAGGAACTGTTTTCCTAACTTGAAACAGTCTGTTAATTATTGATGTAAGCCATACTTACAATGAGGTGCTTGGACACTTTTCTGTACAGTATTACTATCTGGTTTTCCTCCCAAAACACCCGTATGATCTTCATTATACAAGAAAGTTGAACTGGTATCAGTAATGCCAACACAATTTCCATTGCTCTCTACATACATACTTAAAAATCTGCCACTTAAAACTTGTCCTTCAAGCTTGATGTCCAGAATTAGATGGTTTGAACTGATTTCTTAAGCAACTCATGAAGAAAAGCAAAGTTGAGATTATCACACGCACAATTCCAGGAAAAAAAAAAAAAAGAGAGAAATCACCAACACTGCACATTTCTGTTGGCCCACGGAGATGATCTGGAAGGTTTCAACTTCTCTCACAGATTGTCAAAGAGCCAAGTGGAGCTGACCTGGGAGAAGGAACGCATCAATGATCCAAATGCGTCCCTACGAAGAGGGTTCCCAAGCGACATGGTCCCCCAAAAGCTTTGTCTCTACTCAAAAAAAGGTCAGCCTGGTATTGTTTTTGTTTCTTGATTGAGAGGCTTAGAATATTGTAAACAATTCTAAAAGGAATTGCACCCAGTAACTGTGACACACAGTAGTGTAAAAGTAGCCACAACAACACTGCCCCAAGAAGCTTGGGATGTACAATCATAATTGTCTAAATACTACATTTGCAACTGCTAGCCTTAACAAGAACACAAATCCACCATGTTAATGATGGGACATTATTTTTCTAAAGATTAATTCACACCATGTGTTATTAATCAGCAGGGTAAATGAAAGCTCAAGCAAAAAAAAAAAATGCTATCCTAGTCAAGCAGAATTTAATTGCATTATTGTTATTATTATGGCTGCTGCACTGGTTTCCCTGTGTCACTGGCTCCTCCACCACAAGTATTCAGAGACACACACACACACATACACACAGCACCACAGCATTGATGGAAAAACAAAAAAGCCAGAGCCAGGAGGTAAGACCCATATGTCTAGAAGGAAGAGGGTTTTGAAGAAAAACGTTTGTCTCTGGAAAAGCAGGTCAAGTATGCACCCAGACCGCCTTGAGAATTATGCCTAGGCCGTTTCATTTGAGTGTCCCATCTTGCACAACGGTGGGAGCAGCTGTGGGAGATCACAGGAGATGCAAAGCAACACAAGCAACCTCATCTATCTCCCCGACGGCCACATCAGAGTTTCCAGGTGGCGGGAGAGAGAGCTCAGTTCTCCCAAAGAGCACACAGCTAACCTGCCATCCAGAACATCATTTCCCATACCAAACCATCCCTTTTTCAAGGCCTGAAGGCAGGCAATTTGAACGTCCTGTCGCTGAGCACACCTCAGAAAACCGATTTTTGATCTAGAACTCGAGTCCTCTGCCAAAGTTGTAAGTTTTCATGAAAACAAAAGAAGAAGAAAAGAAAACCCGCAGGCAGGCACAATCGTTGGCTGCCCGGATCACGAGTTTCCCTTGCTGCCTAGTCTTGTGGAGTTTAGAGGTAACCAACTAGGAAAAGAGAAGTGTCCAAGTGTCAGGAGTACGAATGCGCCCAGTCTCGCCTGTGTGTGTCCCTCCCAACATCCCTTATAAGAGGCTGGGACACTAAAACTGGAAGTCTGGGGGACCAACTGCAGTCCAGATCCTGGATGGGGCAAGCCGCCACACCCTCCGCAGCTCACAGCACAAGCCTCGGCTGGGAGGGGCCCAGACACTGTCCCAGCAGGAAAGGGAGAAAGAGGGGAGTTTTCAGAGTCCTGGATTTGAGGAGCTGGAAAGCTGGGAGAAGCGGAATGCAGGAGGGAGCGGGGGACCTGGCTAGGCGTGCAAGAGGAGGGGAGGGGTCGCCTGTGCAGTCAGGACAGCTCCCAACAAGTCCCCGCAAAACTGCACAGTTTTGTGGTTGAAGTCTAGAGGGAACGCGCTGAGGTTCTCCCCGGCCTGGGTTTCAGATGCCCCTGCTCCTCGCCAAGGGCCGGGGCGCCGCACTGCTGTGGATCTCCCCTTTCCCCTTCGGGGAAGCTCCCCTTGGCCAAGCCGCGACGTCAGCCCTCCAAGTTCGCCTCCGCTCACCGCCCGGCGCGGCGCCCGCGGCCGGCCACACGCGCCCCATCTGCCGGGGACTTCGCAGGTCCCGGGCTGGCCGCCCGAGGGATGGTCCGCAGGGGCTCAGTGTTTTTTGTGTGTGTTTTTTTTTTTTTTTTTTAAAAAGCCTAAGCGGCTCGCCGCCTCCTCCTCCCAAGCCCGCGCCACCTTCTCTTCACGCCCACGCCGCACCTCCCGGGCACACGCGCCGTGAGGTGCCTCTCCAGCCAGACAATGGGTTCGGGGCTGGCTGGGTAGCCGGCCCCGAGCCCCCATCCCCATCCCGGGACCCCGATAGGCTGAGCGCGGGGGACTACCAGGGTGTTGAAAAGGAGTGCTGGGGGGCCACAAAGGGGAAAGTGGGAGCCTCCCCCTCGGGAATGGAGGCTCGCTCCCCGCACGGGGCGAAGGGGAGGGGTGGGGGTCAGCTGCGCCGCCCTGCCGGGGGCCCCGGGTCCCGGCGCCCGACCGCAGCCGCGCACTCACCAGCACGATGGCAAATCGCTCCTCCAGTTCACCTGGCTCGGGCATCGGCAGCTTCAAAGGCACGTTGTGCGCCCTGAAATCGGTCTGCTGCGAATCCATGCTCCCCGCGTTGCCCATGTCGGCGGCGCGCCGGGGCCGGGGGCTGCTCCGGGCCCCTAGCGTGCGCGTCGGAAATCAGAACAGCTCCCGGCGGTCGGCTGCCGCCCGCAGGCGCGACCTGCCCGGCTCCCCGCCCTCCGCCGCGCCCAGGCGGGTGTGCGGCGCGCACCGCTCCCTAGCAGCGCTCCAAGCCGAGCCGCCCCCCGGCCTCCCTCATGCTCTCCGCCGCCCCAGCGCGGCCCCGGCCTCTTTTCCTCGGGAGGGGTAGTCGGGGCGCTGGGCGCCTATGTGCATGGTGTTCTGCTGGCACACCGCCCCCTGCCAGAGATCGCGGCCCCCGGCGCGTGGTCCCTCCTACTCGGCCTTCTGCCGGGCCCGCGGCCGCCGCTGACACTTCCAGCCCTAGCCGGCCACGGCTGCGCCTGCCCGGCTAGCACCTCGAGCAGACAAATGCAGCTCCGCGCTCCCCTACACAATGCCCCCTCTCGTCCGGCCCCCGCCCCCGGCCCGGCTCCGCCCACTCGCCCCGCGGACTGCCGGGACGCGTAGTTTCTGCCCAAAGTGTCCGCGCGCAGAAACCACGCCTGCTCTAGAGCGCCAGGCCGGGTTGGGACCATTTGCAGCAAGGGCGATCCGTAGTCTCCGGAGATAGCATATGTCACTTTTGACCCTCCTAACCCCAACAGTGGAATACCTACATCGTGTATATCATGTTGACACGTGGTAGGCAGGTCTGACCATGACGGAATCGAATCAATGAATGAAGGAATGCATGCCTTCTGATTAAAATTCAGAAAATCGTTGCTGTTTTTAAAAGATTTAGTTCAACAAGGAACTTCGAAAGCACTGGCAAAGTTCTGTTTCATAAACGGGGGGGGTGGGTCCATGGGTGCTTGTTTGTCGTTCTTTCTTCCATATATATGTTCTTTGGTGTGATTGAAATGTTTTATAAACAGATGTATAATTTATGGGTATATATAGTCAGACCCTAGGAGCTCGGTAAGGATTCAATTCAATTAAAAAAAAAAAAACCTGTCAAACACCTATTATGTATGGGATATTGTGTTCCTTGGTGGGAGAAAAAAAAAAAGAGACTTGCCCTGCGCTGGAATACTTGCCAATCTAGTGAAGGAGAAAATTTACACACCCATATTTCATGTGAGATGGATATAACGATAGAGTGTTCTGGGAGGCTTTGGGGTGATCTTTGGCTGCAGCTCTCTTATTCCTTCACAGCAGTCTTGAGTAAGGTGTCTTACAGAAAAGATTGGACTTGACTCTGTCCTCTGGGGTGTATTTCAGACTATAACTACCCATTCTGAAACTTCGGAAATAGAAATAGCCTTATAAGAGACTTTAGCCAACTGCTCATGTGAATGTTAAGGGCATACATCTGGTTGACTTGTGGCTGAACTTCTGCAGTTAGTCCTTTCTTAGTTTAAAGCAGTGTTTCTTAATCCTAGATGTGTATCAGATTCACTTGGGAAGCTTTTTGTTAAAACTACACACACCTTGGGCTCTGCGTATTATCAGAATCTCCCTAAGCTGAAAGCGGAGCCTGGGCCGGTGTACTTTTAACAAGCTCCCAGGTGATTGTGATATGCAGGTAAGGTTGTTATCCTTTTAGTAAATAGCAAGTGTTTCTGGACAAGGTAGTACACCAAGATTCAGTCATCAAGGACATTTCATTCACCTTTACAAACTTCAAGATACTTTAAACATAGTAGACGCCCAAGAACTATTTGTGGAATTGACAAGTGACTTTTTCCAAAAGCATATGACACAAATACACACAAATACATCATGTGTGTTCTATTAAATAAACCACTTCTAGTCTTTAAAGAATGGAGAAAGTATAAATAAATTCAACTTAAAATTCTGAATAACTGTAACCTGTATTTCTAAAGCAGTGTTTATCAAAGTTAATAGCAAATGTGTTACTGATCTGAGAGAAAAGCAGGGAGGTTTAGATATACACACACCCCAAACTAATGAAAATGAGTGAGAAAGAAAGTAGTTCAGACCAGGTGAGACATTTCTGACCCACAAATTTATTTATTTCCTTGTAATCTCTAGACATGTACTTTGGATCTGATTGACTCACAAAATCAGCCCACCCAGAGGGTTGCCCATCTGGATAAAAAAGGCTGGAATTCTTTTCTGCAGTTGAGAAAGCCTTTTTGATTACATTTATGGCTCCCTGCGGCTATATTTCTGCCAAGAACCAAGACCTTTTTCTCCCCTTAAGTCTTATCACATCTAGTCTCTCTCATAAGCTCACACTTTGAGGGAAGCCAAGGAAAAAGTATGCAAATCTATGAACCAAAGGAAATTTCCTGCCATTTCAATGTTTGGAATCTCTAATATTTGGTTGTTATTTGTGATTATTAAGAGGAGAAATAAACACTCCATAGGATTGTAAAATTTCTATAAGAATCCATCAAAATCTTAGGAAATTTTTTGGGGGAAGACGGCATGGAGGGAAAGGAAAGAAAAGACATTTCTACTACCTTAATTGTAGCACTGTTCCTCCCCACAAAATTAAAATCAAGCAATCATTTAAAAATGCATATTCCATTTATTATTATTATTATATATGATTTGTTATAGCTCATGTGCAAAATATTGGCAAAAAAGAAAATGTCTGGGCTGGGCATAGTGGCTCACACCTGTAAGCCCAGCAGACTGGGAGGCCAATGCAGGAGTATTACTTGAGCGCAGGAGTTTAAGACCAGCCTGGCAACATGGAGACACTCCATCTCTAAGAAAAATGCAAAATTATTAAGAGACAAAAATGGCGAAGTATGATCTTCCAGGTACACTCCACTGGAAAAAAAAAAAAAAAAAAGAAAGCCAGAGATGGGCATGCATACAACTTCCTAAACACACTGTGTGTGCTCAATTCCCCAGGGTAAGAAGAGCACCGTGCATGCAGAAGGCCTACCCTAAAGGAAGAATCATGGGAAAGAGAGATGGGATCTCACTGTTGCCCAGGCTGGTCTCAAATTCTTGGCCTCCAGCTATCCTCCTGCCTTGGCCTCCCAAAGTGTTGGGTTTACAGGTGTGAGCCACTGTGCCAGTTTGATATTCTTTATAACAAAGCCTACAAGATTTCTTCCCATATAGAATTTTCTGAAGACAACAAAGAAGCTAATTATTAATAATTGGATGCATACTATGAGATAAGAATTATATATCTTCTTCTAGACTGTCAACTTAGAACAGAATTCAGAAAACTATGCCTGTAAACTAAATCCATTCATCTGCCTACTCTTATAAATAGTTTTATCGGAACACGGTAAAACCATTTATTTACCTACTATCTATAGCTGCTTTTGCACTGCAAGGATGGAGTTGAGTTGATATGACATAGACCATATGGCCCTCAAAGCCTGAAGTTTTTACTATCGGTCCCTTTACAGAAAATGTTTGCTGATCCCTGACTCAGAAGATACTATATTTTGCAAATTATAAGTACTATAAAGTGATATTTTTACCTATTACCTATGTCATGTAACAAAACTACCTTTAAAACCTAATGGCTTAAAATGTTTAAAAAAAATGCAAAAATTTTTTTAAATTTTTGGTGTGTGACACACACCTGTCTTCCTAGCTGCTGCTAGGGAGGCTGAGGTGGAAGGATCGCTTGAGCCTGGGTGGTTGAGGCTGCAGTGAGCCATAGGTGTGCCACTCCACTCCAGCCTGGGCAACAGAGCAAGATCAAGGTCTTATCTTAAAAAGAAAGAAAAAAAGGAAAATGTCTATTAAAACTGTACTTAGCTTCCATGGACACTGAAATGTTAGAACATTTATCTTCTATGTGCATTTCCAAGCTATGCCAGGGATGGCTTGGTCAGGGATTCCTCTACAATGGTGTGATTGCTTTCAAAGAAGCTTTTCCATTATTCAGGACAAATACTTCTACAAGATCATCTGTTTGAGGGATTGGAGCTAAGTTTTACTTAAGTTTATCTCCTCAGGTTCTAAATGTAAGGAACAGCTCTGCAGGTAAGTTCACTTAGTGTCTTAGAAAGGCTAACTGAACTTGGCTACAGAGTAGTAACCCTAAGATTCTCCTTGTGTGTGTAATTTTGTACAAATGAGGTCAGTGCTCTGTGAAAAATGCAACCATTGATAGTCCTGAATCAAAATTGTGAAGTAGAACTAGCTGGGATTTTAGAGGGATTGCTATTTGTCACTTTACATCTACAACAGTTCTGCAAGATTGACATATTCACCTACATTTATTTGAAGAATATTTATTAAGCACTTACTATGTGCCAGGCACTGCTCTTGATTTGTAAACAAATTTTAAACATGAGTTCTTTCCCTTTTGCTTTATACAGCCTTCTTTAAACAGTTAACTTACAAAGATGTAACTTAACTCTCCAGTTCCCCTCCTCCTCCTGAATCAATTAGGAATGCTTTCACCACCCAACTAATAATGTCTGAAATAATATATTTTTCTTATATGACAAGAAATATGGAGAAAGGTAGCTGCCAAATTTTCTTCAGCAACTCAGTAAGGCTACAGCCAGTATCTGTAGGATGGCGTGGTCCTTTCCCATGTACTTACAAACTAACGGTCAGGGTGCTATGGATCAAGTCTGCCTGTATTCCAGGCAGAAAGCAGGGGGGAAAGGGCAATGTCAATGTCATGCCAGACCCCTAATTGACTTCAGTAGGAAGGGCACCATGTTCAAGAGGCCGAAGAAGAGACCCAGAGAATGACCCAGAGCCAGAGAATGCGATATATATATAGGGTTTGTTGGGGGGACTTGCACACAGGGTAATCCAGTGGTGGTGGGCTGGACAGGAGAAGCACAACTGCTTGTAAAAAGCGTGAAGTTTATATAGAATTTCACTTGGCACCTTCCCTGTAGCAACCTCCACCTGACAACCTCCATCTGACTCAAAACAAAGGGCCTCCATCCCCTACACAGCCTGGGGGCCCAGATGTTCCTCAGAGATAAGGAATGAATGAGATAGGTCACTTCCAGATCCCTTAGCTCAGAACTCCAAACACACGTTCTTCTTAAGCCACAGGGTCATTTTCAGAATGTGCTTAAGTTATGGCTGACAGGTATATCTCCTCTCCTATACACCCAGTTAAGCCTGTTCCTTTTATCAGGAAAGCAGGGGCTTGCTAGTGGTACATCAAACCACTGGCAGACTGCCAATTATTCCTCATTTTCCGCAACTGAGTAATATGCCCATTCCTAGCTGCAAGAAGAGCTGGCAGAGCCAGGTGTAACCTGTGGCTTGACATATTCCTCACCTGGATAAAATCAAGAGTCTAATAGCAAGGAGGCAATAGATGTGGGTAAACAATGGGTAAACAACAATTTTCTTCTAACTTCTTCCCCACATATTTCATACCTTTGAATAATACTTTACATTTGTATATGACTTCATAGTTTACTAAATGCCTTTACTTTATTTTATCCTATCAATACAATAGTAAGGAAGCATAGACTCAACACAGTAATTTTTTTCTAGTTTATACAAGTGAGAGAATTAGAAATTAGGTATTTTGATTCACAAATCAGTATTCTATATTGCCTTAAAATTTTTCTCTGAAATTATCATGTATTTTTGTTTTTGTTTTTAGACAGGGTCTCACTCTGTCACCCAGGCTGCAGTGCAGTGGTGAGATTATGGCTCACTGCAGCCTCGGCCTCCCGGGCTCCAGTGATCCTCCCACATCAGCCTCCTGGGTAACTGGAACTACAGGCACATGCTGCTACACCCAGCTAATTATTTTATTTTTTCTAGAGATGGGGTTTCACCATGTTGTTCAGGCTGGTTTTGAACTTCTGGCCTCAAGTGATCCTCCATCCTCGGCCTCCCAAAGTTTTGGGATTAAAGGCATGAGCCACCGTGCCTGGCCCATCTATTCTTATGTATAAAAGCATAATGTGACTTCTGCTTCTGATCAAGATGGAATATAAGGACCACATTTATACTCACACATGAAACTAATAAAAAACACTGGACAAATATATACGAAACAACAACCCTCAAGACATTAACCATCAGGCAATGAAGAATAGTGATCCCTGAGAGATGAGAAATAAACATAGAAAGCCCTAGGACTACCCCAGCTTACCGCCTGGAGAAAGTTCCTAGGGCACCGTGCAAAGAAGGGGAACCCAGACTGAGCCTGGGGGTATTCTTGACTGGGGAGACACAGCTGCTCGTTCAGTGAACCCGAGGAGCTAGTGTTCTCAGGACAGAGTACCAAAAAATAGTGAGCTGCAAGAAGAGAGATCTCCAGAGATCTTCAGAGGTGGCCATTCCAGTATTCAATTGAGTACAGATCAGTACATGCATGTGAGGAAAAAACCCAAAGCTAGTCACTTAATAATAAAGAGGTGAATTCATCAGAAGAACATAACACTCAATAACAGCGTTTCAAAATACATGAACTCTGGCCAGGCACAGTGGCTCATGCCTGTAATCCCAGCACTTTGGGAGGCCGAGGCAGGTGGATCACTTGAGGTCAGGTGTTTAAGACCAGCCTGGCCAGCATGGCAAAGCCCCATCTCTACTAAAAATACAAAAATTAGCCAGGCGTGGTGGTGCATGCCTGTAATCCCAGCTACTTGGTAGGCTGAGGCAGGAGAATCACTTGAACCCGGGAGGTGGAAGTTCAGTGAGCTAAGATGATGCCACTGCACTCCAGCCTGAACAACAGAGTGAGATGCCATCTCAAAACAACAACAAAAATACATGAACTCCAAGGAGAAATAGATCCACAATTATAGTCAGCAATTTCAACAACCCTCTCTATTATAAAGTCTATTCCTTTACCACAATGGAATTAAATTAGAAATCAAGAACAGAAAGATCGATGGAAAATCTGAAAACTAAATAACTAAAATTCGGGAAACAAATAATGTACTTCCAAGAACCATGGACCAATTTTTAAAAATTAAGGGGAAATTATAATGTATTTTGAATCAAATGTAAGTGAAAACACAACATATTAAAATTTGTGGGATGCAGCTAAAATGGCAGTTAGAAATTTAGAACACTAAATCCCTACGTTAGGAAAGAACAGCCCAGGTGCCATGCCTGCAATCCCAGCACTTTGGGAGAACCAATTAAGAGGATCATTTGAGGCCAGGAGTTCAAGACCAGCCTGGGTATCACAGCAAGTCCTTGACTATAAAAAAAAAAAATTGTAAAATGAACTGACTGTGATGATGTGTACCTATAGTGCCAGCTACTTGGGAAGCTGAGACGGAATGATTGCTTGAGCCCAGGAGCTCGAGGCTGCAGTGAGCTAATTGCACCGCTGCACTCCAGCCTGGGTGACAGGCCCTGTCTTTCTTTAAAATAAATAAATAAATAGAAAAGAAAAAGATTTAAAATCAATGTTCTCAATGTCTAAAGAAACTAGAAAAAAAGAAACAAGTGAAAACCAAACGAAGCAGAAAGAATAATGAAGATAAGAGCAAAAATCAACGAAATGGAAAACAGAAAAACAATAGGAAAATTGATGACACCAAAAATTAGTTCCTTAAGAATATTATACCAATGTTGTCAACATCTATTCAGATTTACCAGGAAAAAAAGGAAAAAGACACAAATAACCAGCATCATGAATGAAAAAGTTAACTACAAATTCCACACATCCTGAAAGGATAATCAGGGAATGTTTTGAACAACTATATGTCAATAAATTCTACAATGTGAATGAAATGGGTATGTCCATTCCTTAAAAGACACAGTCTACCAAAGCTGATTCAAGAAGAAACAGATAACCTGAATTGCCATATATCTATTAAAGAAATGGAATCTATAGTTAAAAATCTTCCCACAAAGGGCCAGGTGCAGTGGCTCATGCCTATAAACCCAGCACATTGGGAGGTCAAGACGAGTGGATTGTTTGAGTCCAGGAATTGGAGAGCAGCCTGGGCAATGTGGTGATACCCCACCTCTACCGAAAAAATAAAATAAAATCCTCCCACAAAGAAAACAATAGGGCCAGATAGCTATATTGGGAATTTTACCACCCACTTATGGTAGAAAGGGTACCAATGCTACCTAAACAAACACTTCCAGAAAATTGAAGATGGATGACTATTTCCCACCTCATAGGTCAATATTTCCCTGATACCGAAACTGATTAGAGACATTATAAGAAAGAAAACTACAGCCAACATAAAATTTAAAATTTTAGCAAATATAAACCAATAATATATAACAAGAATAATACGTCCCGACCAAGCAGGGTTTATTCTAGGAAGGCAAGGTTGTTTTAGCATTTAAAAAAAACAAATAATATAATTCACAATAATAACAGACTAAAAAAGGAAAGCCAAATAATTATATCACTAGACGGAGAATAAGTATTTGACAAATTCAACATCCATTCCTGATACGAGCCCTCAACTGACTAGGAATAGAAGGGAACTTGCTCAACTTCACAAAAGTTATCTACAAAAAAACCTACTTATATCGTATTTAATGGTCAAAGGCTGTGATGGTTAATTTTATGTGTTAACTTGGCTGGGACAAGTAGATATTTGGTAAAACATTATTCTGGGGGTTTCTGTGAGTGTTTTTGTGGATGGTATGAACATTTAATTCAGTGGACTTTCAGTAAAGCAGATTTTTCTCCATAAGGTAAGTGGGCCATATCTAATCAGTTGAAGGCCTTAGTAAAACAAAGATTGATCTTTCCATGTAAGAAGAAATTCTGCCAGCAGACAGCCCTTGGATTTGAATCACAATATGGGCTCATCTCCAGCCTGCCAGTCCACTCTGCAGATTTTGTTTTCGTTTTTTTGAGACAGGGTCTCACTCCGTCGCGCAGGCTGGAGTGCAGTGGTGCGATCTCGGCTCACTGCAACCTCCACCTCCCGGGTTCAAGTGATCATCCTGCCTCAACCTCCCAAGTAGCTGGGACTACAGGCATGTGCCACCATGCCCGACTAATTTTAGTATTTTTAGTAGAGACGGGGTTTCACCATGTTGGCCAGGCTGGACTTGCACTCCTGACCTCAGGCGATCCACACGCCTCGGCCTCCCAAAGTGCTGGGATTACAGGCATGAGCCACCGTACCTGGCCACCCTGCAGATTTTGAACCTGCCAGTCTCCATAATCATGTGAGCCAAATATAGTAGACCTTTGAACAATTCAGGGTTTGGGGTGCTGACCATCCCCCCAGTGTAGCTGAAAATCCACGTATAACTTTTGATGCCTCCAAAACTTAAATACTAATAGCCTACTATTGACAAAAATCTTATTGATAATATAGTTCATTGACACATATTTTGTATATGTATTCTATATTGTATTTTTACAATAAAGTAAGCTAGAGAAAAGAAAATGTTATTAAGAATTATAAGGAAGAGAAAATATATTTACTATTTATTAAGTGGAAGTGATCATCATAAAGGTCTTTATCCTTGACTTCATATGGAGTAGGCTGAGGAAGAGGAGGAAGAGAAGGGGTTGGACTTGCTATCTTACAGATGGCAGAGGTGGAAGAAAATATGTGTAGAAATGGATACATGCAATTCAAACCCACACTGTTCAAGGGTCACAGTGTATATAGGCTGAACACTGGCTCACGCATGTAATCCCAGCACTTTGAGAGGCTGAGGCAGGTGGATCACTTGAGGTCAGGAGTTGGAGACCGGGCTGATCAACATGGTGAAATCCCATCTCTACTAAAAATACAAAAATTAGCCGGGCATAGTGGTGCCTGCCTGTAGTCCCAGCTACTCAGGAGGCTGAACAAGAATCACTTGAACCAGGGAGGTGGAGGTTGCAGTGAGCTGAGATCGTGCCATTGAACTCCAGCCTGGGCAACAAATCAAGACTGTCTCAAAAGGAAAAAAAAAACCAACAACTGTGCATGTGCGTGTGTGTGTGTGTGTGTGTGTGTGTGTATGTGTGTGTTTCTGTTTCTCCGGAGAACTCCAAGAAATACAGACTAAATTCTTTCTTCCTAAAATCAGGCATAAGGCAGGAATATCCAATCTCACCCTTTTTATTCAGCATTGTCCTAAAGGTTCTGGCCATTACAATAAGTTGAGAAAACAAGATAAAATGCATCAGGTTTGGCCCAGGTATGGTGGCTCATGCTTGTGATCCCAGCACTTTGGGAGGCCGAGGCAGGTGGATTGCCTGAGCTCAGGAGTTAAAGACAAGCCTAGGAAACATGGTGAAACCGTCTCTATTGAAAAAAGAAAAAGGCCAGGCTTGGTGGCTCATGCCTGTAATCCCAGCACTTTGGGAGGCTGAGGTGGGTGAATTGCCTGAGGTCAGGAGTTGGAGACCAGCCTGGCTAATGTGGTGAAACACCGTCTCTACTAAGAATACAAAAATTAGCTGGATTGCCTGAGATCAGGATTTCAAGACCAGCCTAGGAAACATGGAGAAACCCTGTCTCTATTGAAAAAAGAAAACGGCCAGTTGTGGTGGCTTACGCCTGTAATCCCAGCACTTTGTGAGGCCAAGGCGGGCGGATTACCTGAGGTCAAGAGTTCGAGACCAGCCTGGCTAACATGATGAAACCCCATCTCTACTAAAATACAAAAATTAGTCAGGCATGGAGATACATGCCTGTAGTCCCAGCTACTTGGGAGGCTGAGGCAGGAGAATTGCTTGAACCTGGGAGAGGTGGAGGTTGCAGTGAGCCGAGGTCACACCACTGCACTCCCATCTGGGCGACAGAGCAAGACTCTGTAAAAAAAAAAAAAAAAAAAAGAAAGAAAAGAAAGAAAGAAAGGGAAAAAAAAGTATCTGGTCTGGAATGAAGAAGCCAACTGTCTTTATTAACAGATGGCATGATCTTTTATGTAGAAAACCTAATGGAATCTATAAAAGTTACTAGAACTAATATGTGAATTTAACAAGGTTTCAGGATAGAAGATTGATATACAAAATTCAAATGTGTTACTCTATAGTAGAAATAAACTTTAAAAAATTGAAATTAAAAATACCATTTATGGTAGCATCAAAAATATGAAATACTTAGGTATAAATCTGGCAAAAGATATGCAAAACCTGTACACTGAAAATTACAGTATACGGTGTCCAAACTCAGAAAACTTATTATTTTTAAGACATCAATTCCCTCCAAATAGATCTATAGATTTCTTGTATTCCAAAATGAAATTCCATAAGACATTTTTTTTGTAGAAATCGATAAGATAATCCTAAAATTCATGTGGAATTGCAAGGACCTATAATAGGAAAAACAACTTGAAAAAAAAAATACGAGGCCAGGCTTGGTGGCTTACGCCTGTAATCCCAGCACTTTGGGGCACCGAGGCGGGCAGATCACGAGGTCAGGAGATGGAGACCATCCTGGCTAACACAGTGAAACTCCGTCTCAACTAAAAATACAAAAAAATAGCCAGACGTGGTGGCACGCACCTGTAGTCCCAGCTACTCGGGAGACTGAGGCAGGAGAATCGCTTGAACCCGGGAGGTGGAGGTTGCAGTGAGCCAAGATCGCGCCACTGCACTCCAGCCTGGGAGGTAGAGCGAGACTCCATCTCAAAAAAGAAAAAGGACAAAATGAGAGGACAAATTCTACCTGATTTCAAGACTTATTATAAAGCTACATTAATTAAGAGAGTATGATATTGATATTAAGATAGGGTGATCAATAGAATAGAATGGTGAGTCCAGAGGTGAGACCACAGATAGATGGACAATGGGTTTTGACAAAGGTGCAATGGCGTTTCAGTGGAGAAAGGATAGTCTTTTCAGTAGATGATTGTAACAATAGTTATACAGAAATTGGATATCCTCATGCAACAAATGAACGTTTATATATACCCACACCATTTGCAACATAACTCAAAGCAATTGTAGAAATAAGTGCAAATTCCAAAACTATACAGCTTCAGAAAAAAAATATAGGAAAAGATCTTTGTTATCTTGGGTTAGGCAAAGATTTCTTAGGTATGCCAGCAAGAAAAAAAATGATAAATTGGACTTCATCCAACTAAAAACATCTACTATGCTAAAGACATGGTTAACAGAATGAAAAGATCCACTGCAGACTAAGAAAAAGTATTTACAAATTATATGTTTGATAAAGGACTTGTACCCAGAATGCATAAAGAACTCTCAAAACTAAATAAGAATACAACGGACAAAAGACTTGAACAGATGCTTTGCCCAAGGAAATATATCCATGGCTAATAAACACATGAAAAGATGCCCCACATCATTCCTCATTAGGACAATGCAAATTAAAACTACAATGAGGTCAGGCACCCTGGCTCATGCCTGTAATCCAGCACTTTGGGAGGCCAAGGCAGGAGGATGGCCCTAGCCCAGGATTTCAAGCTTGCAATGAGCTGTGATTCTACCACTGCACTCCAGTCTGGGTGACAGAGCAAGATCCTGTCTTTAAAAAATTAAAAACCTACAATGAGATATATTCCTTACAGTTCTGATGTCTCGGAAGTTCAAGATTAAGGCACCAGCATCTGATGAGAACTTTTTTTTGCATCATCCCATGGTGAAAGGACAGAGAGGGCAACAGAGACCAAAAGGGGGCTGAACTTCTATAAGGAACTCATTTTCATATAACAACATTAATCCATTCACTCCACCCTCATGGCCTAATTACCTCACATTAGACCTCAGCTCCCAACACTGTTGCACGTGGCCATACAAAGACATTTACATGATATTCACAGAAGCTTAACTTGACCAAAAACTAAAACAACTCAAGTGTTATCAACAAATGAAGAGATATGTGAATTGTGGTGTATATATAAACAGTGGAGTATTACTTAGTAATAAAAAGGTATGGACCACTGATATACTCAACATGGTGGAATCTTAACTATGCAGGACTGGGCACAGTGGCTAACAATTATAATTGAAACACTTTGGAAGGCTGAGGAGAGTAGATCACTTGTGCCCCCGAATTGGAGACCAGCCTGGGCAGCATGGCAAAACCCCATTTCTACAAAAAGTACAAAAATTAGCCAGGTATAATGGCATGCACATGTAGTCCCAGCTACTCAGGAGACTGAGATGGAAGGATTAATTGAACCCAGGGGGCCGAGGCTGTAGTGAGCTGTAAATATGCCACTGCACTCACTCCAGCCTCGGCAACAGAGTGAGACCTTGTCTCAAAACAAAACAAACAAAAAAAACTATGCGGAATGAGAAAAGCCAGACAAAAAAAGTGTATGTACTGTATGATTCCATTTATATAAAATTCTAAAGACTACAAACCAATCTGTAGGAACAGAAAGCAGATCAGTGATGGTTTGGGGAGGGGGGAAAAGTTGGGAGGCAAGAATTCCAAAGGTCATGAGGACACTTTTAGGGATGGTAGGTGTGATCATTAACTTGATTATGGTGACGGTTTCACGAGTGTATACATCTGTCATTCTTATCAGATTGCACGATTTAAATATGTTTGGTTTATTGTTGATTAATAATACCTCAATAAGGCTGTTATAAAAAATAAATAAGTCAAAAATTAAACATTTTTTCTATTATCTTTCTTCAAGGAACTTAGAACACTAACTCAAATTTCTCCCCTCCTTTGTTCCATGTTAATGTTTTCTATTCTTTTCATTCCTCTTTGTTTCTAACTTCTATTAACACTAGCCATTAGTAGTAGTAGTAGTAGCAGTAGTAGTAGTAGTAGTAGTAGTAGTAGTAGTAGTAGTAGTAGT
>NW_026652276.1:90385698-90487385 GCF_009828535.3 Hylobates moloch
TCAACAAATGAAGAGATATGTGAATTGTGGTGTATATATAAACAGTGGAGTATTACTTAGTAATAAAAAGGTATGGACCACTGATATACTCAACATGGTGGAATCTTAACTATGCAGGACTGGGCACAGTGGCTAACAATTATAATTGAAACACTTTGGAAGGCTGAGGAGAGTAGATCACTTGTGCCCCCGAATTGGAGACCAGCCTGGGCAGCATGGCAAAACCCCATTTCTACAAAAAGTACAAAAATTAGCCAGGTATAATGGCATGCACATGTAGTCCCAGCTACTCAGGAGACTGAGATGGAAGGATTAATTGAACCCAGGGGGCCGAGGCTGTAGTGAGCTGTAAATATGCCACTGCACTCACTCCAGCCTCGGCAACAGAGTGAGACCTTGTCTCAAAACAAAACAAACAAAAAAAACTATGCGGAATGAGAAAAGCCAGACAAAAAAAGTGTATGTACTGTATGATTCCATTTATATAAAATTCTAAAGACTACAAACCAATCTGTAGGAACAGAAAGCAGATCAGTGATGGTTTGGGGAGGGGGGAAAAGTTGGGAGGCAAGAATTCCAAAGGTCATGAGGACACTTTTAGGGATGGTAGGTGTGATCATTAACTTGATTATGGTGACGGTTTCACGAGTGTATACATCTGTCATTCTTATCAGATTGCACGATTTAAATATGTTTGGTTTATTGTTGATTAATAATACCTCAATAAGGCTGTTATAAAAAATAAATAAGTCAAAAATTAAACATTTTTTCTATTATCTTTCTTCAAGGAACTTAGAACACTAACTCAAATTTCTCCCCTCCTTTGTTCCATGTTAATGTTTTCTATTCTTTTCATTCCTCTTTGTTTCTAACTTCTATTAACACTAGCCATTAGTAGTAGTAGTAGTAGCAGTAGTAGTAGTAGTAGTAGTAGTAGTAGTAGTAGTAGTAGTAGTGGTAGCATAGCAAATCCTTATTTAGGGTTACCAAATGGTTACAAATTCATTTGTTTTTTCATGCTACTTTTTTCTTCTGGATTTATTTTTCTTCTTACTGAAATGCATTATTTGGCGTTTCTTTTACTTAAAGTTATTTCACTGAGAGTCATACATGCAAACTTATATGACAATGTCTTTTTGCCCTCAGTCTTGAATATAGCTTATTTGATTATAGAATTCTAAGCTGAAATATCCTTTCCCTCCCCATTCTGAAAATATTATTTCATTATCTCCTAACCCTTATTGTTGGTAATGAGAGGTCTGTCAGTCTAATGGTCATTTTTAAAAATACAGGTGGTCCCTAATTTACAACGGTTCAACTTATGCTTTTTCTACTTCATGATGGTGTGAAAGCGATATGCGTTCAGCAGAAACCATACTTCAGTGATCCGAGCTTGAGTTCCCACAAACCTCACCACTGTGTGCTAAGGTACTCTGGGGTCCAAAATAAACTTGAAAGGCAGGCTAAGCCCCAAGGACTGCAATGCCTAGGTGAGTCCTAGTGCTGAACTGGGCCCAGAGACAGTGGATTGCGAGGGCATGGGACCTACTGAGACAACAGGTGGGGGAGTTAAGGGAGTGCTGGCCTCACCCCTCCCCTACTTCCAGGCTGTACAGATTGTAGCTCCAAAAGGGACTCTCTCTCCACTTGATGGGAGCAGATGGAAGAGTTTGGAGGACTTTTTCTTGCATCTTGGTTACCAGCTCAGCCATGGAAGGATAGGGAACCGGTCAGAGTCATGGGTCCCCCTTTTCAGGCCCTAGCTCCCAGATGACATGTCTAGACACATTAGAAAGGAACCTACTGCCTTGAAGGTAAGGACCCAGTCCTGGCAGGATTCATCATCTGCTAACTGAAGAGCCTTTGGGCCCTGAACAACCAGCAGTGATACCCAGATACTATGTCGAGGGCTTGGGTAAGACTCTGAGACTTGGTGGCTTCAGGTGAGACTCAGCACATTTCCAGATATGCTGGCTATGGGATGAGTCTCCTTCCCATAGGAGGAGACTTGAGAAAAGTGGAGGGAAAAACAAAGGGGATTTTGTCTTGCACCTTAGGTACCAGCTTGGCCACACAGGGTAGAGCACCAAGAGGGCTTTTGGGTGGCATTTCTGGACCTGCGTTGTGTCAGAGGGAAATCCACTGCCCTGAATAGTGAGTCACAGGCCAGGGAGCATTCACCACAGGCTGACATACGAGACCTTGGGCTTTAAGGGAACATCAGTGGTAGTCTCGCAGTAACTCTCATGGGCCTGTGGTGGTGGCCACAGGATGAGGCTCCTCTGCCTTTGGAAAGGAGAAGGAAGAGTGGGAAGGACTGCATCTTGTGGTTTGAGTGCAAACTCAGCCACGGTACAATAGAACACCAGGTAGACTTCTAAGGTTTTAGACTCTACCCTTGCTCCCAGATGGCTCCTCTGGACATGCTTGGGGCCCACGGAAACTTGCACCTTGAGGGAAGGACACAAGCCTAGCTGGCTTTGCCACCTGCTGACTATAGAGCCTCAGGGCCTTCAGTAAATATGGGCCATCCCTAGGGAGTGGTTAGAGCAGGCCTTGGGCAAGACCCAATACTGTGCTGGCTTCAGGTCTGAGCCAGTGCAGTCCTTGTGGTGGTGGCCACAGGGGTGCCTATGTCACACCACCCCAGCTCCAGGATGTTCAGAACAGAAAGGCTCCATTTGTTTAGAAGAAAGTAAGAGAAGAGAACAAGAGCCTCTGCCTGATAATCCAGAAAATTCTCCTGGATCTTGTCTAAGACCATCAAGGTGGTACCTTTATGAAACTGCAAGAACCACAGCAGTACTGGGCTTGGGGTGCCCCCTAAAGCAGATACAGCTTAAATCACAACACCCAAGTCCTTTCAAATATCTGGAAAGCCTTCCCAAGAAGAGTGGGTACAAACAAGCCCAGACTGAGAAGACTACAATAAATATCTAACTCTTCAAAGCCCAGGCACTGAAGAACATCAACACCATCCAGGAAAACATGACCTCACATCAACTAAATAAGGCACTAGGGAGCAATCCTGGAGAAACAGAGCTATATGACCCTTTAGACAGATAATTCAAAATAGCTGTGTTGAGGAAATGCAAAGAAATTCAAGATAACACAGAAGAAATTCAGAATTTCATCAGATACACTTAATAAAGAGATGGAGATAATTTAAAAGAATCAAGCAGGAATTCTGGAGCTGAAAAATGAAATTGGCATACTGAAGAATGCATCAGTTTTATTGTTTTTTTCATTTTTTTCAGACAGACTCTCACTCTGTCACCCAGGCTGGAGTGCAGTGGTGTGATCTTGGCTCACTGAAACCTCTGCCTCCCACGTTCAAGCAATTATTTTGCCTCACCCTCCCAAGTAGCTGGGACTACAGGTGAGCACCACCATATTCGGGTAATTTTTGTATTTTTAGTAGAGACAGGGTTTGACCATGTTATCCAGGCTGAACTTGAACTCCTGACCTTAGGTGATCTGCCAGCCTCAGCCTCCCAACGTGCTGGAATTACAGGTGTGAGCCATCGTGCACAATGCATCAGTCTTTTATCAGTCTTTTTTTTTTTTTTTTTCTGAAATGGAGTCTCACTCTGTGGCTCAGGTTGGAGTGCAGTGGTGCAATCTCTGCAGTAATTCTCCTGCCTCAGCCTCCCAAGTAGCTGGGATTATAGGTGCCTGCACCATGCCCAGCTAATTTTTGTATTTTTAGTAGAGATGGGGTTTCACCATGTTAGCCAGGCTGGTCTTGAACTCTTGACCTCAGGTGATCCACTCGCCTTGGCCTCCCAAGGTACTGGGATTACAGGCGTGAGCCACTGTGCCCGGCCCCAACATCAGTCTTTTAATAGAAGAATTGATCAAGTAGAAGAAAGAATTAGTGAGCTTGAAGGCAGGCTATTTAACAATACACAGTCAGAAGAGGAGACAGAAGAAAAAAGAAGTAAAAACAATGAAGCACACCTACAAGAGCTAGAAAATAACCTCAAAAGGGCAAATCTAATAGTTATTGGCCTTAAAGAGAAGGTAGAGAAAGAGATAGGAGTAGAAAGTTCATTCAAAGGCATAATAACAGAGAACTTCCCAAACTTAGAGAATGATATCAATATCCAAGTATAAGAAGGCTATAGAACACAAAGCAGATTTAACCCAAAGAAGACTACCTCAAGAAATTTAATAACCAAACTCCCAAAAGTCAAGGACAAAGAAAGGATCCTAAAAGCAGTAAGAGAAAAGAAACAAATAACACACAATGGAGCTCCAATACATCTAGCAGCAGATTTTGCAGTGGAAACCTTACAGGCCAGGTGAGAGTGGCAAAACATATTTAAAGTGCTGAAGGAAAAAACTTTTGCCCCAGAATAGTATATCTGGTGAAAATATCCTTCAAACATGATGGAGAAATAAAGACTTTCCCAGACAAACAAAAACTGAGGGATTTCATCAACACCAGACCTATCCTACAAGAAATGCTAAAAGGAGTGCTTCAATCAAAAAGAAAAGGATGTGAATGAGCAACAAGAAATTATGTGAATGTACAAAACTCACTGATAATAGTAAGTACACAGAAAAACCTGGAATATTATAACACTGTAACTGTGGTATGTAAATTTCTCAGTAGAAAAACAAAATGATGAACCAACAAAAAATAATAACTACCACAACTTTTCAAGACATGGTCAATACAATAAATTATAAATAGAAACAACAAAAAGTTAAAAGGCTGGGGGATGAAATTAAGGCATAGTCCTTATTAATTTTCTTTTTGCTTCTTTGCTTATTTATGCAAACAGTTTTGTTATCAGCTTAAAATAATGGTTTTTTTTTTTTTGCAAGCCTCGTGGTAACCACAAACCAGTAAACACATAGTGGATACACAAAAAACAAAAAGTAAAAAACCAATTCATATCACCAGAGAAAATCACCTTCACTAAGAGGAAGACAAGAAGGAAAGAAAGAAGGAAGAAAAGACCACAAAACAACCAGAAGACAAGTAACAAAATGGCAGGAGCATGTTTTTACTTATCAATAATAACATTTAATGTAAATGGACTAAACTCTCCAATCAAAATACATAGAGTGAGCTGGGCGCAGTAGCTCATGCCTGTAATCCCAGCACTTTGGGATGCCAAGGCGGGCGGATCACCTGAGGTCAGGAGTTTGAGAACAGCCTGGCCAACATAGTAAAACCCCGTCTCTACCAAAAACACAAAAATTAGTCAGGTGTTGTGGCACGTGCCTGTAGTCCCAGCTACTCAGGAGGCTGAGGCAGGAGAATTACTTGAACCTGGGAGGCAGAGGCTGGGTGACAGAGTGAGACTCCATCTCAAAAAAAAAAAGACATAGAATGGCTGAATGGATAAAAAAGAAGACCCAGTGGTCTGTTGCCTGCAAGAAACACACTTTATCTATAAAGATACACACAGACTGGAAATAAGTGAATGGAAAACAATATTCCATGCTGATGAAAGCCAAAAAAAGAGCAGGAATATTTTCTCTTATATAAGACAAAATAGATTTCAAGACAAAAACTATAAGAACAGACAAAGAAGGCCACTATATTATGATAAAGGGGTCAATTCAGCAACAGGATATAACAATTTTAAACATATGTGCACCTAACACGGGACCACCCAGGTATATAGAGCAATTATTGTTAGAGCTAAAGAAGGAGAGAGGATTCAATGCAACAATAGCTGGAGACCTGAGCACCCTACTTTCAGCATTGGACAGGTCTTTCAGACAGACAGTCAACAAAGAAACATTGGACTTAATCTGCACTATAGACCAAATGAACCTGATAGATATTTACAGAACATTTCATCCAACAGCTGCAGAATACACATTATTTTCCTCAGCACATGTATCATTCTCACGGATAGACCATATATTAGGTCACAAAACAAGTCTTAAGACATTCAAAAAAAACTGAAATAATATCAAGCATCTTCTCTGACCACAATTAAAGAAAAGTAGAAATCAATAAGAAGAGAAACTTTGGAAATGATACAAACACATGGAAGTTAAACAATATGCTCCTGAATGACCAGTGGGTCAATAAAGAAATTAAAAAGGAAATTGAAATTTTTCTTAAAACAAATGACAATGGAAACACAATATACCAAAACCTATGGGATACAGCAAAAGCAGTACTGAGAGGGAAGTTTGTAGTTGTAAGTGCCTACATAAAAAAAAGAAAGAAAAACTTCAAATAAACAACTTAACAATGCATCTTAAAAAATTAGAAGAGTAAGAACAAGCCAAACCCAAAATCATTAGTAGAAAAAATGAAATAATAAAGATTAGAGCAGAAATAAATAAAATCAAAATGGAGAAAACAATACAAAAGATCAATCAAACTATAAGTTGGTTCTTCAAAAAGTTAAACAAAATTAACAAACCTTTAGCAGACTAAGAACAAAAAGGAGAAGATCCAAGTAAATAAAACCAGGGATGAAAAAGGAGACATTTCAACTGATAACAGCAGAAATTCAAATATCATTAGTGGCTACTATGAGCAACTATATGCCAATACATTGGAAAACTAGAAGAAATGGACAAATTCCTAGATACATACAACCTATCAAGTCTGAATCATAAAGAAATCCAAAACCTGGACACACCAATAGCAAGTAATGAGATTGAAGTCATAATTTAAAAGTCTCTGAGTAAAGAAAAGCCCATGACCCAATGGCTTTACTGCTACCAAACATTTGAAGAACAAATATCAATCCTACTCAAACTACTCTAAAACATGGAGGAGGAGGGAATACTTCCAAACTCATTCTATGAAGTCAGTATTACCCTAATACCAAAATCAGAAAAAGACACATAAAAAAAGAAAACTACAGGCCAAATTTTCTGATAAATATTGATGCAAAAATCCCCAACAAAATACTAGTAAACTGAATTCAACAATACATTAAAAAGATAACTCATCATGTCCAAGTGGGATTTATCCCTGGGATGCAAGGATGGTTCAACATATGCAAATCAATGTGCTATATCATATCAACAGAATGAAGGACAAAAAGATGCTGGAAAAGCATTTGATAAAATTCAACATCCCTTCATGATAAAAACTGTCAAAAAAACTGCATATGGAAGGAACATACCACAACTTAATAAAAGCCATATATTACAGACCCCCAGCTAGTATATCATTCTGAATGGGGAAAAACTGAAAGCCTTTCCTCTGGAACATGACAAGGATGCCCACTTTCACCACCATTATTCAACATAGCACTGGAAGTCCTAGCCAGAGCAATCAGAAAAAAAGAAAGAAAGGGCATCCAAATTGGAAAGGAAGAAGTCAAATTATCCTTGTTTTCAGACAATATAATCTTATATTTAGAAAAACCTAAAGATTCCATAAAAAACTATTACAACTGATTGGCTGGGTGCAGTGTCTCATGCCAGTAATCCCAGCAATTTGGGAGGCCAAGGTGGGTGGATCACCTGAGGTCAGGAGTTTAAGATCAGGCTGGCCAACATGGCGAAACTCGATCTCTACTAAAAATACAAAAATTAACCAGGTGTGGTGGTGTGCACCTGTAATCCCAGGCTGGGGCATGAGAATCACTTGAACCTGGGAGGCAGAGGTTGCAGTGAGCCGAGATTGCGCCATTGCACTCAAGCCTGGGCAACAGAGTAAGACTCTGTTAAAAAAAAAAAAAAAAAAAAAAAAAGGCCAGGCCCAGTGGTTCACACCTGTAATCCCAATATTTTGGGAGCCCAAGGCAAATGGATCACTTGAGGTCAGGAGTTTGAGACCAGCCTGGCCAACATGGTGAAGCCCATCTCTACTAAAAATACAAAATTAGCTGGATGTGGTGGCACATGCCTGTAGTCCCAGCTACTCAGGAGGCTGAGGCAGAAGAATCACTTGAACCCAGGATGCAGAGGCTGCAGTGAGCCAAGATCGTGCCACTGCACTCCAGCAAGAGTGCAGCAGATGGATAGAGCAAGAGTCTGTCTAGAAAAAAAAAAAAAAAAAACTATTAGAACTGATAAACAAATCCAGTAAAGTTGCAGGATGCAAAATCAACGTACAAAAAACATGGTATAAACATAAAACATACAAAAAATGGCATTTCTATATGCCAACAGTGAATATGATAAAACCAACAAAAAAGTGGTCCCATTTACAATAGCCACAAATAAAATTAAATACCTAGGAATTAAAGAAGTGAAAGATCTCTATAATGAAAATTATAAAACACTGATGAAAGAAATTGAGAGGACACCAGAAAGTGAAAAGATATTCCATATTCATGGATTGGAAGAATGAATGTTGTTAAAATGTCCATACTACCCAAAGCAATCTACAGATTCAATTAAATCCCTATCAAAATACCAATGACATTCTTCACAGAAATAGAAAAAACAATTCAAATATTTATATGGAAGCACAACAAAAGCAAAATATCCAAAGCTATTCTAAGATAAAAGGACAAAACTGGAGGAATCACATTACCTGACTTCAAATTATTTTACAGAGCTATAGTAACCAAAACAGTATAGTACTGGCATAAAAACAAACACATGGACCAACAGAACAGAATGGAGAATCCAGATATAAATTCACACACCTACAGTGAACTTATTTTTGACAAGGTTTCAAAAACATACACTGGGAAAAAAGACAATCTGTTCAACATATGATGCTGGGAAAACTTAATATCCATATGCAGAAGAATGAAAAAATATCTTTATCTCTCACTATATACAAAAATCAAATTTAAATGGATTAAAGACTCAAATCTAAGACCTCAAACTATGAAACTACTATCAAAACACCTTGGGGAAACTCTCCAGGACATTGGTCTGGGCCAAATTTTCTTGAATAATACCCCATAAGCATAGGCAACTAAAGCAAAAATG
Source organism: Hylobates moloch (assembly GCF_009828535.3). Classification (NCBI taxonomy): domain Eukaryota; kingdom Metazoa; phylum Chordata; class Mammalia; order Primates; family Hylobatidae; genus Hylobates; species Hylobates moloch. The sequence goes on from NW_026652276.1 coordinate 90,394,579, forward strand.
GATAAATGGGATTACACCAAGTTAAAAACCTTCTGCACAGCAAAGGAAATGATTAACTAAGTGAAGGGACAACCCATAGAATGGGAGAAAATATTTGCAAACTACTCATGTGACAAGGGATTAATAGCCAGAATATATAAGAGTCGCAAACAACTCTACAGGAAAAAGTCTAATAATCTGATTAAAAATGGACAAAAGATTTGAATAGACATTTCTCAAAAGAAGACATACAAATGGGAAACGGGCATATTAAAAAGTACTCAACATCACTGATCATCAGAGAAATGCAAATCAAAGCTACAATGAGATAGCCTCTCACCACATTTAAGATGGCTTATATCCAAAAAACAGGCAATTACAAATTGTGTGAGGCTATAGAGAAAAGGGAACTCCCATACATTGTTGGTGGGAATGTTAATTAATACAACCACTGTAGAGAACGGTTTGGAGGTTCCTCAAAAAACTAAAACAGAGCTACCATATGATCCAGTAATCCCACTGCTGGGTATATACTCCAAAAAAAGGAAATCAGTATATCAAAGAGATACGTACACTCCCATGTTTGTTGCAGCACTATTAACAATAGCCATAATTTGGAAGCACCCTAAGTGTCCATCAACAGATGAATGGATAAAGAAAATATGGTACATATACACAATGGAGTGCTATTCAGAGATGAAAAAAAAGAATGAGATCCTATCATTTGCAACAACATGGATGAAACCAGAGGTCACTATGCTAAGTGAAACAAGCCAGGCACAAAAATACAAACATTGCATGTTCTCACTTATTTGTGGGATCTAAAAATTAAAACAATTGAACTCATGGAGATAGAGAGCAGAAGGAGGATTACCAGAGGCTGGGAAGGGTAGTGGAAGCATGAGGGGGTTGGTTAATGAAAAAAAAAAAAGAAGAAAGAGAGAGAGAGAGAAAGAAAGAAAAGAAAGAAAGAGAAAGAAAGAAAGAAAGAAAGAAAGAAAGAAAGAAAGAAAGAAAGAGAAAGAAAGAAAGAAAGAAAGAAAGAAAGAAAGAAAGAAAGAAAGAAAAGAATTTGATAGCACAATAGGGTGTCTATAGTCAATAATAATTTAATTGTACATTTTAAAATAAAGAGTATAGGCCGGGAGCAGTGGCTCACACCTGTAATCCCAGCACTTTGGGAGGCTGAGGCGGGGGAATCACCTGAGGTCGGGAGTTCAAGATGAGCCTGGCCAACATAGTGAAACCTTGTCTCTACTAAAAATACAAAAATTAGCTGGGCGTGGTGCGCATGCCTGTAATCCCAGCAACTCGTGAGGCTGACAGAGGAGAATCGCTTGAACCCGGGAGGCAGAGGATGCAGTAAGCAGAGATCGTGCCATTGCACTCCAGCTTGGGCAACAGAGCAAGGCTTCGTCTCAAAAATAATAAAATAAAGTAAAATACAGAGTATAATTGGATTATTTGTAACTCAAATGATAAATGCTTGAAGGAATGGATACCCCATTTTACATGATGTGATTATTATGCATTGCATGCCTGTATCAAAACATGTACCCCATAAATATATACACCTACTATGTACCCACAAAAATTAAAATTAAAAATTATCTTTTCCTCATTTTCTTTTTTTCTCCTTCTGAAGCTTACACATTGATTTCCTAATTCTATTTATATTCTCTTAATTATTCTTTCCTATTTTTCATATCTTTATCCCTTTGCTGCATTCTGATTTCCTTAGACCTCCCAATACAGAAACTCTTCAGACATGTTCACTCTAGTATTTTTCCTTTTCATTGAGATTTAAATTTCATTGATGCTATTTTGGTAGAAGTTCTAGGTGAGAGAGTTCTAGTAAAAGTTCCCACTCTTTTTATTTATTTATTTATTTATTTTGAGATGGAGTGTTGCTCTGTTGCCAGGCTGGAGTGCAGCGGCTCTCAGCTCACTGCAACCTCTACCTCCCAGGTTCAAGCGATTCTCCTGCCTCAGCCTTCTGAGTAGCTAGGACTACAGGCGCACACCACCATGCATGGCTAATTTTTGGCATTAATATCTTTGGTATAGACGGGGTCTCACCATGATAGACAGGCTGGTCTGGAACTCCTGACCACAAGTAATCCACCTGCCTTGGCCTCTCAAAGTCCTGGGATTACAGGTGTGAATCCTAGCTGGCCATCATTGTGAATTTTAATTACATCTTAATAATGCTACCTTTATAATTTAAAAAATATTGGTAGATTCCAACCTCTCCAACACCATTGCAGAAAATTATTAGCTATTTGTAAATTTTAAAATTCCAGCTCTTATCTAACCTATATCTCTGAGATACCATCTTCTTTAGGCCCACATTGTATATCACGCCACATAAACATATCCTCCAAATTTGGCAAAATTCCATCTGGGTCATTTTTTAATGATATGAAAATAGTAACATAGAAACCATTTTATTTATGTAAGTTTAATATATTTGTAAATACACACGTATAAAGAATGTATTAAAGCTTGTTTTAAAATGGCTTATGTACTAAATATATACTAAATAGGCATGTCTCTGTTGGAATCCAGACACATCAAGAATTATAAACCAATGGTAAAGGAGGAAAAAATAGGTGAAAAATTGAGGTCTTCTGAATGGGCTCTTAAATATTGGTACCCATCCCCTGCCTTGCTCCAACAATTGGCCAGTTTAAAAGCAGCAGAATTTGTGAATTTGTGAAGACTGTGTGAGTTATCATCTAGAAGTCATATGAGATGCTCTGGATGCATCTCGTGCAAAAACAAGGCAACATAAAACAAAGACATATCACAAAATGAAAACAACGTTATCACCTATTCTCATCTTCTCCTTCATCCTGCAGTCATGTACTGTTTTGCCTCCCAAAAAATCCTCCTTGACATCCTACCTTATAAATAATTGAATGGGAAAGTCTTATAGCCTATGATATCAACAACAATGGCAGCAACAAAGGAATATACTGCTGACTTGTGGTGTCTGCTTTTTGTTTGTTTGTTTTTGTTTTTTAGATGAAATCTTGCTCTGTCACCCAGGCTGTAGCGAGTGCAGTGCAATGGCATGATCTCGGCTCACTGCAACCTCTGCCTCCCGGGTTCAAGTGATCCTCCTGTCTCAGCCTCCCAAGCAGCTGGGACTACAAGCATGTGCCACCACACCCAGGTAATTTTTGTATTTTTAGCACAGACAGGGTTTCACTATATTGGCCAGGCTGGTCTCGAACTCCTGACCTTGTAATCCACCTGCCTCTGCCTCCTGAAGTGCTGGGATTACAGGCATGAGCCACTGCGTCTGGCTGCTTTTTTTTTTTTTTTTTTTTTTTTAAGAAAGGGTTTTGCTCTGTCACCCAGGCTGAAGTGCAGTGGCACAACCTCGGCTCACTGCAACCACTGGCTCCTAGGCTAATGCAATCCTTCTGCTTCTGCTTCAGCCTCCAGAGTAGCTAGAAATACAAGTTCAAACCACCACTGCACAGCTAATGTTTGTATTTCTGTAGAGATGAGGTTTCTCCATGTTGCCCAGGCTGGTCTCGAACTCCTGGGCTCAAGTGATCCCCCAGCCTCGGCCTCCCAAAGTGTTGGGATTACAGCCGTGAGCCACTGAGCCCGGCCAGTGTCTGCTTTTACTTGAGGGTGTCCTCCCAACTTCCCAACTGAATATTAACTTTTGTCCGGGAGGGCAAGAGTTCCTAAGTTGGGCTGCACGGGAAGCCCCGGATAGCCTATCCACACTTAACGTCCTCTGCAGATAAACACAGGACTCACAATCTCCAGAGCTATCCATCTGGCACCTTTCAACACCTTCCAAGTCTAAGAAAACAAACGCTTTGAAAAACAGATTTTTTAAAACAAGAAAGCCCAAATGGGGCCTTTTTGTTTCTGGCTGCATCCACTTCAACGAGAAAAAAACTACTCGAGGGGAACAAGAAAGAGAATAAGCTGGAGTAAAATGCAATTCCACAGATACATATTACACATATTACATATCTGACTCAACAATTTTACTTACTTTTCTTATTTGTTCTTTGGGAGAGTTGATTTTTACGGGACAACTGTAAATTTCTTTCTTTTCACAGGAAGAAAGAGGCTTGCCATCCTATGTGAGTTAATCAAACTTTCTGAAATCTCCCATCCTTTCTTCCCTCTGTTGTTTAACTCTAATATATGAGAAATTGCCTCTTCGCCGCCCCCGACACAGGGTCTTGTTCTGTCACCCAGGCTGGAGTGCAGTGGTGGCATCATAGCTCACTGCAGCCTTGGACTACAGGCATGAGCCACTGCTGCACCTGGCCACCTTCTTCTTCTCCCCCCGACCTTTTTTTTTTTTTTTTGGCTTCCAGAGAAGAAAATTTCTCAAACGCATGATCCCGTAATTATTCTGTTCAGTGAATTTGAATTCCTCAACTTACAATTTATACTCTTAAGGCTAGTATCCTCGTAAGACCATGTGCTAGGTGGATTAAAGCCATGTCTCTCTTGCTTACTGAGTGATCTAGGGAAAATTTATTAACTTCTTCAAGTCTCAGTTTCTACATGTGTAAAATGGAAATAAACACTTATGCCATGAGTTAATTTTTTTATTTTTATTTTTATTTTTGAGACAGAGTCTCGCTCTGTCGCCCAGGCAGGAGTACAGTGGTATGATCTGTGCTCACTGCAACCTTTGCCTCCCAGGTTTAAGCTATTCTCCTGCCTCAGCCTCCTGACTAGCTGCGATTACAGGCGCCCACCACCATGCCTGATTAATTTTTGTATTTTTAGAATAGACAGGGTTTCACCATGTTGGCCAGGCTGGACTTGAACTCCTGACCTCAGGTGATCCACCTGCCTCGGCCTCCCAAAGTGCTGGGATTACAGGCATGAGCCACCTCGCCCGGCCTGAGTTAATTGTTAAGATTAAGGAAAATAATTTATGTAAACCAACCATCAGGATCATGCCTCATTCATGATAAGAGAGTTTTCCTTCCTCCTTAAGTTCTTTTTCAAGGTGGTAATGGATTTAATCTTGGACCTATTATTGAAGGAATATATATATATATATATATATTTTTTTTTTTTTGAGATAGAGTCACTCTGTTGCCCAGGCTGGAGTGTAGTGTAGTTGTGTGATCTCAGCTCACTGCAACCTTCACCTCCTGGGTTCAAGCAATCCTCATGCCTCAACCTCCCAAGAAGCTGGGATTACAGGCATGTGCCACTACGCCCAGCTAATTTTTGTATTTTTAGCAGAGACGGAGTTTCACCATGTTGGCCAGGCTGGTCTCGTACTCACGACCTCAGGTGATCAGCCCACCTCGGCCTCCCAAAGTGCTGGGATTACCAGTGTGAGTCACCACGCCCAGCCTGAAGGAATAAAATTTTCTCCAGTACCTGAATGGATAAAGGGAGAATATATAAACACGAAGTAATTGTTTCAAATAACAGGAAGATATATTTACATAAAATAGAGCATGCATTGGTTCATAGTCAAGAGTGTTTCCTAATGTCCTGGTTCTTCCAATGACGAAACTTCATTCTGGTCACTCAGTGTAATAGTAACCACGAAGCTAATGCCACTGTCAAAGAAATCCAAACGGTGTTTCCCAATCTGCCTGATAATAAGATCCACCTAGATACTTGTTGAACATACAGATTCCCACATGCCTTCCCTAGAAATTCCAATTCAGTAGGTCTAGGGTGAGCCCTGGGATTTGTATGTTTAACAAAAATTCCAGGTGGTTCCCATTTCAGACAAGTTTAGGAAACACTGATTAATTGCTTGGGATTGGGAAGTGACTCGTCTGCAATTAAACAATAATGCCTCTACTTATGGAGCAATACCAAGTTATTTTAAAGCTATTGAATAATTGTAGCATATACACTGCTCTAAAGATTGTATTCACTGTTATTTCAGCCAAATAAATTGTTCATTTTAAAATGTTGTGCAATTTTTTAAAAGTTCTTAAAAATGTCACCAGTTCTCACATTTGCATTTTCTATGCTTTTTAGGTTTTGGAGAATAAGGCATAATTGATTCAATTATGTAAGTTGCGCAGTTACATAATTACTGGTTGGGGGGCAGCTTTGTCAGGTGTCCAAATATTGAGGTGGAATTTTGGTTATGCAAGTTTTTTTTTCCCGACCCCTCAATTCATATTTATATCCAAAAATAGACAATAGATGGCAAAGATTACATTTCTGCATAGAATAAATTAAATTGTCCAGAGCTACTGAGTGTTACTTAGATCATTTTGATTTTATCAGATTAATTTTACTAACAAATGTTTATTGCATTCTGTCATTCTAGTTGCAATCATTTTCCATACACAATTAAGATCAAAGAAAAGTTCACTGATGGAAGGAAGTGGGGGAGGGCTGGGCAACTAATTAGTAGAACTAAAAGATCTCTCTCAAGGGATCAAGCCCTTTGCCTGCACTGTGATCACTAGTCACAAACATCTGCAGAGCTCATCCTCTCTCAAGAGAGTGAACTCCACTAACCTCATGCATCTATCTATACAGTACTAGAAAAGTGCTGACAATAGGGGCCAGACAGGCCTGTCTTAGCTCCAATTCTCATTGCCTCTTTGCTTTGTTCTGTTGAGTTTAGGGTAGGAGGTCTTTGTTAAGACTCTTTTTTTTTCTTTTTTTTTTGAGACAGAGTCTCACTCTGTTGCCCAGGCTGGAGTGCAGTGGCACAATCTCGGCCCACTGCAACCTCTGCCTCCCGGGCTCAAGCGATCCTCCTGCCTCAGACTCCTTAGTATCTGGGATTACAGGTGTGTGCCACCACCCCTGGCTGATTTTTGTATTTTTAGTAGAGACAGGGTTTCACCATGTTGGCCAGGCTGGTCTCAAACTCCTGACCCCAGGTGATCCACCCGCCTCAGTCTCCCAAAGTGCTGGGATTACAGGTGTGAGCTACCGCACCTGGCCTGTTAAGACTCTTAAAGAAACCATTCAAAATATTGAATTGAAATCCATGAGAAAGAAGCAAGCCCCCAAAGCAAAAAGAAAAAAATATATATAATTATATGTGTATATATATATATATAATTTTTTTCTTAAATCTCTATTGCACTGATAATGATTAAAAAGTGGGAGTTCAGGCTAGATAGGCTTATACCTGTAATCCCAGCACTTTGGGAGGCTGAGGCAGGAGGATCAAAAATTTTTTTTTTTTTTTTTTTGAGACAGAGTATCTCTCTGTCGCCCAGGCTGGAGTGCAGTGGCGTGATCTCGGCTCACTGCAACCTCCACCTCCCGAATTCGTGCCATTCTCCTGCCTCAGCCTCTTGAGTAGCTGGGACTACAGGTGCCTGCCACCACACCCAGCTAATTCTTAGTATTTTCAGTAGAGATGGCATTTCACCATGGTAGCCAGGATGGTCTTGATCTCCTGACCTTGTGATCCGCCCACCTTGGCCTCCCAAAGTTCTGGGATTACAGGCATGAGCCACCACGCCCGGCCAGAAGGATCAAATTTTTTAATTAGCCAGGGCTGGGCACAGTGGCTCATGCTTGTAGTTCTCAGCACTTTGAGAGGCTGAGGCAGGAGGATGCCTTGAGCCCATAAGTTCAAGACCAGACTGGGCAACATGGCAAGACCCAGTCTCTATAAAAATAATATTAAAAAATAATATTAGCTGGGCGTGGTGGCACACAACTGTGGTCTCAGCTACTCAGCACTGTTTATTGGAAAGACATCCCGAAATTAAATTGACAGCTAACAGAGTTTCGTTTTGCTTTGTTTTGCTTTTTGAGATAGGGTCTCCCTCTGTTTTGCAGGCTGGAGTGCAGTGGCGCAATCTTGGCTCACTGCAGCCTCAATATCACAGGCTCAGGCGATCTTCCCATCTGGTCTTTCCCAGTATCTGGGACTATAGGCACAAGCCACCGTGCCTGGCTAACTTTAAAATTTTTTTTGTTGTAGAGATGAGGTCTCACTATGTTGCTCAGGCTAGTCTGAAACTCCTAGGCTCAAGCAATCCTCCCACCTCAGCTTTTCAAAGTGCTAGGATTACAGGCGTAAGCCACTGTGTCCAGCCCTAGAATTTTAACAAAAGTATCAGAAAGACCCCAAGTAGTGGACTATGATTGCTTAGGTCCTAAAGAAAACACCAGGCCAAGGTTAATAATGACAATAATAATAAATAATTTACCTTGAGTGCTAACTGTGGGCAAGCCAGGAAATTAAGTGGTTTATACATGATATATTTAATACTTATTATCACCGTATCAGTTAGGTATTATTCTTACTGCTACCTTGCAGATAAGGAAACTGACACATAATGTTGAAATCTGCCTTCACGGAGAATGTCCACTGAGAACCCAGTGTTTCTGGTGCCTCTAGAGTGACTGGCTGGTATATTGGAAAGAAGTGGCTGTTTCTTACCTTTCATCATTACCCCTGTCTTTGGCTGACTATCAGTTGCTAAGTCAGTGAAATGGACATTACCACATCAAAGGAGTTAGGACATTACCACACTCAGGCCAGAGAAGCATATTTTACATTCCCAGGCCTCTTGCTCTCCAAGTGTGGGCATGCACCCTGGTTCCATTTCATTCCTCCACTTTCTCCCTACACCACTCCCTGCTTCTGCTTGCAAGCCACACCCTGGAACTGCTTCTGTCTCAATAGGAAATATGCAGGGAACTTTTGGATAAAACAGAATTACCACCAGAATCAGGATCTCTTTCTTTCTAGTCATATTTTTTATCTGCAATTCTTGACTGTCCTTGATTCCTGTGGCCTTCTGCACAGTCTCAATCACTGCTTTGCCTCAACTTGTGGAATTACTCTGTTTTCTTATTGGGACTGTTTACTTGTCTAGCTCTAGTTTCCTATGATCACAGCTTCCTAGGAAACCCCAGGTCCATCTGCTCCCTAAACCAGCATATTTTGGTTTCCTACCTCTGCCTTGGTACCCTTCATCCCGGTCTGTCACCCTGTATACTTGACCTATTGCCACTTATGGTCCTGGCATCATCAGCTCCCTCATGACTTTCCCCAATATGGCAAATGGTATCATTCTCCTCCCATTTACCAAAGCTCACACCTTGGAATTCTGCTTGAATCTATCTCTTTTGTAAGCCTCTTAGCTTTTCTTCCTTGTTTTCACATGTTCTAGACCACCTTGCCTTGGTCTGGATTATAGATACAGCTTCCTGCTTTTGTTACCAGAAAGGAGTCCCAAAGCAGCCCCCAGGAGAGGGTTCTTAGGTCTCATGCAAGAAAGAATTCAAGGCAAATCCATGAAGTGAAAGCAAGTTTATTAAGAAAGTAAAGAAACAAAAGAATGTCTACTCCATAGGCTGAGCAGTGGCATGGGCTGCTCAGCTGCTTATACTTATTGTTACTTCTTTATTATATACTAAACAAGAGGTGGATTATTCATGAGTTTTCTGGAAAAGGGGTGGGCAATTCCCAGAACTGAGGGTTCTTCCCCTTTTTAGACCATATAGGATAACTTCCTGATGTTGCCATGGCATTTGTAAACTGTCATGGCACTTGTGGGTGTGTCTTTTAGCATGCTAATACATTATAATTAGCGTATAATGAGCAGTGAGAACCACCAGAGGTCACTTGCATCACCATCTTGGTTTTGGTGGGATTTGGTAGACTTCTTTACTGCATGCTGTTTAATCAGCAAGGTCTTTGTGACCTGTATTTTATACTGACCTCCTATCTCATCCTGGGACTAAGAATTCCTACCCTCCTGGGAATGCAGCCAAGTAGGTCCCAGCCTTATTTTACCCAGACCCTATTCAAGATGGAGTTGCTCTGGTTCGAATGTCCCTGACACTTTGAATCTCTTCTCACTTCAGAACACCCCAACTGGAGGCTCTAGGATAAGAAATCTCAGCTCACATTGTCATTATGCCAGTTGTTTTCTTAAGCTCCTGTTGAATCAGAGCTAAACTCTTCAGGATTCCAGGCAATGTTAACTGGTTTCCCTTTTCCTCAACCTTATCTAACTCTTCTTCCCAGGTGTAGCTGTCTCCTGCTGATCTCTTGGCAAGTCTCCAGGCTCCTGTTCATCTTGGAGCTCAAAGTTAACTGTTCAGCAAAGTCTTTCCTGATAAAACTCCTCTCTTCCTCCCACTTCATACACCCCCTAATTTCCAAGCAAAGAAACTCATTATTTTGCATTACCTTGAATATGTTTATGTTATCAGATGTCATACACACACACATGCACACACACACACGTATTTTAAATCTTTCAGACTAGTTTATAAGTTCTAGCTGTAGAATAATGTGCTTTACAGTGTGGTTCACATCCATATACATTTGAATCATCTAAAGTGCTTTATGAGAATGCAGATTATTAGCCTCGCCCTCAGCATTTATATGGCAAGCCCAAGAAATATGCATTTTTTTTTTGAGGTGGAATCTTGCTCTATCGCCCAGGCTGGAGTGCAGTGGTGCAATGTTGGTTCACTGCAATCTCTGCCTCCCAGGTTCAAGCGATTCTCCTGCCTCAGCCTCCCGAGTAGCTGAGATTACAGGTGTGAGTCACCACACCTGGCTGATTTTTGTATTTGTAGTAAAGACAGGGTTTCACCATTTTGGCCAAGTTGGTCTCAAATTCCTGACCTCAGGTGATCCACTCACCTTGGCCTCCCAAAGTGCTGGAATTACAGGCATTAGCCACCGCACCTGGCCAGAAGTATGCATTTTTTTAAAAGCTACTTAGGTAGTTCTTGTGTATACAGAGTTTGGGACCCATTGTACTGGAAGAATAGTTACTAGAATGGTAGCGTTGTGGTTTTTTTTAATACTCCATATACTTTCAGTTCTATGCTTGGCACATGGAAGATTCTCACTAATTGCTTGTTGGATTAAGGAATGAATAGATCTAACTTTGGAAGAAAATCCAGTCATGGGAAATCTTTCCTACTCTATAGAAATATTTGCAATTTTCACTAAACGTGCTGCTAATACCAACTTCAATTAGTGTAATCCACATACCCTCATGAGTTAAACTACATAAATCTCCTTTGTATTTTGCTTCTTCCTAAAATAATATAATTTTAATTTACTTTGGTTGTGATGAACTATCATATCAAATTGGTTCAAATCTCTCAAGGTGTTTGTTCTTTAATTCATTTTAGACCTCTTCTTGGATGGAAGCTAGAAAAATTCTCTCCAGTTATAACTGGAAACAAATACTAAAATGATTTTATAAGCCAAGTAAATATTGTTATAGGGACACCTAAAGAGATTTAGTGTTCTAACATATAGTTAGTTCAACAAATATTTAGTGTAAACATTCAGGTTATTATTGCCAGCAGTACAAAGAAGATGCCAGTAATTCTGTATTTCTCCCTGGGAATATTAATATCTTGACTTCTTTATTCAATTAGGTTTGGAGGGGTTTTTTGCTCCCTAGCCTTGACCCATTTAAGGGTGGTCAAATCCAGGTAGATACTTTTGATTGCTGACTTTCTTTTTTTTTTTTTTCTTTGAGACAGAGTCTCACTCTGTCACCCAGGCTGGAGTGCAATGGCATGATCTTGGCTCACTGCAACCTCTCACTCTGGGTTCAAACAATTCTTCTGCCTCAGCCTCCCAAGTAGCTGGGATTACAGGCACCTGCCACCTTGTCCGGCTAGTTTTTGTATTTTTAATAGAGATGAGGTTTCACCATGTTGGCCAGGCTAGTCTCGAACTCCTGACCTCAAGTGATCCACCTACCTCAGCCTCCCAACGTGCTGGGTTTATAGGCGTGAGCCACCGCACCTAGCCTGATTGCTGACTTTAAAAGACCTCTAATTCACAGAGCTTCTATCAGTGTAACTCACTAACACCTAAGCTTCACTCCAATTTATGTCTTTCTGACAGATGTTGCCTTGATCTCTTTGCTAACCTTACTTTGACTCTGAGCATGTGAAAAGGGCAATGGAACAAAGGTGATATGACTGTGAGCTTTAAATATAGTACATTATTGCTTTTAATTTTTACACTGACTTTATGAGGCAGACAATTTTTCTCCCCATATTATAGAAGAGATATTTGAGGCCAATAGTAGTGGAATAATTTCACCAAGTCATACATCCAAGAAGAAGTGGCAGAATCAGGACTCAATTTCCTATTTCTTTGGCCCCTAGACTCATCTACTTTGTACTACACTACATTGCTTCATCACTATATTTTGCCATTTCTTGAATACTTTTCCACCTTCTCCCTGGGATGTGGGTCTTGCCCTTGGCTATATGTTGATCTCCCTATTTGGAACTGGTCTCACTGGGAGGTTTCCTAGCAATCAGATGCTCTCTTCCTGTCACTCAACAACCCTCCCTTCCAGCCCCTGCCAACTATCCTTTCCTAGTCAGTCTTACCCAAGCTTAGGCACCAGAGCACCACTTACAGAACCAAAGCAATAATATGCTCTTCTTTGATGACTTCCACGTGTCTTATTGTGGGAATGACAGGGGTATTTGTTGAAAACAAGTGTGGCTGCATTTAACATAAAACCCAACTACAGTGGCTTAAACAAAATGGGGTTTATTTTTCTCATACAGCAAGATGTCTAGAGGTAGATATTTGCTAACAACACTGCAGTGATTTTACAGCTAACGTCTCTGCAATTCTCCTAGCCTTTTCCTCCCTCATAATGGCAAGACAGCTGCTGTATCTCCAGCGATTGTATCCACATTCAAGACCAGATGAAAGAGGGAGGCCAAGTGCTAGTTGTATTCCCTCCTGTTTATCAAGAAAGTGAACTCTTTCCCAGAACATATCCGCCTACACATACCCAGCGGACTTTATTTAAGACCTTGTCGAATAGACTGGGTCACAAGGCCCACACCCAGCCATTAAAAATGCAGAGAAAGCATGTGAAAATCAGTTAATGTAATCCATCGTATCAACAGGCTAAAGAAGAGAAATCACAACGATGTAAAACGTTTGACAAAATCTAACACCCACTCATGATAAAAACCCTCAGCAAACTAAGAGTCAAGGAAAACTTCCCAACTGGACAAAGAACATTATCTACAAAAACCCTACCGCTAACATCATTCTTAATAATGAGATATTAGAAGGTTTCCTGATAAGATCAGGAACAAGACAAAGATATACGTTTTCACCACTCCTTTTCATCACTGTAAGTCCTGCCTAATGCAGTAAGACAAGAAGGGGCAATAAAAGGTATACATACTGGGAAAAAATAACACACTCTTTGTTTGCAGGTGATACAATCATCTATGTGGAAAATCTGAGAGAACTGACAAAAATACTCCTGGAACTAATAAGTAATTATATCAAGGTTACAGGATACAAAGTTTATATGCAAAAGTCAATTGTTTTCCTATACATGAAATGAATATAGGATATGAACAAGTAACTCAATAGTAATGAACAAGTAGAATTTGAAGTTAAAAACACAATATTATTTACATTAGCACCACAAAAAATTAAGTACTTAGGTATAAATCTAACAAAATGTGTACAGTATTATGAGGAAAATTACAAAACTCTGATGAAAGAGATCAAAGAAGATCTAAATAGAGAGATATTCCATTTTCATGGATAGAAAGACTCAACAGATGTCAGTTCTTTCCAACTTGATTTATAGGTTCCATGCATTCCTAATCAAAATCACAACAAATTATTTTATGACTATTGATAAACTGATTATAAAGTTCATACAGAGAGGGAAAAGACCCAGAAGAGCCAACACAATATTAAAGGAGAAGAACAGTCAGTGGACTGACATTACCCGATTTCGATACTTACTATACAGCTATAACAATCAAGACAGTGGGATATTAGTGAAAGAATTGACAAATAGATCATGGAACAGAATTGAGAACCCACAAAGAGCCCCATGTAAATATAGTCAACTGATTTTTGACAAAGAAGGAAAGGCAATACAATAAAGAACAGATAGTCTTTTCAACAAATAGTGCTGGAACAACTGGACATCTATGTGCAACAGATAAATAAATATAGACACAGACCTTATACCCTTTACAATAGTTAACTCAAAATTGGCCACATACTTAGATGTGAAACACAAAAGTATCAAGCTCCTAGAAGACAATATAGGAAAAAATATAGATGACCTTTGGTATGGTGGTGACTTTTTAGATGCAACACTAACGACATGATCCATAAAAGAAATAATTGATAAACTGAACTTCGTTCAAATTAAAAAACTTCTGCTTTGTGAAAGCAAAGAGAATGAGAAGAGAAGCCACAGGCTGGGAGAAAATATTTGCAAAAGATGTATCTGATAAAGGAGGAACATAACTTGTATATGTTATCCAAGATCTACAAAAAACTTGTAAAACCCAACAATAAGAAAATGAACAATTTGATTTTTAAACTGGGCAAAATACCTGAATAGACACCTCACCAAAGAAGGTATACAGATGGCAAGTAAGCATATGAAAAGATAAACAACATCATATATCATTAGGGATATGCCAATTAGAACAATAAGATGTCCCTACACTTCTATGTAAACAATCAAAACTCCAAACACTAACAATACCAAATGCCAGCAAGGATATGGAACAACAGGAACTCTCATTCACAGCTGATGGGAATGCAAAATGGTACACTCACTGTGGAAGACAGTTTGGCAATTTCTTAAAAGCTGAGTCATCCAATTCAGCGGTCACACTCCTTGGTATTTATTGAAACGAACTGAAACCTTTTGTCTACACAAACACCTGCATGCAAATGTGTATAGCAGCTTTATTCATAATTACCAAAACTTGGAAGCAATTAAGATGTCCTTTAGTAGGTAAATGGATAAACCAATAAACTGTGGTACATCCAGACAATGAAATATTTATTATTCAGTGCCACAATAAATGAACTATTAAGCCATGAAAAGACATGGGAGAAACTTAAACACATATTACTAAGTGAAAGAAACCATTCTAAAAAGTCTACATCCTGTTTGTTACCAACTATATAACATTCTGGAAAAGGCAAAATCATGGAAATAGTAAAAAGATTAGTGATTGTCAGGGGTTGTGAGGAGAGAGGGTTAAATAAGCAGGACACAGAATTTTTAGGACAGTGAAATACTCTATATGATACTGCAATGGTGGATACATGACATTGTACATTTGTCAAAACCGATAGAATTTATACTACCAAGAGTGAACACTAATGTAAGCTTATGGACTGTGGGTCATAAGGATGTGTCAATGTAGGTTCATCAGTGGAAACAAATGTACCACTTTGGTGTGGGATGTGGTATGTTTGGGGAGAAGGAGTGTATAGGAATGCTCTCTACCTTTGTTCAGTTTTGCTGTGAACCTAAAACTGCTCTAAAAAGTAAAATCTGTTTTTTAAAAGGCTGAGAAAGGATGATCATGATTGACATTGACCAATCATCATTATTTGGCCTAGGTTTGGGATCACTCAAGCCCTGAACTAAATTGGAATTTTGTTAGCAAGGAAGAAGAGGCATTTCCTCCTTGTTGTTATTTTCTAACTCAGACTTTTTTGGGATATAAATATGCTACCTGACAATGCTATTGTAATCCTTGTTGTTTCACTGGGTATTTTAGAGGCAACTAATAGCCTGTGTCTGCTGTACAAATGCTTCTCGGTGATTTCCATTTCTTAGTACTGAATGGACAGCCAAGGGGTGCTATCCTGGCCTCCCTGCCACCTGCTCTGACCCATCCCCTCTCTGCTTCATTTTTGTGGACAGTCAGGGTTTCAGGTACAGTCTGCAGTTATGGGACCACAGCCATAGGTGAGAATAGGAGGGGTGGGGATTGGAAGGCCTTGCTCTTAATAGCACTGAGACATAAAAACCTGTATCTATCTTTGTTGAATGAAATCTTACATTTCATTTAAACTTTAAAGGAAGTTTAAACAAATCAGACACCATCAGAGCTGCTTGCCTGAATCTAGGGTGAGGGATGAGTAGAGCAGCTCCCCTAAACTGTTCTAGAACAGTTAAAACGCCTGGCTGGAAACAAATGCTTGCCAGAGCTGACTTTTCATAAGTCTGAGAGAGTTAAAATGGTCCGGGCGTGGTGGCTCATGCCTATAATTCCAGCACTTTGGGAGGCCAAGGTGGGTGGATCACTTGAGGTCAGGAGTTCGAGACCAGCCTGGCCAACATGGTGAAACCTCATCTCTACTAAAAATACAAAAATTAGCCAGGCATGGTGGCAAGCACCTGTAGTCCCAACTATTCGGGAGGCTGAGTCAGGAGAATTGCTTGAACCCGGGAGACAGAGGTTGCAGATCACGCCATTGCATGCCAGCCTGGGCAACAAGAGCGAAACTTAATCTCAAAAAAAAGAAGACAGAGAGTTAAAACAGATGTTATTCCTGCCCTCTGGTAGTTATGGAATGACCAGCAATGTTGCTGGAAATAGAAATATATATGGTGATTACATTAAAATTTTCATGTATGTGGATTATGTTTGGTTGAAGTTAGAACTTAAGCCAATATCCTTTAAAAGGAAAGAACAGCATCATATTAATTAATGAGAATTTATGCATACACTCTTATTATATAACAAGGCCTGACTGCTTGTCTAAACCAATCGTATAGGTTTATTACAACGATCAGAGTAATGTGTTGGAATTTCACATGTGAATGTGTGAATAACACAAGTTTTAACATTCCTTAGCAGAGTCCTAGTCTTCAGTAGTACTTTTACAGAATGGAAATTTTCACAAAGGCATAGCATTTCTTTCAACAGAGAAACATAAATTGAGCTAGAATCTTTGGCAGACCTAATATACCTTCTTTATTTGACATTAGTCTAAGTTCATGCTTTTTTGTTAAATTTTTTATCAGGCAGCCCCCTGAATCACAGCAGATTCAGAGACTCCGTAAGTTCCTGCTTTAATTTATATGTTTTAATTATGTTTAAACCAACTTGTAAATCTGATATTGCTTCCCTCATCTCTGTGGTAGATAATGGATCATCACAAACTGTAAACTAGAGTGTTATATTCTATGTCCCATTTCTGTTTCCCATTTTCCTACTTTCTTCATTTCCTCATGCCTCTAAAAAGATCCAAATAGAATTAAAGCCATGTAAGAAACTTTTTCCTTGGTGATTTTTCCTAATTATGACTTTTTCTTCTGGATATAAATATGCTTCATCGCGATATTATTGTAATCTCTATTTATTTATTTATTTTTTTTAGATGGAGTCTCACTCTGCAGCCCAGGCTGGAGTGCAGTGGCATGATCTCGGCTCACTGCAACCTCTGCCTCCTGGGTTCAAGCGATTCTCGTGCCTCAGCCTCCAGAGTAGCTAGGACTACAGGTGCGTGCCACCACGTCTGGCTAATTTTTGTGTTTTTAGTAGAGACAGGGTTTCACCATGTTGGCCAGGCTAGTCTCGAATTCCTGACCTCAAGTGATCTGCCCGCCTCGGCCTCCCAAAGTGCTGGGATTACAGGCCTGAGCTGCCACGCCTGGCCAGTAATCTCTATTATAAGTGTTTCTAATAAAGATACAGTTCTTAAAACAAAACAACAAAAAACTTATATATGGGAGTCCTTTGCAGTGCATGGTTAATTTTTTCAGTTATCCACAGGCACTGGGTTGAATGTTCACTAAGTTCCAGGCACTGTGGGAGCTCAACTCTTGTTTTTTTTTTTTTTTTTTTTTTTTTGAGACGGAGTCTCGCTCTGTCACCCAGGCTGGAGTGCAGTGGTGCGATCTCGGCTCACTGCAAGCTCCGCCTCCCGGGTTCACGCCATTCTCCTGCCTCAGCCTCTCTGAGTAGCTGGGACTACAGGTGCCCGCCACCACGCCAGGCTAATTTTTTTGTATTTTTAGTAGAGACGAGGTTTCACCGTGGTCTCGATCTCCTGACCTCGTGATTCGCCCGCCTCGGCCTCCCAAAGTGCTGGGATTACAAGCGTGAGCCACTGCGCCCGGCCGGGAGCTCAACTCTTATCCTTAGAAATTCGCAAGACAACAGAAGACACAGATTGTAAATTACATGCTCTGACTTGACATATGCCATGATAGAAATCTAACGCAATATGCAAACCCTCATGAGAGACAAGCATGCCTCACAGGAGATGCTATTTGAACTAAATTTTGAAGACTGCTTGGCAAAGCCTTATCTCCTAGCTAGGACTTAGGAGCAGAGGTTCAGCTCTTGGGTAGTAGAAGAGCTCACTTGAGTTCCAGTCCTAATGGGAAGCTGAGATGCCAAACTTAGAGAAACAAGAACTTAGGCATAGATAGTATCTCTATATTACACTATTTAGCCATCAAAAAAATATGTCCTCTAATCATTCATTTAAGAAATATTCATTGAGTCTGTTTATTTATTGAACACTGTTTGCAGCAGGAGGAAAATAGTATTAAATACTTGAGAAAATGTCATGCAAAAAAGAGCTGACTATAGAATAGTATATAGATTCATCAGTCACTGGCTGTAGAATAAAAACAGAATAGTAGATACAGTACAATGTTGATTTTGTTACATATAAAAAGGCTAAAGATTATTGTGTCAATTAGCTTTTGCTGCATAAAAGCTTAGTGGTGGCCAGGCCTGCGGTGGCTTAAGCCCGTAATCCCAGCACTTTGGGAGGCTGAAGCGGGCGGATCACCCGAGGTGGAGAGTTAGAGACCAGCCCGGCCAACATGGTGAAACCCCGTCTCTACTAAAAATACCAAAATTAGGCTAGGCACGGTGGCTCATGCCTGTAATCCCAGCAGTTTGGGAGGCCGAGGTGGGTGGATCACCTGAGGTCAGGAATTCGAGACCAGCCTGGCCAACATAGTGAAACTCCGTCTGTAGTAAAAATGCAAAAAAGTAGCTGGGTGTGATGGTGGGCACCTGTAATCCCAGCTACTCAGGAGGCGGAGGCAGGAGAATCACTTGAACCTGGGAGGCGGAAATTGCAGTGAGCCGAGATCACTCCATTGCACTCCAGCCTGGGCGACAGTGTGAGACTCCATCTCAAAAAACAAAACAAAACAAAAATTAGCTGGGTGTGGTGGCACGTGCCTGTAGTCCTAGCTACTTGGGAGGCTGAGGCAGGAGAATCACTTGAACCTGGGGGGCGGAGGTTGAAGTGAGCCGAGATCCCACCACTGCACTCCAGCCTGGGTGACAGAGCGAGACTCCTTCTCAAAAAAAAAAAAAAAAAAAAAAACGTAAAAGAAAAGAGAAAGCTTAGTGGTATAAGCAATACCATGTATTTAGCTTAGTGGTTTAAACAACACTATTCACTTAGCTCAGGATTCAGTGGGTTGGCACTCTGCGCTGGGCTTAGCTGTGGTTCTGCTGGTCTTTTTTTTTTTTTTTTGAGACGGAGTCTCGCTGTCGTCCAGGCTGGAGTGCAGTGGCGCGATCTCGGCTCACTGCAGGCTCCACCCCCCGGGGTTCACGCCATTCTCCTGCCTCAGCCTCCTGAGTAGCTGGGACTTCAGGCGCCTGCCACCTCGCCCGGCTAATTTTTTGTATTTTTAGTAGAGACGGGGTTTCACTGTGTTAGCCAGGATGGTCTCGATCTCCTGACCTCGTGATCTGCCCGCTCAGCCTCCCAAAGTGCTGGGATTACAGGCATGAGCCACCGCGCCCGGCCAGTTCTGCTGGTCTTGATTAGGTTCACTCACATGTCTGTGTTCAGCTACTATCGCCTGAGGCTTTTCCTGATCGCCTCAGGTGATCACCTGAGCTACCATCACCTGAGGTGTTGGCTGATGTGATGGGGCCACGTATCTCTTCATTCAACAGGCTATCAGAGGCTTGTTTACATGGTGGCAGTATATTCCAAGAGCAGCAAGAAAGGGCAAGCCCAATCATAACCATTTTAAAAGTCTGCTGTGATATCTTTGCTGTTGTCCCATTGTCCAAACCCAGAGTCAGAGAGAGAAGAATATTCGAGGATATGGTTGCAGGGAGGTGCTGCAAAAATTTATCACAGATGCACCCAAAAAGTTTAAGGTGACTGTCTGGGTAGTGGAATTATTATATATTGTTTCTTCTCTATTTCTTAATTTTCAAATCTCCTTTCATCATCATGTAGAACTTTAATAATAAGAAAATTGAACAATATATAGGGAGAAGCCTGAAGCCCAGTGATTTGGCCTAGGGTAGAGACGAGGAGTCAGGAGAAAAAACGTAAAAGCCAGTTATCAGAGCATGAGAATATGGAGGGACCTGCAACTTGGAGCATAGCAAAGCATCCAGTGCTTGGCACAGGGCACCACATCCTGGCTCCTAGGGAGTGTATCATAATTCCTCAAGTCTGACTGTATTGGAGATGAGGAGTTTTTGCAACTTGCTTCTTGGCTCAGAAATAAACCAGATTATGATATAATCTGTATATATAAGAAATTAGAAGAGCCAATATGGTGTGCAGGAGCAAGGATAGGCAGGAGCATAATGACGAAGGGAGCTCTCTTAGGGAAATGCAAACCTTCTACTGGAGTGGGATGAGCTAGAGAAAGATAGAAACTATGAGCCTCTTTAATAATCCTGAAATTATATACTAGAATATTGCATGCTGGCAGAAACTCCAACACCATTTTATTCAAGCTCTTCATTACATCAAACAGAGTCTCAGAGAAGTCCCAGGGCTTGACAGGGTCGCCAACATCTTGTGGCAGTGGTAGAACGAGAACCGAGGTCTTCTTAGAGCAAGTCTGGTGTTCTTTCACCTTGCTCACAGCTGCTGTGAAGGCACTGGTCCATTCATGTACAATGGAATGTTGGCGTGGTGGCATGTTTCTCTCTCTCTCTCACACACACACACACACACAAACACACACACAGTCCCCTTATGGGTTAAGATGATCCAGGTGTTACCATTATTAATGGCCACCATTTCTCTTGCTGTGCCCTTAAGCCTATTGCCTGCAAGTTATCAGCTAAAATGCACTAAGCAAGCAATTTTTAAAAAGACATACAATTAATGAGCACTTGAAACATACAGGCTGATTTGCCAAGTCAACACTGGTGTGAGACCTGGGATTTTGCCAGGGGGATAATGATCTGCTACATTGATGGAACTTCCTTGGCTTTACTTGACTTGAGCCTATTAGTACACCCAAAGCTCTTGCCTTAAAAGAAGCATTGAGAATAAAATTTACTGTTGATTAGATGGGTGTTTTATTATTTATCAAGACTATGATGTTCCTTTTTATAATGGTCAAAACTAGATATTTTATTATTAAAGGAATATATACAATTACTTCACAACAATAAGCCCAGTTATTGCTTCTATCTAAATATATTTAAGCTAAGGGGGCAAATTCGACAATGAGGCGTAAGGGAACAAGAAAAAGTGAGAGGGAGAGATGGATGAGTCACTGTCCGTATTCCAGGGGTTACAGAATCCCAAGAAGGGATGATGATTTGTATCTCATTAAAGTAGGTACACATAGGAATCAGAGTTCCCTGCAAAGTGTTAGGATTTACCCATTTCTACCACACATAGATGGGGGAATTTGTTTTGTTGTTGTTGTTGTTGTTTTAGACAGAATTTTGCTTTGTCACCCAGGCTGGAGTGCAGTGGCAATGGCATGATCTCAGCTCATTCCCAAGTAGCTGGGACTACAGGTGTGCACCACCACACCTGGCTAATTTTTGTATTTTTTGTAGAGATGAGGTTTTGTCATGTTGCTCATACTGGTTTTGAATTCTTGGACTCAAGTGATCCACCCGCCTTGGCCTCCCAAAGTTCTGGGATTACAGGCATGAACCACCCCGCCTAGTCCAATTATTTCTGTGTCAAGTAAAAAATGATTTAGGCTGAATGACTTGGTTTTTTGACTGACTGACTTGGATCATAACTTTATTTTGTCTTAGAGGGGGACTTGATGGTTTTCCTAATCCCATCCCTTTCCTCTCGTTCTCATTGAGAGCTCATTCAGCTTTTATCCTTGCCACCACGGGTTTAGGCTATCTGGAAAGCATATCATCTATATCAGTGGTCCCCAACCTTTTTGGCACCAGCGACTGGTTTCATGGAAGACAATTTTTCCATGGATGGTGGTGGGGTGGGGGTGAGGAGATGGTTTTGGAATAAAACTATTCCACCTCAGATCATCAGGCATTAGATTCTCATAAGGGGTGCGAAACCTAGATCCCTCACATGGCAGTTCACAATAGTGTTTGTGATCCTGTGAGAATCTAACGCTGCCACTGATCTGACAAGAGGCAGAGCTCGGGTGGCAATACTTGCTTACCCCTCACCTCCCTTTGTGTCACCTGGTTCCTAACAGGCCACAGACTGATGCCAGTCCAAGGCCCTGGGGTTGGGGACTCCTGATCTATTTGGTGATAATACATTCAAGATATTTCTACTCAATTATTGTTAAGTCCAAAAGTCCTAAAATTGGCCAGCGAGGTGGCTCACCCCTGTAATCACAGCACTTTGGGATGCCAATGCAGGTGGATCACCTAAGGTCAGGAGTTAGACACCAGCCTGGCCAACACGGTGAAACACTGTCTCTACTAAAATACAAAAATTAGCTGAGCGTGGTGGTGCACACCTGTAGTCCCCGCTACTCGGAAGGCTGAGACAGGAGAATTGCTTGAACCCAGGAGGCAGGGATTGCAGTGAGCCAAGATCGTGCCACTGCACTCCAGTCTGGGTGACAAAGTGAGACTCTGTCTCAAAAACAACAACAACAACAACAACAAACAACCAAAAAAACCAAAAGTCCTAAAATCTCTTCAAGAGGTGAGGGCATGGTGACTGCTCTCAGCAGCCCTAGGATTGCTCTGCATTGTCTTTGTCACCATTGCCATTTGCATTTTCCCATGTAGGTCATACAATGTGCATAATTCATCTAAGTTTGTTGCAGCTAACGAACCTTTAATCAATGAGCATCTCCAAATGTAGGGCATTTAGTTGAAGTAGGTTTGGCTCTCAACTCAATGTTGCATGGGGCTTAAGGGTCACTAAATGACAGATGACCCTCTGTTTTATATACAGTGCAATCTGGAAGGCAGATGAAGCTGCTGGTCACTGGAATCACTCTACCTTTAGGCCCCTGAGCCAGAACTAAAACTCTCACACATCAGTGATGTACAAGCTCTTGCTTTTCCACTTGGCTCTTCTCTGATTGCAAGCAGTGCCATAGAGTGAGAAGAGTCCAGGGTTCAGAGACATTAAGAACCCAAATCCCAACTCCAACACTTCTTTGGTATTGTGCCTGCCCAGGGGCCTTCCAAAGGAAATGGACAGATAATTTAGGGGAAAATTAATCTATTCTTGGACATTTCTGAATCTTTTCTATTCACAAGGAATTTAAAAGTAATTTGAATAACTTATTTATTGATTTTTTTTTCAGTTTTTAATTTTATTTATTTATTTTTGAGACAGGGGTTTGCTCTGTCACCCAGGCTGGAGTGCAGTGGCACAAACACAGTTCACTGCAGCCTCGACCTCCTGGGCTCAAGTGATCCTCCCACCTCAGCCTCTCAAGTATCTGGGACCACAGGTGTGCATCACCACGCATGGGTAATTTTTTTTTTTTTTCGTAGAGGCAGGTCTCACCATGTTGCCCAGTCTGATCTCGAGCTCCTGGGCTCAAGGGATCCTCCTGCCTTGGCCTCCCAAAGTGCTAGGATTACGGGTGTGAGCCACCATGCCTGGCCAATTTGAATGATTTATTAACAAATATTTATTAAATATCTGCTCTGAGCCAGGCTTGTGAAGCCCACAGCCTAAAAGGGGAGCTACATCTATAAACAGATTAACCATAACATGTTGTGCTAAGCACAACAGTAAAACTGAGTGGAGGGCATAGCAGCAGCACAGAGGGATAGTGATAAACTTTACCCTGGGGCAGAGATGCTCAGAGAAGACCTCTAACATTTTACTCAGTAAAGCAGGCTTGGCCAATCTTTTAAGGATCCATGAGACCTGTGTAAGGTACATGGAATTGGAAAATATTTGGACCAAAAAGTATCTTTAGAAACCACAAAAGTGTATCTTTCTACATTTAGTTAAGGCCACATTTATAGGCCAGGCACAGTGGCACATGCCTGTAATCCCAGCACTTTTGGAAGACTGAGATGGGTGGATCACACTAGGCCAGGAGTTCGAAACCAGCTTGGCCAACATGGTGAAAACCCTGTCCCTACAAAAAATACAAAAATCAGCTGATTGTGGTGGTACACACCTGTAGCCCCAGCTATTTGGGAGGCTGGGGCAAGAGAAGCACTTGAATCCTGGAGGCAGAGGTCGCAGTGAGCTGAGATCGTGCCACTACCCTCCAACCTGGGCAACAGAGCAAGACTCTGCCTCAAAACAAACACACAAACAACCCCCCCTCCCCCACATTTATAGATCATTCCTGCAAACAGGGCAGGCTACATAATTTGTGGAATGCTTTGTTCAAAAAGCAGGGAATAAAATGGTGTAAAAGGCACTAAAATGTAAAGGATTTTCCCTTTCTTCTGTGATCTCTCTTCTGACTTGTGATGGTTTTTATTTGCAATTTAATGTTGTTCTAAGTAAAATTCTTTTTTAATTGTTAGCATGAATCTTACTGTTCATTTCTACATTTTTCAATGCCAGTTTTAAGTGCAAACAAAAGCATTAACTTGTGTGTGGAATCAGAAATGACACAATTTTTATTTTGTAGCTTGTACACACATATGTATTTTGTTCTTACCAGAACAATGGAAATGCTGCACAAAACTAACTCAATCTTTTTATTTCACTTCTTGATATGAGTACCTTCTACCAACACTCTATCTTTGGCTTACTGATGAGAAAGGAAGATCAAAAAGTAAAAGGAACTGTGGGTTGCCCTATCTTGCCTTTCCTTCTGTCCTTTTCAATGTAAATGGCTGGCTAATCCAGGGAAGTAATATGAGTTTGAAGGGATATAAAAGGTTCTTTGGTCTTCATGTTTCTTAGAATGCCACTGCCTTCTTTCTGCATTCTAAACAAGTTCCGGTTCAAGTAGAAAGCCTAGCCTCTTGGGGCCTGTCAGCACCTCCACTTAGGTTACAATGTAACACTTAGCATCCACTTGTTTTGAGTCTCACTGCAGGTTCACCAGAATTCTGTGTTCATCTGGTATTGGGAACACCATATGCAAATGGGGCATCAAGAAACAATGAAGGCCAGATGCGGTGGCTCACGCCTGTAAGCCCAGCACTTTGGGAGGCTGAGGCGGGTGGATCACCTGAGGTCAGGAGTTCGAGACCAGCCTGGCCAACATGATGAGACACTGACTCTACTAAAAATTAGCCAAGCGTGGTGGCAGGTGCCTGTATCCCAGCTACTCGGGAGGCTGAGACAGGAGAATCACTTGAACCCAGGAGGCAGAGGTTGCAGTGAGCCACACCATTGCACTCCAGCCTGGGCGACAGAGCAAGATTCTGTCTCAAAAAAAAAAAAAAAAAAGAAAAAGAAAGAAAGTAACAGTGAACACATGTGTTGTGCATTTCTCCTCTGCTCATGTGCATGCCCCACTGTCAGATCAGACTTCACTTTACACAACACAAGTTCAAAGACAAAGTAATTAAAACTTTCATGATAGACATTCAACTAAGCACAGGGCCCATGAAGTCAGTTCTGTACACAAGTAAAGGCTAAAACTGTATTGGGGCTCAAAAAATATATGTTGAATTATTGCCTTTTATGACTTTATAATATACCACCGTTGCAGCTTCTACATAAAATTCCCATATGTAACAAATTTATAGATTTATGATCTTGGTTCACATTCCTCAAAAATACAATGTTACTACCATCATTTTTACACCAGAACATTTTGTTCAGCTACAGAAAAGAGCAATTTAGGCTGGGCACAGTGGCTCATGTCTGTAATTGGGAGGCTGAAGTGGGAAGATCTCTTGAGGCCAGGAGTTTGAGACCAGCCTGGGCAACATGGTGAAACCCCATCTTTACTAAAAATACAAAAATTAGACAGGTGCAGTGCACACCTGTAATCTCAGCCACTTGGAAAGCTGAGGCAGGAGAATTGCTTGAACCTGGGAGGCAGAGGTTGCAGTGGGTTGAGATTGTGCCAATGCACTCCAGCCTGGGCAATAGAGAGAGACTCTGTCTCAAAAAAGAAAAGAAAAGAGCAACTTCATCAGCTAGGTCTTCTCCCCTTCGTGGGTTTACAATATAATATAGGCCACATTGGCAGGGATAAATGTATAAAGTACACAAGACAATAGTGTAATACTGGCCGGCTGTGGTGGCTCATGCCTGTAATCCCAGCACTTTGGGAGGCCAAGGTGGGCGGATCACGAGGTCAGGGGATCAAGACCATCCTGGCTAACACGGTGAAACCCCGTCTCTATTAAAAATACAAAAAATTGCCGGGCGTGGTGGCTCACGCTTGTAATCCCAGCACTTTGGGAGGCCGAGGCAGGCGGATCACGAGGTCAGGAGATCGAGACCACGGTGAAACCCCATCTCTACTAAAAAAATACAAAATATTAGCTGGGCGTGGTGGCGGGCACCTGTAGTCCCAGCTACTTGGAGA
The DNA here is from genome assembly GCF_009828535.3 of Hylobates moloch. Taxonomy (NCBI): domain Eukaryota; kingdom Metazoa; phylum Chordata; class Mammalia; order Primates; family Hylobatidae; genus Hylobates; species Hylobates moloch. The sequence continues at coordinate 90,420,984 of NW_026652276.1, forward strand.
GGCTGAGGCAGGAGAATGGCGTGAACCCAGGAGGCAGAGCTTGCAGTGAGCCGAGATTCCGCCACTGCACTCCAGCCTGGGCGACAGAGCAAGACTCCATCTCAAAAAAATAAAAAAATAAAAAAAATTAGCCAGGCGTGGTTACAGGTGCCTGTAGTCCCAGCTACTCGGGAGGCTGAGGCAGGAGAATCGCGTGAACCCGGGAGGCGGAGTTTGCAGTGAGCCGAGATCATGCCACTGCACCAGCCTGGGCGACAGAGTGAGACTCTGTCTCAAAAAAAAAAAAAAAAAAAGTGTAATACTGAATAAAATTCCTCATTAATAAATTACATACCTTATATGACCTCAGATGGATACGTTTTTCAATTGTATAATAAAAGGCGAGACATTAAGATCACATATTTAGAGGTCAAAACACACAACTTGTCACCATTCACATAACTTTGCAGTAGAGAGTACTGTAAGTTTTCTGTGCCTGTACCATGAAATACTTTACCATTTTTTACTTTATTTTTTTGTTGTTGGTTTTTGAATAGACTTTATCTTTAGAGCAGTTTTAAGTTCATAGCAAAATTGATCAGAAAGTACAGAAAATACTCCCTGCCCGCCCCTGCTATTCTTATTTATTAATTATTTTTCACAGCATCCTTAGAAAATAGATGAGCCTCTTAATCCTTATAATGCTTTTAGAGAAACCATGGCAAAAAAATTTTACTACTTTGAGCAAAAGAATCTTAAAGATCAAGTTGATATTCCCTAAGTTTCAGCCAGTTGGGTTCTACCTGACAGATTCAGGGATATACATATGTCATACCTACTTCATAATTTCAGTGTTTTTTTTTTTTCAAACTACTCCACCTTTTTTACTTAAATACATTTATTTTAAAAAGAAACTTTGTCTATTCGATAACTAAGAAGGCAATTGTAAACATAGATGTGGAAGTATTACAATTTGAAATGTCTGAGGCCAGGTGCGGTGGCTCATGCCTATAATCCAAGCACTTTGGGAAGCTGAGGCAGAAGGATTACTGGAGCTCAGGAGTTCAAGACCAGCCTGGCCAACATGGCAAATCCCCCTCTCTATAAAAAGTAAAAAAATTAGCCAGGAGTGCTGGCATGTGCCTGTGGTTCCAGCTGTTTGGGGAAATGTGGTGGGAGGATCACTTGAGCCTAGGAGGTTGAGGATGCAGTGAGCCGTGATTACATTACACCACTGCACTCCAGCCTAGGTGACAAAGCAAGACCCTGTCTTGAAAAATAAAAACAATAAATTAAATAAAATGTTTGCGTATGTCTAACACCTCAAATCAATTTGCAGAAGTATGCCTGTCACAGTTTAGGAAGAATTTGGTTCAGCATTCCCAGCAATTTTTCTGCTACAATGACAAGACAGGTGGTGTTCCCAGTGTGGCACTTCGCCATGGTTATATGTAGCTGTTTTAAAGGCTTTGATATAGATCAGGCAGAACACAGGTGAGGCCCAGTTTCTACGTCCCCAATTTGTGATTTCACCTCTTTTTCTCCCACTGATCGTGCTACCTGATTTATAGACAACACAACTGAAGCTGGGAAGGTTGAGCATCTGTTCAATTTATGCAACCTGAATTTATGTGGGCCTCCCCTACTTCTCTCCTAGTAGTTTTTGTGGTTTACTGTAAGACCTCTCCAACTGAAACTGAGATAATCAAATAATATGGTCATTAAAGGGAGCAGAAGATTAAAATTTAAAGTTGAAGTTCTCTCCTGCAAATGAGCACCAGTGTACAAACTGATCAGTGCCTTCCCAAATGTCCACCCCTGTGGACAGCAAGAATGTAGGCCAGTGCTTCCCAGACTCTAGGAGATGCACATGAGACAGCTTGGGGGAGTACACAGAGACAACCTTGAAAAGCATGGACAACTGTATGAGAAAGTCATTCCCTTTTTTATTCTATTTTAATCCTTCTGATTATGTCAGGGAGACAAAGCTCTTCAAGGCTTATAGGTTGTTGTTGTTGTTGTTGTTGTTGTTGTTGTTTTGTAGTGACTGGGTTTCGCCATGTCACCCAGTCTGGTCTCGAACTCCTGGACTGAAGCGATCCACCCACCTTGGCCTCCCAAAGTGCTGGGATTATAGGTGTGAGCCACCGCGCCCCAAGGCTCATATTTTTAAAAACCTTTCCAACAGTTGCTAATCTACTTTTTTTTAAAACAAAGTGAGAGCAGAAATCACCCTTAAGATAGGCATTTATCAGGTATTTCTCAAATTAGTATTTAATTAATAAATTGTTTTGTTACACATGTTTTGCAATTATTCCCTATTTAGACAGGCGATTCAAAAAGTTTTATTTGTGGTAGGTATATACATTTTAATGTTTTAATAAACCTATTTAGGTAAAAATAAAGGTGATTTAAAGAAAACTCGGAGGTAAATAATAGATCTAATGGATATAAATATGTGAAAATTATACGGGAGTGGCTGAAGTTTGAGAAACACTGGCAAAATGAAACAGAATTGGTATTTATTGGTAGAACTGGTATGTGTCAAGTTCTCTCCCATACACTTGGCATTTTTTTTTTTTTTTGAGACAGAGTCTCGCTGTTTGCCCAAGCTGGAGTGCAGTGGCGTGATCTCGGCTCACTGCAGGCTCCGCCCCCCGGGGTTCACGCCATTCTCCTGCCTCAGCCTCCCGAGTAGCTGGGACTACAAGCGCCCGCCACCTCGCCCGGCTAATTTTTTTTGTATTTTTAGTAGAGACGGGGTTTCACTGTGTTAGCCAGGATGGTCTCGATCTCCTGACCTCGTGATCCGCCCGCCTCGGCCTCCCAAAGTGCTGGGATTACAGGCGTGAGCCACCGTGCCCGGCCCACTTGGCATTTTTGATGAAAATGGGAAAAGACAATTAAAATCCAAATTAACCATCAGTGCTTTTTCCTTCTGGTGGAGGTGTTGTAATTCACATCAGTGGAGAAATGAATCTCTGCTCATTTCCACAAGCAGAATCTTGTGGGAGAGAGAAGAAAATGGAAAGAAGGGAACTTCAGTCCCTCTGGGCGGGAGGTAATTCGACCATTGTTGGGAGGAGCATGTTACAGGCTGTGGAAGTGGAACAGTTGGCCAAAGAGTGAACTGGGGGAGGAAAGATTAATTACTTTTCAATTAATGAGAGGAGCCCCCAGAAAATGGACAGAGAAGAGAAAAAAGGTGTGGATGCATCTTCCTATTCCCCCCAGCATTAGTAATGTTGACCATCTGCGAACACTTTTTATTTCACTGCTGTTAATCAGGATGGAGCATAGTTGTGGGAGGGCGGGGAGGCTAGAAGGCATTGAAGAATGCCTGTCATCTCCCACTCAGGCTGTTATTGACTGTTGTCACCTATTATGTGCAAGGTGCAAGTGCCAGGCCCTGGGAACACAAAGGGGCAAAGACACACAGTCCTGACAGCATAGAACTTGCAGTCAAATAGAGGAGTGGATATATAAATAAAATACTGATATAAGTAAATACATAATTACAAACTGTGATAAATGTTGTGGGAAAACATAACTGGGTGCCGTGGACAGTCCAGGAGGGCTTTATCAGATTCCTGCCTGCCACTTCAAATCCCTTTGGCCTCTTTTCCTATTCCAGGGATGCTATGGCAACCAGATCTAGTGCCAGCTTCCACCAGTTTCCCACAAGTGCAATCTGACTTCCCCTCAAGCCTCCAGTTCCCAGGCTCCTATTCCGGAGGAAATCCACTTGCACACATGCAACTCAGAGCACGGAAGAGCTAATACCCTAGGAGGAGCCACTGCATAAATGCTTACTTCTTTCTGAAGTCGGCTGGCCGAAGGTAGTGAGTTATCTCGATTGTTCGCTTTCAGTTACAGATCAAGCTCCTTTTTCTACTCTTTCTCCCCTTCTTGCTACTGCATTTGACTAGTCTTACAGTAAATAAATAAAATTCATAAATTATATTAAAACAACAGTAATAAATACTTAAGATTCATCACTTCCTAATTCTTTTACTCCATTATCTGTACTCTTGAAGCTATTTACATCTATTGTGTCTGTTTGGTGGAAATGCTTTTTAATGGTAGGCTATGTTGCATCTCTTCCCAAGTCCACATTCAGTAACACCACATTAATAGCTTGACATTAGCCATGGTGGAAGTATTTACATCACAAAAATAGGCAAATGCTACAAATTAGGATCTAATTGTTTTGTGGATTGTCTAAGCTTAAGAAAATGATAGAGAAAATGTCAATAAAATAGAATAAACTTCAAGGTATGTTATGTCTATAGCAGTTATGAATAGCACAAAAAAGCACGTCTAAACTATTATTTGACTCAGAAAAAAAACACACATCATTGATGAAAGAGTAAAGTCAATACACATCATCCTATTTTCATTTTCATCTTATTAGTGTAGATGAATCAACATTCATATTGTAATTGTACTTGCTGTCAATCACAAACATAGGTTAGCTATGAATACAAGACCAGCAAAAATCAATGAAAGCATTCTGTGAACATCAATCAGCTATATAGAATTTACCATAAAAAGCAATATACATTTTGTCATTTGGAAATTATGCACTATACATAATCTATGTCAGTAAAATTTATAATAAACTCTTGTACATGCACATACATGCCTGCATTTTTTCCTGAAGAACAGGTTGCTAAACATTCATCAACACCCCACTGCTTCTTACTCATATAAGGCTTTGTTTCAGAGACTCTGCTTTGAGGTCAACCCAGGATGAGACCATTGTAATCAGGTGTGGCTGTAGAAAGTCGACCCTCAGAATAGGAATTTGGAGCTAGATCACTCACCAAAAAGATGGCAGTAGGGAGGGTGTTTATAAACCTTAGTGTGCAGTAGCATCACAGTTACTAAGACTCTTACCTGAGTGACTGCGATGAGATGCAAATGGAAGATGAAGCATTGCGTTATATGGTAGGTGTAATGCTTGAACGGTAGGGGCTATGATAATTATACAGATTATAAGGATTGCTATGATAAATACAAGGAGTATGGAGATTGCAGATCTTGGTTCTATCCATTTACTAGAGCTTTGGCTGTATTTCAGGGGCTCAAAGGTGAGGGAGTGCCCAGAGACCAACAGCTTCACTTGTTTTCAAAGTTGTACTATATTTAAAAAAAAAAAAAGTGTATCATCTAGAGAACTTTAAACCTCATATAACATTGAGCTGACAGCCAAACCTCTTTTAACCAAATACCCTGTAACAGCAAATGGATAAATGGCCAAAAGGCTCTGGGATACATTTCATAAGATTCTCAGAAGGTCCTGGGTGATCAAGCAACTAGTAGCCCATAGCAGAGGTCAACTCAATAATGTATCCTTATGTTGGCTCATCTTTCTTCCTCTTTCACTCCCCTGTTCTCGCTCTTGCTATATAGTCACACAAAAGCCTTTCTCTCAGGCTCTGCTTTGGGGAACACTTGACCTAAGTCAGACATGGGTCTTATTTGGATTGAGAAGCAGAGACATGTCAATGAAAACCTTAATAATCAGGGGAGGGAAACTGAGTGGGTAAAGAAATGGTCCAAGTCAAAACGAGATTTTCTGTGAAAGTCCGGAAGTGGGGGAAGAATGTAATCTACTCCAGGTATAGAAGAAGGCTAGTGAGGCTGGAGTAGAAAAAGCACATGGGGAGAATGGCATGAGACAAAGCTGAAGAGTGGGCAGCACTTTGTATTTCCTTCTCACTTAAATTTTCTTTGTCACTAGAAAAAAACATCATTACCTTGTTCACTAAGCTACCTCATTTTCTCCATTATTCCTGCTTGAAATGTCCTTAAAATTAGGATTGTGATGAGAAAAACCAGTGAAATTGAAAAAATCTTAGCTCATATTTTGGTTCTGCCATTGAGTTTAATGTGTTACTTGGACAAATGACAAAATCTCTATGTTAAAGTAATATGAGGACAATAAATATGTATAAATGCTCTATGTAAAATACATGATATTACTATTATCACCACAAGCTATGAAGCATGGGAGGGCATGACCACAGTCCATGTTTCACATATAAATGAAGACCTAGAAGCATTGTCCAAAGCAAAAAGAGAACAAGATAGCTCCCTAAAGCTCCATCTTTGCTTACAGCAAAATCACAGAATTAATGATGGGATTTGAAAGCAGTCATTCATGATTAAGCATCTGCTCAAAGCTGAAGGAACCCCAGCCCAAAGCCACAGAAAGGGAAAAGGCTTTGACTTCTTTGTATTGATAAAGCCAGAACAGGTAACGATAAGAATTTTCCTTCAGAGAATTAAATTATCTTCCTGTCATCAGTGATACTCTAAGTGGGATTTAAAAAAAAAAATCAGATGCAGTGGCTCACACCTGTAATCCCAGCACCTTGGGGAGCCAAAGCAGGAGGATCACTTGAGGCCAGGAGTTTGAGACCGACCTGGGCAACATAGCAAGACCCCATCTTTATTTTTTAAAAATCCCAGCATTTATAATGCTATCTTTAAGCAATTCCCACCTACACAATAAGCATTAAGCAATAGGTAATTATGACCTCCTGTACATATACCATGGTATGGTATAACTTTATTATTTAAAAGGCTGTTTTTCTAGTTTATATTTCAATAGTAGAAACTAATTGTGGATTGAAGTGTGATGCCAACTAGCACTACCTAGAAGGTCTGTTTCAGAAGGTATTGTCATATGCACAAGTTCATGTAATGCAATCAGGTCCATTCTATTCCATAGTCTTTGATTCCTTCTCCAGTGAGTACAAATTATTGGAAGAGACTTTGAGAATTTGTCCCATCTAGGCTGCTCTGCCTATAGAGTAGCCATTCTTTTATTTCTTTACTTTCTCAATTAAAAAAAAAAAAGAATTTGTCCCATCTAGACAGAGTCTTGCTTCTAAGCAAGTGCTCACCTACGATGAATGATTCTACCTGTCCTACCTCTATCCCATGCCTGGAGACTATATTAGAAACTTGGAATGAAAATATGGAGATTTATATAAAGGTTCCCAAGGCATTACTCTTTCACAATTTTCTTTCTGGGTTAGAAGTATATCAAAATAGGCCAGGCGCGGTGGCTCACGCTTGTAATCCCAGCACTTTGGGAGGCCGAGGCGGGCAGATCACGAGGTCAGGAGATCGAGACCACGGTGAAACCCCGTCTCTACTAAAAATACAAAAAATTAGCCAGGCGTGGTGGCGGGCGCCTGTAGTCCCAGCTACTTGGAGAGGCTGAGGCAGGAGAATGGCGTGAACCCAGGAGGCGGAGCTTGCAGTGAGCCGAGATTGCGCCACTGCACTCCAGCCTGGGCGACAGAGCGAGACTCCGTCTCAAAAAAAAAAAAAAGAAGTATATCAAAATTATCTTGTAGTCCCATACTCCACCAGATATTGCAAGTTTTTGTTTTTGTTTCACCTTTACTCTTTGGAAGTTTGACTCTACTGTGTTTTGGTGTGGATGTCTTTGGGTTTATCCTGTTTGGGGTTCATTCAGCTTCTTGAATCTGTAGGTTTTTCTTTTGTCAATGTGGGCAGTTTTCAACCATATTTCTTTGAGTACTTTTTCAGCCTGTTCTCCTTCTCCTCTCTTGGAGTCATCAATGACATGAGTGTTGGATCTTTTGTTATACTCCCACAGGTTCCTGAAACTCACTTTTCTTTTAGGCTATTTTCTCTCTGTTGTTCAGTTTGGGTGATTTCTATTATTCTATCTTCAAGTTCACTGATTCTTTCCTCTGTCCCTTCTATTCTGCTGTTAAGCCTGTTCATTGAGTTTTTAATTGTGGTTATTATACTTTTTAGTTCTAAATGTTTCAAGTATTCTTCTTTATGTCTTCTATTTCTTTGCTGAGACTTTCTAATTTTTGGTTGAGATGCTATTTTTTCACTTGTTTCAAGCATATTTATAATCGCTTGTTAAGGCATTTTTATGATGGCTACTATAAAATATTTGTCAGATAATTCTAATATCCTGTCATCTTTATATGGTAGCTACTGATTTTTTTTTAAAATTCAGTTTGAATTTTTCCTGTTTCTTTTTTTTACTAGAAAAATGAGGAAATATAAATATATAAGACTCTAGATATTATTTAAGCTGTCTGTTTAGCTGACTTCCTCTCATACCATTTCAGCAGGGGAGGGGATGGCTAATGCCTTGTTACTGGCATATATAGATAGAATTACATGTTCTCCATTCAGCCTCATTACTGCTGAGCAGGGGTGAGAGTTCCGGCCCATCACTGTGGCCTCCACAGACACCATGGGAGAGGGGTCCCTTTTAGCACTGGGATATGGCAAAAGTCCTAACTCTCCACCAGACATTCTCTGATGTAACAGTGGAAGGGGAGAGGGACACTTCATTACTGCTGTGTGGAGGTAAACATCCAGGCTCCCCAAGTGATCTCTATTGATATTCCAGGGAAAAAGTTGACTTCTTTCTACCCCAGTGGGGATGAAGGTCCCAGCTCTGCACTTGGCCTCTGGGATCACCCCAGCAGCGGCACTGGGACACTGCACTAGAATCTGGCAAGGGTACAAGTCTAGGCTCTCCATGCAGCCTTTGTTGGCAAGAGTAGGGGTAGGGCCACAGTTTTGTTGTTGTTTGTTTTTTGTTTGTTTGGTTTTTGTTTTTTTATGGTGTTTGGCTGCAATAGAGCAGTTATTGCCTAAAAATCTTCTGTCTTATCAAGATTTCCCCTTCCTGATCCTTTTGCAAGTGTAGTAGTCAGGGTTCTTCAGGGAAATAGAACCAGTGGGATACATAGAGATATACAGAAAGAAATTTGTTATGAGGGATTGACTCACATGATTATGGAGGCTAAGAAGTCCTGTTGGGAGCAGGCCCCCCAAAATCTGGCCATAAACTGGCCCCCAAACTGGCCATAAACAAAATCTCTGCAGCACTGTAGCATGTTCATAATGGGCAAAACACCCACGCTGGAAGGTTGTGCGTTTACCAGAATGAGGGCAAGGAACACCTGGCCCACCCAGGGCAGAAAACCACTTAAAGGCATTCTTAAGCCACAAACAATAGCATGAGTGATCTGTGCCTTAAGGACATGCTCCTGCTGCAGTTAACTAGCCCAACCTATTCCTTTAATTCAGCCCATCCCTTCGTTTCCCATAAGGGATACTTTTAGTTAATTTCATATCTATAGAAACAATGCTAATGACTGGTTTGCTGTTAATAAATATGTGGGTAAATCTCTGTTCAGGGCTCTCAGCTCTGAAGGCTGTGAGACCCCTGATTTCCCTCTTCACACCTCTATATTTCTGTGTGTGTGTCTTTAATTCCTCTAGCAGTGCTGGGTTAGGGTCTCCCCAACTGAGCTGATCTTGGCAAGTGGAGTCCATCATGGGGGCTCGAATCCAGGTTGAAGGGTCGCCAGAGCAACGGTTGGAACGGAAAACTAGCTGGAGGACCCCCGAGTACTCTTAAAGCAATCCCCGTGGTGAGTAAGAAGGGGAGATCGGAAGTGTCAGGGTAACAATGGGACAAGTGTGGGGTCTGGTTCGTTTCACCTTGGAACTTTTTCACACTGATGATGAGGAGGAATGAGAGTATAACGAAGTAACAGAAGAGGTTACAGACCAGGTTTATTTCCCAGCTAAAGCGGCAAAGGAGAGAGAGGTTCATCCCTACCCTTCTGCACCCCCTCCTTATTATTTTGAAGAAAAAGGCCCTCCAGATCTTTCTTTTCCAGAGGACACTGGGTGAAAAGTAGTTGCCCCAGTGACTGTTCGAGCAGCACCTCGAGCAACTGCTCTTATTTCTATTCAGGCAGGAATTCAGCAAGCTAGACGAGAGGGTGATTTAGAGGCTTGGCGGTTCCCTGTTAGAATGCACCCCCCAGATGAACAGGGAAATATTACAGCTACATTTGAGCCTTTTCCTTTTAAATTACTCAAAGAATTTAAACCTAGTCAGTATGGACTAGGTTCTCCTTTTGTAGTGGGACTGTTAAAGAATGCTGCTGTTTCCAGTTGGATGATTCCTACTGACTGGGATGCTCTTACTCAAGCTTGTCTAACTCCTGCTCATTTCTTACAATTTAAAACTTGGTGGGCAGATGAAGCATCCATTCAGGCTGCTCACAATGCCCAGGCCCAACCTCAAATTAATATAACTGCAGACCAACTTTTGGGGGTTGGCAGCCGGGCTGGTTTAGATACACAAGTGGTCATGCAGGAAGATGCTATAGAACAGCTTAGAGGAGTCTGCATTAGAGCTTGGGAAAAAATCACTTCAGGTGGGGAAAAATACCCTTCCTTTAGTGTTATAAAACAGGGACCAAGAGAACCATACATTGATTTTATAGCTCGGTTACAGGAGTCTCTTAAAAAGATGATTGCAGATTCGGCTGCTCAGGATATAGTGTTGCAGTTATTAGCTTTCGACAATGCTAATCCCAATTGCCAGGCTGCTCTATGACCTATTAGAGGGAAAGCACATTTAGTTGATTATATCAAGGCCTGTGATGGTATCAGAGGTAATCTGCATAAAGCTACCTTGTTGGCACAGGCAATGGCAGGACTGAGAGTGGATAAAGGAAATACTCCACTTCCTGGAGCTTGTTTTAACTGTGGGAAGCATGTCATACTAAAAATGAATGTAGAAAAAATCAGTGAGTCAGGCCACCAGATTGGAGAAAAAAGAAAACTGTTGAGCCTGAAATATGTCCAAAATGTAAAAACGGAAAACATTGGGCTAGTCAATGTCACTCTAAGTTTGATAAAGATGGGAACCTGATTTCGGGAAATGCCATGAGAGGCCTGTCCCGGGCCCTGTTCTAAACCAGGGCATTTCCAGCTCAGGCCATTCCCTCACCCCTGTGCAATGTGTGTCCGCTGCCACAGCCGGTAGAGCCACAGTAGATTTATGCTGCACGAAAGCTGTGAGTCTTCTGCCTGGGGAACACCCGCAAAAGGTCCCAACAGGAGTCTGTGGATCCTTGCCAACGGGGACAATAGGATTACTTTCAGTAAAGTCTAGTTTAAGTTTGAAAGGGTTACAAATACATACAGGAGTCATTGATTCAGATTACAATGGGGAAATTCAAATTGTTATATCTACTTCTGTTCCCTGGAAAGCAGAGCTAGGAGAGCGCATAGCATAGCTCCTGATTGTGCTGTATGTGGGAATGGGAAAAAGTGAAATTAAATGAATAGGAGGACTTGGAAGCACAAATAAACAAGGCAAAGCAGCTTATTGGGTAAATCAAATTACAGATAAACATTCTACATGTGAAATGACTATTCAGGGAAAGAAATTTAAAGGTTTGGTAGATACAGGAGTGGACATTTCAATCATTTCTCTACAGCACTGGCCATCTGTGTGGCCAATTCAACCCGCTCAATTTAACATAGTTGGAGTTGGTAAAGCTGCTAAAGTATATCAAAGTAGCTATATTTTGCATTGTGAAGGGCCCGATGGACAACCCGGGACTATTCAACCAATTATAACTTCTGCACCTATAAATTCATGGGGAAGAGATTTGTTACAACAATGGGGAGCACAAGTTCTAATTCCAGAACAATTATATAGCCCTCGAAGTCAACATATGATGCATGAAATGGGGTATGTCCCTGGTACGGGACTAGAAAAAAAAAATTGCAAGCTTTGCAAGAACCGCTTCAAGCAGAAAGTCAAAGTTCCTGCCAAAGATTAGGATACCATTTTTGATGGTGGCCATTGTTAAGCCTCCAGAACCTATATCTTTAAAATGGTTAACAGATAAGCCAGTTTGGATAGAACAATGGCCGCTAAGTAAAGAGAAACTGGAGGCTTTGGAGAAATTAGTTACTAAACAATTAGAAAATGGGCACATACCTCCAACATTTTCCCCTTGGAATTCTCTAGTTTTCGTAATTAACACCTACAGGACTTAGTAGAGTGGCTTTTTCTTCCACATACTAATTCACGGACTCTAACTCCTTATTTAGATCAAATCGCTACTATGATAGGGATTGGGAGAACTTGGATTGTTAAATTACATGGATATGATCCTGGAAAAATTATTGTCCCTCTCACGAAGGCACAAATACAGCAAGCTTTTATAAATAGTCTTGCTTGGCAAACCCATTTAGCTGACTTTGTGGGTATTCTCAATAATCATTTTCCTAAAATGAAGCTGTTTCAGTTTTTGAAATTAACTAATTGGATTCTCCCCAAAATAACTAAGTTTAAACCAATTGAAAGTACTGATAATGTTTTTACAGATGGGTCTAGTAACGGTAAAACTCCTTATTTTGGCTCAAAAAGTAAAGTTTTCCAGACATCCTATACTTCAGCTCAAAAAGCAGAGCTTGTAGCAGTAATTGAGATATTGACTGCTTTTGATATGCCTATTAATGTGATTTCTGATTCTTCATAAGTGGTTCATTCCACACAGTTAATTGAAAATGCTCAGTTATGATTTCAAACAGATGAACAACTGATGACTTTATTTACCCAATTGCAAACAGCAGTTAGAAGTAGAATGCACCCTTTTTACATCACTCACATCAGGGCTCATACACCTCTTCCAGGACCTTTGACTGAAGGGAATCAAATGGCTGATCGCCTAGTTGCTAATGCAATATCTAATGCTAGACATTTTCACAATTTAACCCATGTTAATGCCTCTGGTCTCAAACACACATACAGCATTACCTGGAAAGAAGCTAAAGCTATTATCCAGCGATGCCTAACTTGCCAAATGGTACATTCCTCATCTTTTACAGGAGGAGTTAATCCTCAAGGATTGGAACCTAACTCTCTTTGGCAAATGGATGTCACACATGTTCCCTCATTTGGGAGACTAGCTTATGTACATGTATGTGTGGACACCTTTTCCCACTTTGTCTAGGCTACATGCCAAACAGGAGAGTCTTCTACCTGTGTTAAACGTCATCTTTTGCAGTGTTTTGTGGTGATGGGCATTCCAGCTTCTATTAAAACAGATAATGCCCCAGGCTATACTAGCCAAGCTCTAGCTACATTTTTCTCTATGTGGAATATTAAACACATTACTGGCATCCCATACAATTCTCAAGGACAAGCCATAGTGGAAAGAATGAATCTCTCCCTAAAACAGCAGTTGCAAAAGCAGAAATGGGGAGACAGAGAATATGGAACACCGCAGATGCAACTGAATCTAGTATTATTAACTTTAAATTTTTTGAGCCTGCCCAAAGGCCAGATGTCATCAGCAGCTGAACAGCATCTACAGAAACCAGCTGCAAAGACAGAAGCAAAACAACTGATTTGGTGGACAGATCTGATAACAAAATTTGGGAAATAGGTAAAATAATAACGGGGTAGAGGTTACGCTTGTGTTTCTCCAAGCCAAAATCAACAGCCGATTTGGATACCATCAAGACACCTGAAACCTTATCATGAGCCAGATGCCGAGGAATAGATTCTGGGAGGATCCTGAGGACCCCTCAGTTGCAGCCATGTTGAGACTGATGCTGAGGAGGACCCCAACTGTCACGAGCAACACCCGTTGAACACAGCCACCCACCTGGGGACAGATCAAGAAGCTGTCACAGATGGCGGAAGAAAACCTGAGGAAAGTGGGACAACCAGTCACAACGAGTAATTTAATGGTAGCTATGATAGCAGTTATCACCACTGCCGTTGAGTATTCCTTCAACAAGGGCTGATACAGAGAACAAGTATACTTATTGGGCATATTTATCAATCTTGGCTGGTAATAATGCCTGGATGCAATCACTCTATGACACAGTTACACATGCTTTCTGATCTCAATATTTACCATAATAAATCTGCTCCTATAATTGAAGCATACTGCCCTCAAAAACCTATTTGTAAATAAAACTGAACCTGGCCAGAAAAAATGAATGTACTTGTTTAGGAAGATTGCACTGCAGAACAGGCAGAGGTGCTGCACAACGATTCCTATGGAATCATTATTAATTGGTCCCCTGAGGGGATGTTTAGTTTAAATTGCACCTCTCAGTCTGTGTGCCACAGCCACACTATGTTCAGATGATCTGAACAAAATGGTCAGATGGTAGATATAATAAGAAGTACATCAGAAGTTTCTTTTATCTGGAACCATGATGGTATAGTGGCACCTCAACCTCAAATGATATAACCCGCTCTAGGAGCTTAACATAACGATTTAAAATTAAAAGAACAAATATTTAAAGCATCCCAGGCACACCTGACCTTAATGTTAGGAACTGGAGTGCTTAAAGGAGCTGAAAATGGATAAAACACCTGGAAGCTCTGGATTTCAATGATAATTATGCTTTTAATCTGTATTGTTTGTCTTTGCATAGTCTGCAGATGTGGATCCTGACTCCTGCAAGAAGTAGCTCACTGTGACAAAGCTGACTTTGTGTTTATCAATTTGCAAATCAAATAAGGGGGACATGTTGGGAGTAGGCCCCCCAAAATCTGGCCATATACTGGCCCCAAAACTGGCCATAAACAAAATCTCTGCAGCACTGTAACATATTCATAATGGCCCTAATGCCCACACTGGAAGGTTGTGGGTTTACCGGAATGAGGGCAAGGAACACCTGGCCCGCCCAGGGCAGAAAACCACTTAAAGGCATTCTTAAGCCACAAACAATAGCATGAGTGATCTGTGCCTTAAGGACATGCTCCTGCTGCAGTTAACTAGCCCAACCTATTCCTTTAATTCGGCCCATCCCTTCGTTTCCCATAAGGGATACTTTTAGTTAATTTAATATCTATAGAAACAATGCTAATGACTGGCTTGCTGTTAATAAATACGTGGGTAAATCTCTGTTCGGGGCTCTCAGCTCTGAAGGCTGTGAGACCCCTGATTTCCCTCTTCACATCTCTATATTTCTATGTGTGTGTCTTTAATTCCTCTAGCGCCGCTGGGTTAGGGTCTCCCCGACCGAGCTGGTCTCAGCAGTCCCACAGCCTGACATCTGCAAGCTGGAGACCCAAGAAAGCCAGTGTTATGGTTCCAGTCCAAGTCCAAAGCCGAGAACTAGTGGAGCCAGTGTTGAAAGCCCCAGTCTGAGTCTGAATGCCCAAGAACTGTGGAAGCTGTTGGCGAACACCCTGGTCCAGTCCAAAGGCCCAAGAACAAAGAGTGCTAATGTCCAAAGACTGAGAAGATGGATATCCCAGCTTGGGCAGAGAGAGCGAATTCACCATTTTTCTCCCTTTTTGTTGTTCTGTTCAGGCCCTCAACGGATGTGGTGGTGCTCACTCACTTTGGTGATGGCAGATCTTTTTTTATTTTATTTTATTTTATTTTATTTTATTTTATTTTATTATTATTATACTTTAAGTTTTAGGGTACATGTGCACAATGTGCAGGTTTGTTACATATGTATACATGTGCCATGTTGGTGTGCTGCACCCATTAACTCATCATTTAGCATTAGGTATATCTCCTAATGCTATCCCTCCCCCCTCCTCCCACCCCACAACAGTCCCTGGAGTGTGATGTTCCTCTCCCTGTGTCCATGTGTTCTCATTGTTCAATTCCCACCTATGAGTGAGAACATGCGGTGTTTGGTTTTTTTGTCCTTGTGATAGTTTACTGAGAATGATGATTTCCAGTTTCATCCATGTCCCTACAAAGGACATGAACTCATCATTTTTTATGGCTGCATAGTATTCCATGGTGTATATGTGCCACATTTTCTTAATCCAGCCTATCATTATTGGACATTTGGGTTGGTTCCAAGTCTTTGCTATTGTGAATAGTGAAGGGGTGGCCTGCCCCTCCACACCTGTGGGTGCTTCTCGTTAGGTGGGACGAAAGACTTGAGAAAAGGAATAAGACACAGAGACAAAGTGTAGAGAAAGAAAAGCGGGGCCCAGGGGACCGGTGCTGTGCTTACAGAGGACCTACACCGGCCCCGGCCTCTGAGTTCCTCTAGTATTTATTGATAATTATCTTTACCATCAAAAAGATAAGGGAGTGACTGGACAATAGGATCATTGTAGGGAGGAAATCAGCAGTAAGACATATGAACAAAAAATCCTTGTAACATCAATAAGTTTAAAAGAAAATGCTGTGCCTTGAGATGCATATGCGAACATCTCCATAAACCTTTTAGCAGTATTGCTCCAGAAAGCCCCACCTTATTCCTAAAGGCGGTTTTCTCCTTACTCAGTAAACAAAGCACACAAAGGGTTTTACCTGGAGATGTTCCATCGCCCAGGGACGGGCAGGAGACAAATGTTTTTCTTTTTCTCTAGATTTGAGAGAATGGTGATGACCTTTAACCATAAGCAGCCTTTAGGCACTTGTTTAACAAAGCACATTCTGCACTGCCCAAAATCCTTTTAACCTTAAGTCACCACAGCACATGTCTCTTGCAAGGACAAGGTTGGGGGTAGGGTCACAGATTAACAGCATCTCAAATACAGAACTAAATGGAGTCTCTTATGTCTTCTTCCTTCTATATAGACACAGTAACAGGCTGATGTCTCTTTCTTTTCCCCACAGAATAGTGCCACAATAAACATACGTGTGCATGTGTCTTTATAGCAGCATGATTTATAGTCCTTTGGGTATATACCCAGTAATGGGATGGCTGGGTCAAATGGTATTTCTAGTTCTGGATCCCTGAGGAATTGCCACACTGACTGCCACAATGGTTGAACTAGTTTACAGTCCCACCAACCGTGTAAAATTGTTCCTATTTCTCCATATCCTCTCCAGCACCTGTTGTTTCCTGACTCAGGATACAAAATCAATGTACAAAAATCACAAGCATTCTTATACACCAATAACAGACAAACAGAGAGCCAAATCATGAGTGAACTCCCATTCACAATTGCTTCAAAGAGAATAAAATACCTAGGAATCCAACTTACAAGGGACGTGAAGGACCTCTTCAAGGAGAACTACAAACCACTGCTCAATGAAATAAAAGAGGATACAAACAAATGGAAGAACATTCCATGCTCATGGGTTGGAAGAATCAATATCATGAAAATGGCCATATTGTCCAAGATAATTTATAGATTCAATGCCATCCCTATCTAGCTACCAATGACTTTCTTCACAGAATTGGAAAAAAACACTTTAAAGTTCATATGGAACCAAAGAAGAGCCCGCATTGCCAAGTCAATCCTAACCCAAAAGAACAAAGCTGGAGGCACCACACTACCTGACTTCAAACTATACTACAAGGCTACAGTAACCAAAACAGCATGGTACTGGTACCAAAACAGAGATATAGATCAATGGAACAGAACAGAGCCCTCAGAAATGATGTCGCATATCTACAACTATCTGATCTTTGACAAACCTGACAAAAACAAGCAATGGGGAAAGGATTCCCTATTTAATAAATGGTGCTGGGAAAACTGGCTATTTTTAGTTTTGGCCAGACATGGCGGCTCATGCCTGTAATCCCACTTTGGGAAGCCAAGGTGAGAGGATCACTTGAACCCAGGAGTTTGAGACCAGCCTGAGCAACGTGGCAAGACCCCATCACTATAAAAAAATTAAAAATTAGCCAGCATGGTGGTGCATGCCTGTTGTCTCACTTGCTCAGGAGGCTGAGGCAGGAAGATCACTTGAGCACAGGAGGTTGAAGCTGCAGTGAGCTGTGATTGCATCACTGCACTCCAGCCTGGGCGACAGAGCAAGATCGTCTCTGAAAATATAGTTCCGAGAGCTTTTTTTACATTCTGGATTCAAGTCTTTTTTTAAAATTTGTGATTTGCAAATATTTTTTACCAGTCTGTGGCTTGTCTTTTCACTCTCTCAAGAGTATCTTTCAAAAAGCAGAATTTTTTAATTTTGGTAAAATCTAATTTATTTTTTCCTTTATGAATCATGCTTTAGATCACAGTTTGCCTAACTCAGGATTACAAACATTTTCTATGTATTTCTCTAAAAATTTTATAGTTTTAAGTTTTACCTCTGGGCCTATTATCCATTTTGGATTAATTTTCATATATGGTATAAAGTATGAATTAAAATTCATTGTTTTGCATATGGATGTTCAGTTGTTCCAGTACCATTTGTTGAAAAGACTTTTGTTTTCTTAAATATGCCTTTCCATCTTTGTCAAAAGTCAACTGACCACACATATAAATATCAGTCTATTTCTAAACTCTATATTCTGTTCCATTGGTTTATTAAAAATATCTTTATGTCAATACTGCATTGTCTTGATTGCTTTAGCTTTACAATAAATCTTACCATCAGGTATTGCAAGTCCTTCAACTTTGTTCCTTTTTTTCAAAGATTTTTCGGTTGGTTTATTTGGCCTATTATTGGTCCTTTGCATTTCCTTTTTTCAATTTTTGCTTTTATTTAATTAAACCGTTTTGTTACTTTATTGTGGTAAGAACACAGTGTGAGATATACCCTCAGAACTAAGTTTTAAATGTATTGTTGACCGTAGATATAATACTATATAGATCTCTAATCCTTATTTTTTGCTTAATCTATTATTTTGCATTATGCCTACTGATCAGTAACTCCTCATTTCTCCCTCTCCTCAGCCCCTAACAACCACCATTCTATTTTTTGATGCTATGAATTTGACTATTTTAGATAGCTCATATAAGTGGAAATATGCAGTATTTGTCTTTCTTTGACTGAGTTAGTTATATCATTTAATATGTCCTCAAGGTTCACTGATGTTATCACAAATTGCAGAATTTCCTTCATTTTTTAAGGCTGAGTAGTATGCCATTGTATATATATAGTACGTTATATTTTTCTTTCTTTTTTGGAGACAGGGTCTCACTCTGTTATAGAGGCTGGAGTGCCGTGGCACAATTACAGCTCACTGCAGCCTCCATCTAATGGGCTCAAACAATCCTCCCAACTCAGCCCCTGCAAGTAGCTGGGACTACAGGCTTATGCCATCACACCCAACTGATTTTTGTATTTTTTGTAGAGATGGGGTTTCACCATGTTGCCCAGGCTGATCTCAAACTCCTTGGCTCAAGCGATCTGCCTGCCTTGGCCTCCCAAAGTGCTGGGATTACAGGTGTGAGCCACTGCACCCAACCTATAACACATTATCTTCATCCATGTATCTGTCAGTGAATATTTAGGTTGTGTCCATATTTTGGATATTGTGGATAGTGCTGCAATAAATATGAATGCGTTTTTCTCTGGTGTTTGGCTGCAATAAAGCATATAACTTCAAGACCCTCATTTCAATTGTTTTGGATTAATGCCCAGAAGTGGGGTTACTGGATGATAAAGCAGTTCTATTTTTTAATTTTTTAGGAATCTACATACTGTTTTCTACAGAGGCTGCACCATTTTGCATTCCCACCAACAATGTGCAAGAGTTCTAATTTCTCCACATCCTTGCCAGCACTTATAGTCTTTTATTTATTTGTTTGTTTATTTATTTATTTTATAGAGACGGGGTCTCACTATGTTGCCCAGGCTGTTCTCAAACTCCTGAGCTCAAGTGACCCTCAACTTCGGCCTCCCAAAGTGGAGGATTACAGGTGTTTGATATCATGCCTGGCAGTTGTATTTTTTTTTTTTTTTTTTCAGAATAGCCATCTTGACAAGCGTGAGTTAGTATCTCATTGTGGTTTTGACTTGCATTTCCCTGATGACTTGTGACCTTGAGCATTTTTTCATATACCTGTTGGCCATTTGTATGCCTTCTTCGGATAAGTGTCTGTTCAAGTCCTTAGCCCATTTTTAAAATCAGATGATTTATTTTTTTACTACTCTGTTGCATTAGTTCTTTACATATTTTGGAGATAAACTCCTTATCAGATATATGGTTAGCAAATATTTTCTCCCATTCTGAAAGTTGCCTTTTCACTGTGTTGATAGTTTCTTTGCTGTGCAAAAACTTCATAGTTTGATTTAGTCCTATTTGTTTACTTTTGCTTTTGTTGTCTGTGCTTTGGTATTGTTTCTATGAAATCATTGCCAAGACCAATGTCATGAAGCTTTTCTGCTATTCTTCCATTTTTTTCTAGTAGTTTTGCAGTTTCAAGGCTTACGTTTATATCTTTCATCCATTTTCAGTAGATTTTTGTGTATGGAGTAAGAGTCCAATTTCATTCTTTTGCATGTGAACACCCAGTTTTTAAAACAACATTCATTGAATAGACTATTCTTTCTCCACTGTGTGTTCTTGGCACCCTTATTGAAAACCAGTTTACTGTATATGTGGGTTTATTTGGGGGCTCTCTTTTCTGTCCCATTGGTCTATATGTTTGTCTTTATGCCAGTACCATACTGTTGTGATGATAATACATTTGTAATATATTTTGAAATCAAGAAGTCTGATGCCTCCAGCTTTATTTTTCCTCAAAATTGATTTGGCTGTTTGTGGTCTTTTGTGGTTCCATGTGAATTATAAATCTTTTTTTCTAATTTTGTAAAGAATGCTGTTGGGATTTTAACAGGAACTTCACTGAATCTGTAGATCACTTTGCATAGTATGAACATTTTAACAATATTGTCTTCTGAGCCATAAACACAGGGTGTCTTTTGTTTTGTTTATGTTTTCCTTAATGTCTTTAATTAGTGTTTTGTAGTTTTCAGTATACAAATCTTTCAGTTCCTTAGTTGAGTTTATTCATTAACATTTTATTCTTTTTGGTGCTTTATATATGAGATTGTTTTCCTAATTTCCTTTTCAGATAGTTTGTTGTTAGTGTATTAAAGTGCATCTGATTTTTCTATGTTGATTTTGTATCAGGCAACTTTACTTAATTAGGTTATTGGTTCTAATCATTTTTGTTTACGAGGTCTTGAGGTTTTCGCTCCTTCTCTTTCTCTATGTATATAAAATATTATGTAGTCTGCAAGCAGGGACAATTTTACTTCTTTCTTTCCAATTTGGATGCCTTTTATTTCTTTTTCTTGTCTGATTGCTCTGGCTAGGACTTCAAGTATACTATGTTGAAAAGAAGTAGACCAAGTGCAGTGGCTCGTGCCTGTAATCCCAGCACTTTGGGAGGCTGCAGTGAGCTGATCACTAACGGTCAGGAGTTCAAGACCAGCCTGGCCAACAAGGTGAAACCCTGTCTCTACTAAAAATACTAAAATTAGCCAGGCATGGCAGTGCTACTTGGGGGTCTGAGGCAGGAGAATTGCTCGACTCTGGGAGGCAGAGGTTGCAGTGAGCCAAGATTGTGCCATTGCATTCCAGCCTGGGCAACAGAGCGAGACTCCATCTCAATAAAAAAATAAAAAATGATAATAAATTTAAAAAATAGAAAAAAGAAAAGAACTAGGCCAACTGCAGTGGCTCATGACTAAAATCCCAGCACTTTGGGAGGCTGAGGAGGGCAGATGGCTTGAGCCCAGAAGTTCAAGACCAGCCTGGGCAACGTGGTGAAACCTTGCCTCTACAAAAAATACAAAAATTAGCTGGATGTGGTGGCATGCACCTGTAGTCCCAGCTACTCAGGAGGCTGTGGTGGGAAAACTGCTTGAGCCTGGGAGGCGGAGGTTACAGTGAGCCATGATTGTGCCACTGCACTCCAGCCTGAGTGACAGAGTGATACCCTGTCTCAAAAAAAAGAAAAAGAAAAAGAAAGAAAAGAAATGATAAGAACAGGCATCCTTGTTTTGTTCTTGATCTTAGAGGAAAAGATTTTAGCTTTCACCATTGAGATAATCTTAGCTGTGGGCTTTTAATTCATGGCCTTCATTATGTTCAGATACTTTCCTTCTATTCCTAGTTTGTTAAGAGTTTTGATCATGAAAGAGTGCTTAATTTTGTCAAATGATCTTTGTGCATCTATTGAGATACTCATGGAATTTTTACCCTTTACTCTGTTCATGTGGTAAATCACTGTATTAGTCCATTTTCACTCATGCTTCTGATAAAGACATACCCGAGACTGGGCAATTTACAAAAGAAAGAGGTTTAATGGACTCACAGTTCTACGTGGCTGGGGAGGCCTCACATTATGGCGGAAGGCAAAAGACACATCTCACATAGCGGCAGACAAGAGAATGAGAGCCAAGCGAAAGGGGTTTCCCCTTATAAAACCATCAGATCTCATGAGACTTATTTACTACCATGACAACAGTATGGGGGAAATCACCCCCGTGATTCAGTTATTTGTCACTGGGTGTTCTCACAACATGAGGGAATTATGGGAGCTACAATTCAAGATGAGATTTGGGTGGGGACATAGCCAACCATATCAATCACATTAATTTATTTTTGTGTGTTAAGTAACCATCCTTTCATCCCAGGGATAAATCCCACTTGGTCATGGCATATGATACCTTGAATGTACTGTTGGAGCTGGTTTGCTATTTTGTTGAAAATTTTTGCATTTCTATTTATCAAGGATATTGGCCTGTACTTTCCCTGTATTGTCTTGTCTGGCTTTAGTATCGGGCTTTGTTTTATGGCCTCATGAAACAAGTTTTAAAGTGTTTCCTCTTATTCAATTTTTTGTAAGAATTTAAGAAGGATTGCCCTTAATGCTTCCTTAAATATTTGGTATTTAAATATTTGGTATCAGTTAAGCCATCTGTTCTCTCTCTGTCTCTCTCTATCTCTCTCTTGCCATATATATATATATGTATATACATATATACACACACTTATATAGATATGTATAAGAATATATATAAGAATATATATGTATAAGAATATATATAAATAAATTAATGTGATTGATATGGTTGGCTATGTCCCCACCCAAATCTCATCTTGAATTGTAGCTCCCATAATTCCCTCATGTTGAGAGAACACCCAGTGACACACACATATATATATATGAGTATATATATATGAGTATATATATGAGTATATATATATGAGTATATATGAGAGTATATATATATGAGTATATATATGAGTATATATATGAGTATAAATATATGAGTATATATATGAGTATATATATGAGTATATATATGAGTATATATATATGAGTATATATATGAGTATATACATATGAGTATATATATGAGTATATATATGAGTATATATATATATTCTTTAAATATTTGGTATCAGTTAAGTCATCTGTTCCTGGTTGGGGGAGGTTTTTGATTATTGATTCAATTTTCATACTAGTTATATGTCTGTTCAGATTTTCTGTGTCTTTTTATGTCTTCTAGTCTTTCTCTGTCTTTCTATATCTTCTAGTTTTAGTAGGTTATATGTTTCCAGAAATTTATCTGTTTCCTCTAGGTTATTCAGTTTGTTGGTACATAATTGTTCATAGTAGTCTCTTACGATCCTTTTTATTTCTGTGGTATCAATTGTAATGTCTACTCTTTCATTTCTGATTTACTTGAGTCTCCTCTCCTTTTTTCTTAATTGGTCTAGCTAAGGGTTTGTCAATTTTGTTTATCTTTTCAAAAACCAACTCAGTGGTTTTGTAGATTTTTTGGTTTTTGTTTTTCCAATTTTCAATTCCGGCCAGGCACAGTAGGTCACAGCTGTAATCCCAACACTTTGGGAGGGCGAGGCAGGCAGATCACCTGAGGTCAGGAGTTCGAGACCAGTCTGGCCAACATGGTGAAACCCCATCTCTGCCAAAAATACAAAAATTAGCCAGGCGTGGTGACGCGTGGCTGTAATCCCAGCTACTTGGGAGGCTGAGGCAGGAGAATTGCTTGAACCTGGGTGCTGGATGTTGTAGTGAGTGAGATAGCACCATTGCACTCCAGCCTGGGTGACAGAGCAAGGCTCTGTCTCAAAAAAAAAAAAAAATTCAATTATGTTTAATTCTGCCCTAATCTTTGCTGTTTTCTTCTTTCTGCTAACTTTGGGCTTGGTTTATTCTTTTTCTAACTCCCTGAGTTGTAAAAATTGGTTTTTGATTTGACATCTTTATTTGAGATCTTTCTTCTTTTTAATGTAGGCATTTATCACAATAAACTTTGCTCTTAGTATTGCCTTCACTGTATGCCATAAGTTTTGGTATGTTGTGTTTTCATTTTCACTTATCTTAAGGTATTTTCTAATTTCCTTTTGGATTTCTTCTTTGACCCTGTGGTTATTTAAGAGTATATTGTTTAATTTCCACATATTAGTAAATTTTTCAGTTTTCCTCCTGTTACTGATTTCTAGTTTCATACTATTGTGGTCACAAAAGATATTTTATATCTCAGTCTTCCTAAGTTTGTGAAGACATTTTTTTGTAACCTAATGTGATCTTTCCTGGAGGAAATTCCGTGTGCACTTGAGAGGAATGTATATTCTGTTGCTGTTGGATGGAATGTTCTATACAGGTCTGTTAGGCCCCTTTGGTCTATAATGTTGTTCAAGTTCTCTGTTTCCTTAATGATCTTCTATCTGAATGTCCTATCCGTTACTGTAAATAAAGTATTAAGGTCTCCTACTATTATTAATATGTTGTCTATCTCTCCTTTCAGTTCTGTCAATATTTGCTTTACATATTTAGGTATTCTGATGTTGGGTGTACATGTATTATTTATTTATTTATTTATTTATTTATTTATTTATTTATTTATTTATTTATTTTGAGACAGAGTCTCGCTCTGTCGCCCAGGCTGGAGTGCAGTGGCGCGATCTCGGCTCACTGCAAGCTCCGCCTCCCGGGTTCACGCCATTCTCCTGCCTCAGCCTCTCCGAGTAGCTGGGACTACAGGCGCCTGCCACCATGCCCGGCTGTATTTTTTAAAATATTTTTAGTAGAGACGGGGTTTCACCGTGTTAGCCAGGATGGTCTCGATCTCCTGACTTTTGATCCACCCGCCTCGGCCTCCCAAAGTGCTGGGATTATAGGCGTAAGCCACCGCTCCCGGCAGGGTGTACATGTATTTATATTATTTATATCTTGCTGGTGGACTGATCCTTTTATCATTATATAATGTCCTTCTTTGTCTCTTGTGACAGAATTTGATTTAGTCTATTTTGTCTAAGTATAGCCACCTGCTCTCTATTTGTTACAATTTACGTTCAATATCTTTTTCTGTCCCTTCACTTTACTTTCTGCTTATATGTATCCTGAAATGCAAAGTGAGTTCCTTGTAGATAGCATAGAGTTGGGTATTTTTTTTTTAAATCCATTCAGCCACTTTATGTCTTTTGATTGGAAAGTTATTCCATTGACATTTAAAGTAGTCATTGACAGGGAAAGATTTACTATTGTCATTTGGTTAATTGTTTCCTGTTAGTCTTGTAGTTTTTTTTTTTTTTTGTCTGTCTTTTCCTCTCTTGCTGTCATCCTTTTGTATTTTGTTGATTTTTTGTATCCATATGCTTTCATTCCTTTCTCTTTTTCTCTTGTGTTACTTTTATAGATAGATATGTTTTTGGGGATTAACTTGGGATTTGCATAAAATATCTTATAGTTATAACAGTCTAAGCTGATAACAACTTAATTTGAATTTCACACAAAAACTTCAACTTCTCCTCCCTGCTGCCCTCAATACCTTGTGTTACTGTTGTCTGCGTTTCCTTTAGAATTTTATTTTATTTTTAAAGACATGCTCTCACTCTGTTGCCCAGGCTGGAGTGCAGTGGCAAGATCATTGCTCACTGCAGCCTCTAACTTCTGGGCTCAGTGATCCTCTTGCCTCAGCCTGCTGAGTAGCAAGGACTACAGGCATGAGCCACCATGTCTCACTAATTTTTTTAAAAATTTATTTATTTGAGGGGCTGGGTCTTGCTATGTTGTCCAGGCTGGTCTCGTTCTCCTAGGCTCAAACAATCCTTCTGCCTCGGCCTCCCAAAGTGCTGGGGTTATAGATGTGACCCACAATGTCCAGCCTCCTTTAGAACTTTGGAATTGACTTGTCAACTTCTATAAAAACTGCTGCTGAGATTTTAATTGAGATTGCTTTGAATCTATAGGTCAAATTCGGGAGAATTAATGTCTTTTCAATATTGACTTTTGATCCAAGAGCGTGGTATATCTCTCCACTTATTTTTTTCTTTATCTTACAACATTCTGTAATTTGCAGATTTATTCTTATGCATTTTATATTTTTGATGCTATTGTAAGTAATATCATTTTCATTTATTTCCATTTCCAATTTTCTTTTCTTTCTCTTTTTTTCTTTTTTTTTTTGTTTGAGATGGAGTCTCGCTCTGTCACCCAGTCTAGAGTGCAGTGGCATGATCTCAGCTCACTGCAAGCTCCGCATCCCGGGTTCATGCCATTCTCCTGCTTCAGCCTCCCGAGTAGCTGGGACAACAGGCGCCCACCACCACGCCTGGCTATTTTTTTGTATTTTTAGTAGAGACAGGGTTTCTCCGTGTTAGCCAGGATGGTCTCGATCTCCTGACCTCATGATCTGCCTGCCTTGGCCTCCCAAAGTGCTAGGATTACAGGCATGAGCCACTATGCCCGGTCCGCATTTCTGATTTTCAATGCTAGTGTATAGAAGTATAATTTTTATGTACTAATCTCACATCCTGCAATCTTTATTGCTTATTTTATACATATTAAGATGATCATATTGTTTTTCTTTTGTCTGTTGTTATGGTCAATAACATTGATTGAATTTGAATGTTAAATATACCCTGCATTCATAATAATAGACAATAATTATCATTTCTCAATGGTAGATGTCTGAAGTGTGTTTTTTCAGAACATTAGCTCTGTGACATGTTAATGGATATTATGCAAACAGAGCAAATAAAATTAGTTTGGCAAATAGTAGGTTAATTAAGTTTCTTTACTTCAGGACTTCTCAGAGGCTTGAATATCCTGGAGTGAATTGCAAATCTACACATAAATTTCCACATACTTGTTTGACTATGGGCTTATCTTTTCTTAGATTATTCCTCAAGGCTAGAGTTTCCACGGAACACATTCTGGGAAATGCAGTGTTATATTAGGTAGATAACATACGTTTAATCTTCTGGTTAAACTGTGAACTTGTCAATGGAAGCCATCCTATTGAAATCATAACATCTAGTACCTGCCTGGCATTCTTTTATTTATTCATTCTTTTTTATTTCAATAAATATTATTTGACCCCTTTATACACTGGATTTCATATGTGGGGAGAGAGAGATGAAAGGCATTTTTTTCTGCTCTTAAGGAGCTTAAATTCAAAGAGAGTCTTCAATAAACATTAGTCAAAGCAATGTGCAAATGAAAGAACATCTAGTCGTTTCACTATCAACATAATTGTAAGCTATATAGCACTCTATGGGGAAAATAAAAAGATACTAATAATTCTTAAATGAAACCCAATTGCCTATGAGTTTCTCCAAAACAAAGATCATCTTCCCCAACGTATCCCCTACACTAGCAGAGTTTGACACTTAGTAAGTGGCCAATAAATACATATGGAATCTAACCGAATTAATGATACAGGAGTCCTTATTCTCCCCACCAAGTTCCTGGGAAACTTCAGCCAAATAATTGACATAAAAGGTCAGTATTCTTTGTACAAAACATGTATTCAGCATTAAGTTGTGTTGTTGGGAGGATCGAGCACCCTTGGGAAACATAATTACTAATATCTTGGACCGTGCTTTCTATCAAATACAGTAGTCAATACCCACATGTGACTATTTAAATTTTAAATCAAAATTAATTAAATTTAAATAAAATCGAGTTATGCAGTCACCCCAGCTACATTTCAAGTGCTTAATAGTCACATGTGGCTAGTGGCTATTGTGTAGATAGCTTGGAATGAACATTTCTTTTTTTTTTTTTTTTTTTGAGACAGTCTAGCTCTGTCACCCAGGCTGGAGTGCAATGGCTCAATCTCAGCTCACTGCAACCTCCACCTCCTGGGTTCAAGCAATTCTCCTGCCTCAGCCTCCTGAGTAGCTGGGATTACAGGTGCGCACCACTATGCCCAGCTAATTTTTATATTTATAGTAGAGACACGGTTTCACCATGTTGGTCAGGCTGGTCTCAAACTCCTGACCTTGAGATCCGCCAGCCTCAGCCTCCCAAAGTGCTGGGATTATAGGCATGAGCCACCACGCCCAGCCCAGAATGAACATTTCTATCACTGCAAAACGTTTTTTTGGGCACCATTTGTCCAGAGCACAGGAAATAAAACCCACAACCTTTCAATAATTAAAAAATAATTCAAGGTTGTTTTGTAAACCCAATACCCACACTGCTTTTCAGAGGGTATTTTAGCAAGTCAGTTTCTAGCTTCATGTAAAACCCAGGTGCTAAAGCTAGTTTCAGAAAAACAATAAAAAGCCCAAGCACTATGTTTATAGAACATTGAACCAAGTTGACTGTGAGACCACTTTAAATTATCCCATAATCTGACAACTAAGTGTCATTAAAGGTACCCATCCACATCTTTGTTGCTAATGTCTACAATTTGAACCCCCATCGATTTACTTAAGAAACATTTTCCAAATTCTGTGGTTCCTTAATGTGCCTGACATATAGAAGATACTTAAATACATGTTGGTTGAATGAAGAGCTTCTTTGGGAAACTATCTTAACTCTTACATCCAGATATCCCTTGAATTTAACTCTGTGAGATGAATCCACATATCACAAACCAGTTTCACAGATTTAATATGCAAGAATTTAGGTAACTGAAAATTTTGTTTATTAAAGAGAATAAATAAAAAATCTAAGGTACATGGTTATTTAAAAATTTGAGGCTGGGCGCGGTGGCTCACGCCTGTAATCCCAGCACTTTGGGAGGCTGAGGTGGGCGGATCACCTGAAGTCAGGAATTTGAGACCAGCCTGGCCAATGTGGTGAAACCCTGCCTCTACTTAAAACACAAAAAATTAGCTGGGTGTGGTGGTATGCACCTGTAATCCCAGCTACTCAGGAGGCTGAGGCAGGAGAATCTCTTGAGCCCAGGAGGCAGATGTTGCAGCAAGCCAAGATCGTGCCACTGCACTCCAGCCTGGGGGACAAGAGCGAGACTTCATCTTAAAAAAAAAAAAAAAAAAAATTGATTAAGCTTTATCAAACCCTAGTATTTCGGTTTGATTAAAGTATACCATATTTTTTTCTTATGGCATTCGGTAAATAGTTACCAGAAATTTTGATCTCTATGGTAACTAATTTGCAAAATAATCATCAAAAAAATCATTTAAAAATATTTTACAATTTGAGTTTCATTATTCATGACTGCAACCACAAATTCAATTCCACACACCTATTATGCTAAGTATGTATTGTCTTTCTTTTTTATTTGAGATGGAATTTCACTCTTGTTGCCCAGGCTGGAGTGCAGTGGCGCAATCTTGGTTCACTGCAACCCCCACCTCCCAGGTTCAAATGATTCTCCTGCCTCAGCTTCCCAAGTAGCTGGGATTACAGGTGTTTGCTACCATGCCTGGCTAATTTTTGTATTTTTAGTAGAGACAGGGTTTCACCATGTTGGCCAGGCTGGTCTTGAACTCCTGACCTCAGGTGATCCACCCGCCTCGGCCTCCCAAAGTGCTGGGATTACAGGCGTGAGCCACTGTGCCCAGCCTATTTTTTTAATAGTTTATTTCTTTTAACCTTTACTTAAGATTCAGAGGTACATGTGCAAAGTTTGTTATGCAGATATACTCGTGTCATGGGGATTTGATATACAGATTATTTTATCACCCAGTAATAAACACAGTACCCAATAAGTATTCTTCCTGATTCTTTCTCTCCTCCCACCCTCTCTCCTGAAGTAGCCCCCAGTATCTGTTGTTTCCTTCTTTGTGTTCATAGTTATCATTTAACTTCCACTTATAAGTGAGAACATGCGGTAATTGGTTTTCTGTTCCCATGTTAGTTTGCTAAGGATAATGGCCTTCAGCTCCATCTATGTTGCTGCAAAGGACGTGTTCTTATTCTTTTTCATGGCTGCATAGTATTCCACAATATATATGTATCACTTTTTTTTTAATCCAGTCTATTGTTGACAGCCATTTCAGTTGAATCAATGTCTTTGCTATTGTGAATAGTGCTGCAACGAGCATACATGTGCATGTGTCTTTATGGCAGAACGATTTATATTCCTTTGGGTATATACCCAACAATGGAATTGCTAGGTTGAATGTTAGTTTTGTTTTCAGTTATTTGAGGTATTGCCACACTGCTTTCCACAATGATTGAACTAATTTGCATTCCCACTAGCAGTGTATAAGCATTCTCTTTTACATCCCACCTTGCCAGCATCAGTTATGGTTTGACTTTTTAATAAAAGCAATTTTGGAGTGAGATGGTATCTCATTGTGGTTTTGATTTACATTTCTCTAATGATTAGTGATGTCGAGCCTTTTTTTATACTCTTGTTGGTAGCATATATGTCTTCTTTTGAAAAGTGTCATGTCTTTTGCCCACTTTTTAATGGGGCTGTTTGTTTTTTTCTTGTAAATTTGTTTGTGTTCCTTACAGATGCTGGATATCTGACCTTTGTCAGGTGCATAGTTTGCAAACATTTTCTCCTCTTCTGCAGGTTGCCTGTTTTTTATTGAGATGGTTTCTTTGTCATTTATTGTTTTCCAAATATAAAAGCAAATATAAACACAAGGGATACTTATGCTATATATGAATATAGAAATGGTAACATTTTGCCTTTATGTAGCGTCTATCGACCACATTACAGGTTTAGAAGTCTTTAGAAGACCAATATCATTGCCTGTTTCTTTGGATTTCCATAAACCTCAGACATTTTTGCCATTCAGGTTCCAAACCAGTTTCTTATTGTTTTGAACTTCCCAACTCAGACCAGCTCCTAAAGTCTAAAGTGTTATGTGAAACCTTGCAGGAAGGGCATGCTGAAAAATTATAAAATGTGTTCTGCCATATGTTGCTTCCCACTAAACTGCAGTGAGAAATGATGGGAGACACCTCTATGAAGGAATTCTCTGAAGATCCTGGTCAGTGTCCATTTTGAGAGAAGCAGGGCATCTGAAAGGAGGAGCACTGTGCACGTTCAGAAAGCTTGGATATATCTTCTCTGGAGTTGAAAGGCATGGATAGGTATTTGACTTTTACAGGCGAGTTCTAATGATGTCTGATTGAGTTGAGCTTCTGCATTGGTCTCACTGGGAGCTGCAGACCGGAGCTCTTCCTGTTTGGCCATCTTGGCCCCTCCTCTCATGCTTATCTCTTATTTTTCACTAAAGAGCTAATTCTTTTCTTTTCTATCTTTTTCTTGTTCTTTTATTTTTTTCTTTTTTCTTTTCTTTTTTTTTTTGAGATGGGGTCTTGTTCTGTTGTCCAGGCTGGAGTAGTGCAGTGATGCAATCATAGCTCACTGCAGCCTCAACCTCCTGGGCTCAAGTGATCCTCCCACCTCAGCCTCCCAAGTAGCTAGGACAGGCGCAGGCCACCATGCCTGACTAATTTTTTTATTTTTCATTTTGTAGAGATGGAGTCTCACCGTGTTGCCCAGGCTATTCTCTAGATCTTAGGCTCAAGCAATTCTCCTGCCTTGGCCTCCCAAAGTGCTGGAATTACAGATATGAGCCACCATGCCTGGTCTCTTTTGATTTTTTTGGTAAAGATTTTATTGATATATAATGTACACACAGAAAAGTGTACAAATCATAAGTCAATAGCTTGATTTTTAAAAAATAAATTGAACACATCTATATTATAACCATGAAGATCAGTCACACAGCCCTCCAGAGGCTTCCTTTAATTTTCCTCTTTGTCATTACTTTAAAAGGTCATCATTATTCTGACATAGCACCATAGATCAATTTCATCTGCTTTTATATATCATATAATAGAATTTGTGTAGTCTTTTATATCACTAACTAGAATGGAAATTATTTAAGACAGAGTCTGTGTCATATTTGTTGTTAGATCTCAAAGTTTTGACTACAGTCTTGTTTAGGGTGAGAATTAGATATTTATTGAGTCAAATTGCCTACGATGTGGCATAGCAAGTTATTAGAAGGAAAGAATCAGGCTGGGTGTGGTGGTTCATGACTGTAATCCCAGCATTTTTGGAGGCCCAGGCCCGGGGATTGCTTGAGCCCAGGAGTTCAAGACCAGCCTGGGCAACATGGCGAAACCCACATCTACAAAAAATACAACAATTAGCCAGCTGTGGTGCCACGGGCCGGTAGTCCCAGCTACTTGGGAGGCTGAGGCAGTAGGATTGCTTGCACCCAGGAGGTGGAGGATGCAGTGAACTGAGAGCACGCCACTGCTTTCCAGCCTGGGTGACAGAGAGGGACGCTGTCTCAAAAAAAGGGAAGAATTAATATAGAGTAATAGCCAAATGAAGGTAGCAGTGAGGATTAAGCCAAACCATGAGCAGGGAAGGCCTCTCAGGTAAGAAAAATGGCACTGTTGACAATAGTGAACAAAGGACAGAAATGGATTGGCTCTTATTTCTTTCAAACATGCTGTTTGTTGAGCTCCTTCCATGTGCCAGTGCTTACCTAAGTGATTTCACTTGATCCCAATATAGCAACACTGAAAGTAGGGAATATTATTTCTCTCATTTTGAAGAAACTAAGGTTTAGAGAGGTTAAATAACTGGCTGTGGCTGGGCGCGGTGGCTCACGCCTGTAATTCCAGCTCCAAGGTAGGTGGATCACTTGAGCCCATGAGTTCAAGATCAGTCTGGACATATGGGGGAGAACTCGTTTCCACACACACATGTGCACACACACAAAATTAGCAGAGTGTGGTGGCTCTCCTATGTAGTGTCAGCTACTAGGGAAGTTGAGGTATGAGGATAACTTGAACCCAGGAGGTTGAGACTGCAGTGAGCTGCAACGGTGCCACTGCACTTCAGTCTGGGTGACAGAGTTAGACACTGTCTCAAAGCAAAAAACAACCAAAAAAAAGAAAAAGAAAGAAAGAAAAAGCAGGAAAGAAACAGAAAGAGAGAAAGAGAGAAAAGAAAGGAAAGAAAGGAAAGAAGAAAGAAGAAAGAAAGAAGAAAGAAAGAAAGAAGAAAGAAAGAAAGAAGAAAGAAAGAAAGAAAGAAGAAAGAAAGAAAAAGAAAGAAAGAAAGAAAAAGAAAGAAAGAAAGAAAGAGAAAGAAAGAAAAAAGAAAGAAAGAGAAAGAAAGAAAAAAGAAAGAAAACAAAATTGGCCTTCTCAATGTTCTTGGGAATAAATGCAGAATTACTGACTGCTTGAGACTGGTAGTCTACTCTCTTGTATGTGTGCACATTTCTGCTTCTACCAATTAAATTCAAATTCTCCATAAGTCATTGTGTTTATTATTTTTGTTGTTGTTATTGTTATGAACAAATTAAAGGAATGAAGGATGGCTACTCCATAGGCAGAGCAGCCAATTGTGTTTAATCTTAAAACTGTTTATGCCCCTTGTACTTGTTATTATAATTAGTTCATTTAATTAAAGAGATGAAAATGCATGCAAACTTATAAAAAATAGCTTGAACTGCTTTAGAAAAACTCGGAAAAGGGCCAGGCACAGTGGCTCACGCCTGTAATCTCAGCACTTTGGGAGGCCAAGGCAGGCGGATCACTTGGGGTCAGGAGTTCGAGACCAGCCTGGCCAACATCTTGAAACCCCGACTTTACTAAAAATACAAAAATTAGCCAGGCGTGGTGGCAGGTGCCTGTAATCCCAGCTACTTGGGAGGCTGAGGCACGAGAATCACTTGAACCCAGGAGACAGAGTTTGCAGTGAGCCGAGATCGTGCCACTGCACGCCAGCCTGGGTGGTAGAGCTAAACTCAGTCTCGAAAAACTTCTGAAAAGACAAATCATTGAAAAGTAATTGTGTGAATTAGATGAATGGAAAAGATCGTGG
Source organism: Hylobates moloch (assembly GCF_009828535.3). NCBI lineage: Eukaryota > Metazoa > Chordata > Mammalia > Primates > Hylobatidae > Hylobates > Hylobates moloch. The sequence continues at coordinate 90,454,535 of NW_026652276.1, forward strand.
AAACAATAATAAAAATCTAGAAAGCTTTTGCATTCAAGATGCATCCCAAGTGTACTAAAGTTACTACTGCTCTTTTTTTTTAAACAAGAAAAAATGTTAGATTTATTCAACTTACATAGAAGTTTATCATTAAAAGGGTTTTAAAATAATTTTTAAACATAAAATTTAGAACTCTGTCACAAAAATGTATATAACCAATTTTAAATTCTATAAATTGTTTCTTTTTGTATATATATGCTTTTATTTTTCCGTGATTACAAACACAACTGAATATCAAATGCACAAAGTAAGAATTATATGGGGAAAAAAAATCAGATATGTTAATATATATATCACCTTTTCAAGGCTATTTCCATCCAGAATAACCTTGGTTTGCTAGAGCCAATAGAAAGAAGTCACAAAATCGCCTTTAGTCAAATTTGTGTGTTTGCTTTCTTCTATAATTCCAATACTTCCACCATCAACGACTTGAGATAGCTGCCAAGGTGTTATATAATCAGTGCCAGTGTCTTCATTCATTCTACAATGAAGGCTGTCACTTCACACTTGCAAGGTTGCACAGCGGCCGGGCAGAGACGCTCCTCACGTCCCAGACGGGGCGGGCGGGCAGAGGCGCTCCTCACGTCCCAGACGGGGCGGGCGGGCAGAGGCGCTCCTCACGTCCCAGACGGGGCGGGGCGGCCGGGCAGAGGCGCTCCTCACGTCCCAGATGATGGGAGGCCGGGCAGAGGCGCTCCTCACTTCCCAGACGATGGGCGGCCGGGCAGAGATGCTTGCTGCTCTTTCAAGAAAGGAAATGTGGAAATTTTTGACTGCAATTATGGGTGTGGCTTATGAAAGGCAAAAACAAAATAAAAAACAAAGCAGAACTCCACTCAGCAGATCTATACTAGAAGAAAAGATCTTGGCTAAACATCAAAATGTTGGCAGATAAATATACATTTACATGTTTTAAGGTATATATGCATCACTTTCTTGGGATTTTCACTTTACTCAACCCTCCTTGATTAGAAGATCCACAACCAATCTCAGGTCAACCTCGTTAAACCTGCCATTCACTTACATTAACAGTACAAATTAGACTGCTTGCTCAGCAAGCAACCAGTGCATAATAAGAGCTCAATAAACCTTAGCTATTATTTTTACTAGCCATACATGATGTAAACTATAGTGAACTAGTAACTGCTGGGACCAACTTTGACAAAGAAGGCTAAAATGACACTTACTGGCCATCCCAATTAATTCAAACTGGATGCAGATCTCAGATTCTTGCCAAAATATGATGATGTTAACTGGGTATTGGCTTTTCCCTCATCCAGTATTATAGTCTAGGAATGCTTCCCTTGAACAGAGGAATTTTTTTTTACTTTTCAAAAGAAATCTCATAGAGTCTAAAGTGGACTGGTTTACATCAGGTCCTGGCAGAGTTAATTCGGGGGTGGCAGGCAGGAACTTCTTGAAATAGGTGACTTCAGTGAGAAACTGCAGCCCAGGCATGCCTTTGTGAGAAATGCTGTTGTAAGGACAATGTGTTTCATTTCTACCTTTCCTTACAGTTCATTTTTAATTATTGATGTCACTCTTTCCTTCTATCTCTGCCCAAACTAATACATCATTTAAAGAGACTAAAGAGTCAGTGACTGAATTTTTAAAAAGAATGAACAATTAAAATAAATTCATTATTAAACTTGGTTATCTCCTGAGCTACAACTTACTCCCTCCCTTTCCTTGTGGGCAGGGATTTTAGAGACCGTCATATCAGAATACTATTCACCCTCCATCCAAGCCAGCTCTAAGGGCCACAGCAATGAAGAGCAGCAAAAGGATATGTGAATGTTGGTGAGTATGTCCTTGGGCAACTGGTCACAGTTCATCTGTTTCCCTTATGTTACCCATCTGTGCTATATGCTATATGTGTTTTCTTATAGAGTCAGAGCTAAGGTTTACCTTTAAATGCATGACATTATCAAGATTTCCCAGATTAAGAAAATGTGGCACATATACACCATGGAATACTATGCAGCCATAAAAAATGATGAGTTCATGTCCTTTGTAGGGACATGGATGAAACTGGAAAACATCCTTCTCAGTAAACTATCGCAAGGACAAAAGCCAAACACCGCATGTTCTCACTCATAGGTGGGAATTGAACAATGAGAACTCATGGACACAGGAAGGGGAACATCACACTCAGGGGACTGTTGTGGGGTGGGGGAGAGGGGGGAGGGACAGCATTAGGAGATATACCTAATGCTAAATGATGAGTTAATGGGTGCCGCAAACCAACATGGCACATGGATACATATGTAACAAACCTGCACATTGTGCACATGTACCCTAAAACCTAAAGTATAATAATAAAAGAAAAAAAAAGATTTCCCTGGGGAATGTATGGAATAGTCCAGCATTTGTATGTGTGTCTGGCAGTGAGGAAAATGGTAAGAATTTTATATGCACATGACATTGATGGATCCTTAAGTTCCTATGTTACTTTTTAAAGCAGAAAGCTACCCTAGCAACTGTTTACCAAAATATTAGATCTCTAGATCAAACACTTTGATTAAATTTTGCAGACATTCACACACAAACTTCAAAACAGTTACAGAAGTAATATCATGGACTGGGCTCTGCCCATGATCTTGCCCCCTCCCACACCTAGGCACACAAATGTACTAACTCAGGATTCCTTGGCAATACTCAGATAACACAGAAAAGTAAATTATCCCATCAACCAACTAGGCCAGGTTCCTGTGCTTCTAACTATTCTGTTTGCCTTCTTCTCTGAACACTTACTACCTCGCACAACCTAACACCTGACTGTGCAGCATGTCCCCAACTTAGAGTATGTGCCTTTGAGAATCTTTTACATAGCCAGACTAAGCTTTTTGAAGACAGGACGATGTCTTATACTTGGCTTATATATTCTTTTGTGCCTAGCACAAAACTCAACAAGAGGTAGAATGTTAAGAGGAGGACATATCAGATGAACATAGATGACTGTTCTACCCTGAACTCAAACAGCACCAAAGCCCTTCTTGGTTCAGGTCACCAGCTGTGTCACCTTCCCAAGGTTTTGACTGGCCAGTTGTAGAAATCACTGTCCTCCTCAGAAGTTGTATTTGTGTTTGTAAAACAGATTACCTTGATGTAAAATGAAAGTAATTCCTCCACTGCCAAAGTAGGGCCAATTGCCTCCATGCTTTTTCAAAATGCAATTCATTTCAACCAATTTTATTATCCCCTAAGCCAGCTGCCAGTGATGCCAACTGAAAAACCCAGGCAACCTGACTCTAGAGCTGGTCCTCCCAACAATTAGCTTTTTGCTGCCTTGATTGGCTACCCCCTCACTGAATACAAAGGAGCCTCATTTGTTTCTTCCCCCCCACCCTCACTGTCAGCATTCTCTATCAGGGTAAATTTCAAATACCTTTGGGGCCTTCTACACTTAGTCAAACTTCCTAGTCTCCCGAAATTCCTTGCCATATCCTGAGAGTGGGATAGGGAATCTATTAGAGGAGCTTGGCCTATTTACATGGGCACCACTCATGTGCTTAGCGTTATTAAGGATATAAAAGGGGCATGGGCCAATGGGCTCCTGCCCACAAGTCATTTATAACTTGCAAAAACTCTCAGATAACTGGGGATCAAGCCAATAAACAATCACAAGACAACACGATATAGATGTCTAGGAGAATGGGAGAGTGAATGGAATAGGGACATAAGAAAAGATTGTCAAGCAGAACCCACTCGAGGCTAGTGATCATGTATTCAAAATGAGACCAGATGTCATGGTGACATTTTCTTTCAGTCAGTCATGCTCAGCTATGTAAAGGCGGTTGCATCATAGACAGAAAGTTGAAACTATGCCTGGATTAGAGTTTTGTTAAGCAAGTATTATAAGCAAGAGTTGAAAATATATTCAAAGGAATGATTCTAATGATCAACCATGGAGGTCAGTTACACCAGGTACAGAGGGAAGATGAGAGATGTGAGGACAATGAAAAGGTGTCATTCGATTGTAGACCACAACAGGCATAGACAAGTGTTGGAGTCAGGGTACAAGAGGAGCCATGTGAGTTGCGTCTATGTGTGTGTGGTAGAAAATCAGAAAAGGCACAGTTCATATGGGTCAGGTAATTAGGGGAGGCTTCTTTGAAGGTGGTAGGATTTAGGCTGAGAATAAAGAACATAGAAGAACTAAAGTTGATTAGACTAAAGATAGGACATAGAATATTCTAAATTGTAGGATACATGAGTAAGGATGTGGAATCTGTACTAAAAATAATTGATTTAGAAAATACTAAGGAAACCAGCCTTACTAGGATATAAAGTTCAATTTCCTTAGTGGTAGAGCATAAATTTTGATAAGCGTTGCTAGACTATGTACTCTGACTCAGGTACAGGGAGTTCAAGGACTGTTTCATTTTCCAAATATTCCAAAATGAGTTGTAATCTTTTTCCTTTGTATTCTGGTGAGTGTGAATAAGGTCTCTGCAATTTAAATTAACAATATTGCCTCTGTTTGAAAACCTTGTCACATTTTATCAGTAACTTTCCTCCTGTTTCTAACACCTTTTATTGGCTCCCTATGGTGAATGTATGTGTTTGCCTTATAGTGTTCTGTGTTGAATAATTTAGTGCTGTTACAGTTAACTGGAGCAGAGATTCAATATATATTTCAAAGTTTCTAACAACCTAACCAAAAATGTCCAACTCAATAAATTCACACAGGGACCTGGAGTTGGTCAGAGCCATTGTCAATTGAAAATCAAACTCCTGCCAAGCGCTGTGGCCCACACCTGTAATCCCAGCACTTTGGCAGGCCAAGTCACATGGATCACTTGTAGTCAGGAGTTCAAGACCAGGCTGGCCAACATGGTGAAACCCCATTTCTACTACAAATACAAAAATTACCTGGGCGTGGTGGCGCATGCATGCAATCCCAGCTATTTGGGTGGCTGAGGCACGAGAATCGCCTGAACCTGGGAGGTGGAGGTTGCAGTGAGCCAAGATCGCATCACTGCAGAAAGAAAAGAAAAGAAAGCCCCCCAAATGCTTAAACTTTATATAATCACAATCGGTTCTCTATATTCTACATTGTTCATTAATTCATTCAACATTTGGGCACCAACTATAAGTTGAGAACCATGGTAGGTGATGGAAATGTGGAAATGAAAGGCCCAACCCTTCCCAGGTGTATAGGTAAGACAAACAAGTAAAAGATAATAATATTAGTGCTATGATGGAGAACAACACAGGGGGCAAATAAGCAAATATTCCTTGCTTGGATGCAGATGGAAAGGCACAAAAGATGTCTAGTATCTGAGCTAAGTTTCGAAATTCCAGCAGCAGTTATCTAACCAGCTACGAATTGGCAGAGTGGGTTACTGGAGGAGGTAACAGCATATGCAAAGGTTCAAATGAAAGAAAGACCCACATGAGACAGTAAGAGAATCCCCAAGTGATTTGGCATCTTGGAGCATCAAATGGGAAGCGTGACAGAGTTGAGGCAGGAGGGATTAGCAGGGACAGATTCAAAAGACTGAGTTCTGCAGTGCACTGGAGGCACCTTGGAGACACTGATAAAATTTAAGCATCTTATGGCAGGGCGGAAGATTTGGTTATGGAAATTAGTTAGGTAACTTTTGCAGTCATTCAGGTGAGAAATTATAGGACTTTGAACAGATGGGGAGGTAAAAGCGGAAAAAAACACTACAATTGCTTAGGAAGTAGTGTCTGTTAGGTTTGGTAATTGGCTATATAAGAACTTAGGGAGGAAAGAAACCAGGTGATCCTTTTCTTTTTCCTAAAAGACCAAAGATCTCACTGGAGGTATAAAGTCAATTTATACCTTTGACGGGTCACTTTATAAATGTGAAATTCAAGTAAAAATTTGAGCCATGAAGCTTCTCTTTTATCCAGGGTAGGGTGAGGTTCCCTAGGTTTGTGCTATTGGGCTTGTAGTTTACAGAAGAAAGTTTAGACAGGCTGTCTTTTAAAGGAATCTAAATTTATTTACTAAATGTATTCTTTTTATGATAATGAAAAATGAATTGCCAATCATATTATACAGGCATATACTGAAGCTTTAGTTTCCTTCTGTTTGTCAGATCTTAAAAAATGCTATATGGCTAGAGCTACTCCACCTATACCCCAGCTCCTATGATATCTACCTTATGTGATCAACGTGAGGCAAGAGTAAGCTCAGTCTTCTTTGCAGCTTCATCAGGATAAGGAAGTAAGAATGAGTAGAGTGTTCTAACATGTTTTTAGTATAATGAGATCACATTTGTCCTCAACACAGAAAAATATTGTTGCCATCTTTACAGTTAGTTTTTTTTTTTTTTTTTACTTAAAAATCATCCATATGTGCTAAGATTCCAAATGACAAAAGCCATTCATTTTTGTCTACTTCAAGTGAAATGGAGTCATTGTTTGAAGAAAAGATTACAGGATTATAGCTGAGTCTTTTCCCCTGGGGAGTGAGTGGCAGTTTAGTAGCAATCGTGTGGTTCTGCCACATGGCTGGATCACAGCACCACATCCTCAAACCAAGGGTGGAGCAGACACAGAGTGGGGACTGGAAATCATAAGGGACAAAGGAAAGGAGAAATCTGTCATTTGAAAGGAAAAAAGAATAAAGAACAGAAAGAAAACTCCTGAAATTCCAAGTTTTTAGGTTTAAAGAGACAATGTGACATGCACAGCTGTAAGAAAAGCTGCTTCATGTCCCACATTTCTGGTCACACACAGTTGCCGGTTCAGTCCTGCTGACTGTTTCTCTTTGCCTCACTTTTCTTTGCTAACGCTTTTCTTTGTAACATGCTGCAGTGAACAACTGGAAGAGTGACCTCCGTCCCGGTACCAAACAGGTGACTAAAACAAGCCTAGAGAACCAAATTATTGTCTTTGGACTAAAACACTCATTTAGTTCATTGAGGCTTCTGACTTCCTTTTGGATCACTATCTTGAGATGCCCACATGTGGCCTCCAAAGCTCTTTCTTGAATAAGCTTATTTTTCAAAAGTGATATATGCCATATGTTCAAGTGTTTAATAACAGTTCTTTTTCTTGGCTGCAAGCTAGGGGATGAATAGAAGTGCAGCATAGGAAAATACGATAAAGAACACACTTAGTTGCATCTCTTGAGGAATTGAAGTTGCTTTAAAACATGTGCTAAGAATTCCTTGCCTGATCTTTGGGAGGAGTAGTTTGAAAGTTTCAGTGTTGTTGTCACCATTTTTCAGATATGGAAAGGAAGCAGATTAGTTAAGCAAGCCTGGCATGTGATGTAAAAATGTATCAGGGTCCAAGGAAATGTTTTTTAACCATTCCTGACCCTTCAACTTCTTCATGAAGTTCTCACTTAAAGTTCATAGTTATTATCTTTGCCGCATCCCACTGTATTAGGCTAAGAATTACAGCACCTAAGCCTCCCCAAGAATATAAAAGCCATCTAAGGTCCAGCTGCATCAGTTATTATTTTGATTAAAAGAGGCAGAAATACATTTCAAATTGGCTTAAGCAAAAAGAAGAAGTTATTGGTTCATATAACTAAAGCCAAGGAGTATATCTAGCTTCAGGCATGGTGGGATCAAGATGCTTATATGATAATGCATGGAATCTGCCTTTTTCTCCAAGTCACAGATCTGCTTTCCTTTATGTTGGCCTCATTTTCTGATGTGGTGGCAAGATGATTATTAGCAGCCCCAGGTTTGGTAATACTAGTAGAAAGAGATTCAATTTCTTTGTAATCCTTTTGGCAATTTTAGGCAAGGCTGTCATTGGCCTGACTTAGGTCCTATGCCCATTCTCAAACCAGCCACAGTGTCAAGGGCTTGAAATATGTTTAACTGGCCCTCATGGGAGCCAAAGATGGATCCAACCTCACTCAAACCACAAGGACAGTTTGAACAGTTGCAAAGTTGCCCAAAAGACAGTCGTTACTGATACCAAAATGGTAATGGATGTTTGTAGTAGGCACTGTTGGCTGCCTATCCAAAATCTACTTTCCTCCTCTTCCTTGCTAACTGAACCCTGACTATGTTTAATTATCTACTCTCCTCCATGTGGCTATGGGCTTAGATAAGGGATAAGAGAGGAGAATGGCAGCCAGGTACAAAGTGTCAGAGCCTAAGTAGGATGTCAGGGGATATCCTGTTCACAGGACAACACTGACAGCATGTCGCAGCTCAAGTGTATTGAGCGCAGAGGGCATCCATGCTAAGAAGGGGCTCGTGATGGCCTGTGAGAGGATGATTACCTTCAGGGCAATGCTCAAAGACCTAATACATTACAAACTAGGCACGATGGCTCACCCCTGTAATCCCAGTACTCTGGGAGGCTGAGGCGGGCGATCACTTGAGGTCAGGAGTTCGAGACCTGCCTGGACAACATGGTGAAACCCTGTGTCTACTAAAAATACAAAAATTAGCCAGGCATAGTGGTGAGCACCTGTAATTTCAGCTACTCAGGAGGTTGAGGCAGGAGAATCACTTGAACCCGGGAGGTGGAGGTTTCAGTAGGCTGAGAACATGCCACTGCACCTCAGCCTGGTGACACAGCAAGCCTCCGTCTCAAAAAAAAAAAAAAAGTAATATATTACAAATAACAGGATCCAAGTTTATTATTGCTGAAGAGAGCTATAGATATGGAAAAGGAGAAAACTAGTGAACCCTATGGTATTGATTGGAATTGAAGGCGTTGTGAATTCATGGTTTTCCACTTACATAGAAATATAGAGAAATAAATATAGATATAAATATGAGTGTGTGCATGCATATACATACATACATACATGCATACATATGCACATATGCTATCTGGATCTGTTCACAGCAATGTTCTAGGAACAGTAATATCTCATGGTAATGAGCACACCTACTGTTCAATGGTTGTCTTCTAAGTGCCATTCTCTATCAAATGGAACTGGTGTTCTTTATCAATGGCTGATTCCAGGTCTGGGCAAAGAAAATACAAGATGAGCCTAGAATAACATGTAGTGTCAAAAACTAAGGAAGTGCTCTTGGATAAGGGCATCTTGAAGGGACACATGAACCAACTTTAAGGGGCCCCAAATGGCTAATCTGGGACGATTTGAGCAACAAAATATATAATCTTAGGAGTGATTTACAACCCATTGAATAAAGTAAGAATTTGAGTTCAAACTATTATAAATAAACAAATGAGGAAGAAGCAAAAGTTCTCCCTTACAACATAATTTTAACTAATAAATGTAGAAGGAATGGTAAAAATAGAAAATGACCATTTGGCAAACACTGCAGTAATAATTGTTTCAGGCAAGACTCATCAACAGATGCTAAAATTAGAGGACAAAAGTATAGTAAGCCATTTGCCTATCTCTCCACAAATCAGTTACTCCAAGAAAGACACAACAGCACTCCTGCAGTTTTTCAGCCCAAAATACCTAACTTCAATCTAATCACGAGAAAATTCACACAAACCCAAATTAAGAGATATCTACAAAATAATTGAGCAAGACTCTTAAGAAATGTTAAGGTCAGGAAAATCAAAGACCGATAAATGGTTCCAGGCTAAAGGGAACTCTAGTCTGGTAGTCTGGATCTTGGACCAGAGAAAATTAATTGGTGGGACAATTGGTGACATTTGAATAAGATCCATAGATTATTTGGACTATATTAGGTTAAGAATAATCTATTAAAATTAACTTTACCTGTTTTTTTAAAAACCTTTGAACAAGGTTACCAGAAAATTTTAAATTACAGTAGTCCCCCTTATCCAAGGGAATACATTCCAAGACCCACAGTGACTGCCCGAAACCACACGTAGTACCAAACTTGAGTGCCATCAAACGGAACATGTTTCTGTTCCTGTCCTCCACCCATAAATTTAATGAATTTTATATCTTAACTAAGCTCTTGTCATACACTGTGGCTGTAACTTTTGCAGTTTGAGATGTGACAGCAAAACTAGCACAAATTTATTTTTCCTTCTTCACAATTCATGGATAAAAGATTCATTCTAACTGCAGATCTTAGCAACTTCAGCATATGAATTTTTTTTCTTTTTTTCTTTTTTTATTTTGAGACAGAGTCTCATGCTGTTGCCCAGCCTGGAGTGCAGTGGCATGATCTCAGCTCACTTGCAACCTCCACCTCCTGAGTTCAAGTGATCCTCCTGCTCAGCCTCCCAAGTAGCTGAGATTACAGGCGCCTGCCACCACGCCTGGCTAATATTTGTATTTTTATTAGAGATGGGGTTTCCTATGTTGGCCAGGCTGGTCTCAAACTCCTGACCTCAAGTGATCGCCCACCTTGGCCTCCCAAAGTGCTGGGATTACAGGCATGAGCCACTGCACTGGCTGATTTCTTTTCTTTTCTTTATTTATTTTTGAGATGGAGTTTCACTCTTGTTGCCCAGGCTGGAATGCAATGGCACAATCTTGGCTCACTGCAACCTCCACCTCTCAGGTTCCAGCAATTGTCCTGCCTCAGCCTCCTGAGTAGCTGGGATTACAGGTGCTCGCCACCATGCCCAGCTAATTTTTGTATTTTTAGTAGAGAAGGTGTTTTACCATGTTGGCCAGGCTGGTCTCGAACTCCTGACCTCAGGTAATCCACATGCCTCAGCCTCCCAAATTGCTGGGATTACAGGTGCTCGCCACCATACCCGGCTAATTTTTGTATTTTTAGTAGAGAAGGGGTTTTACCATGTTGGCCAGGCTGGTCTTGAACTCCTGACCTCAGGTGATCCACACACCTCAGCCTCCCAAATTGCTGGGATTACAGGTATGAGCCACCCTGTGCAGCCAATTTTTTTTCTTAAGTAAAGAACTTTCACCTTTTCACTGAAAGGAAGCCCTTTGTGAATTCTCTTGGGCTTTTCTGAATTACCAGGATCACTCCTCTTGAGCTTTAGGGCCACTATTAAGTAAATTAAGAGTTTCTTGAACACAAGCACTGGATACCAGGACTGCCAACATCACAGCCGAGATGACTACCAAGTGACTAACAGTCTGAGAGTGTGGACAGCTTGGAGACACTGGACAAAGGGATAATTCATATTCTGGGTAGGACAGAGCAGGACAGCATGAGATTTCATCGCTACTCCGAACAGTGCACAACTTAAAATTTATGAATTGTTTCTGAAATTTACCATTTAATATTTTCAGACCACAGTTACCTGTGGGTAACTGAAATCACAGAAACCGTGGATAAGGGGGACCACTGTGCATATGTGACTTGCATTTCTATTGGACAGCATAAATCTAGATCTTTAATGTCTTTCTAGGGCTCTGGGTCATTCAGTCTGAACAGCCTCCTAGTTAACCTACTAACTGCAATTGCCTAGAATACACTGTGCAGGGGGTGGGGTGGGGGGGTTTGGGGGAATGGGCTTTACAGTGAGGGAGTCCTGAGCAAGATCAACAGGCTGGTATTTGTCAGAGGAATGAATCTCAGTAGCCCTTGAAGTAATATATACTTTTTGTAAGTGGTGATGCTTGTTGTTCATCTAGAAGGAGGATGAAATATCAGTGGGACTGATAGAGATGCCACACCCCACAATTGTAGCCAGAGGGCCAGGACTTCTCCTCACTCATCTGATCCATTTGCCCCAGACAGTACTACCATAGCAGGGGAAGGAGACTTGAAGAATTAAAGAGTTTCTGTTGCCGGCTGCGGTGGCTCACACCTCTAATCCTATCACTTTGGGAGGCCAAGGTGGGCACATTGCCTGAGCTCAGGAGTTTGAGACCAGCCTGGCCAACATGATGAAACCCCTTCTCTACTAAAAATACAAAAATTAGCAGGGCATGGTGGCGCATGCCTGTAATCCCAGCTACTAGGGAGGCTGAGGCAGGAGAATTGCTTGAACCCGGGAGGCAGAGGTTGCAGTGAGCTGAGAGCACACCACTGAACTCCAGCTTGGGCAACAGAGTGAAACTCCATCTCAAAAAAAAAAAAAAAAATTTCTGCAGCAGGGCCTCAGAAGCATAAGTTCCTCAGAGATGGTAGGGGCAGCGTGTGGTTCAGGCTGTTTTCTCCAGAAAAGGAAAACATTGCTAGCTTACTTCAAATAATGTGCCAGCACTCACTAAAACATTTATTTTTGTGCCTTTGGAGAATACACTCTCCGTGATATGTCCGAAAGTCAAATTGTTGTGATCTTCAAGAGAAATGAAAGCTTTCTAGATTTTATCATTTTGAAAGGTGAAGCACATCTGCTAGAATCAACATTTTTTTTAGGATGTTAGTCTCACCACTTGGCTTCAGAAACACGTCTCCCTTTTCTTTGACTTTATTTATTAGAATTTTAATGTCAGTTTGTTGAACAAAGGTTCTGGTGATGCCTGTGTTATGCTATGGAATTCTTATAGGAAGAGAGAGTTTTGGAGGCAAAAAATAATAATAATAATAATAACAATGGTCCAGCTGCTCAGCTGCCAACACTTCCAGAAAATTCCTTTGTGCTATATTTATGTAAACTTTGTATTCAGAATTAAAGGAACAACTAAAGTGTACTCCTTGTATTGCTAATTATGTCCTACATTATAGGCATTCATACAGATCAATTAAATGGTATGTACTACAATACGATTGCAGTATTTCTGTATAATATTGCACAACATAATAAAAAGTAAGAACCCCAAAGCTGGAATATTTGTGAAAGACCTCAGTTTGCCAGAGATCTTTCTCCCTCTCCCTCTCTTTTCCCTTCCTTCCCTCCCCTCCCTCCCTCCCTCTCTCTTTCTTTTTCTTTCCCTTTCTTTCTTTTCTTTCTTCCTTCTTTCTTTCTTTCTTCTTCTTTCTTTCTTTTTCTCCCTTTCTCCCTTTTTTTCTTTCCCCTTCTTCCCTCTACTTTCTTTCTTTTTTGGAGACAGGATCTCACTCTTGCTCTGTTGCCCAGGATGGAGTGTGCAGTGATACGATCGTAGCTCACTGCGAGCTTGAATTCCTGGGCTCAAGCAATCCTCTCGCCTCAGTTTCTCAACGTGCTGGGATTATAGGCGTGAGCCACTACACCTGGCTGCAAATTCTTTGTGTTCAGCAGTAACAGTGATTCAACACACCAGGGCATTAAGAGTTAAACCAAGGTTCAACTTTCCTTTCTTGAGTTTCCCAATTGGTGTAGGGATAGAGAATCTGGGTGGAAAGAGCTGATAAACTCAGCCAGGCGTAAAGACCAGACCAATAAATTACAAAGGAAAATGGGGGTCCAGGTTTAGAAAATGCCAGCCTAGATTTAGAAAAGATTTGGCAATTCTTTTGCTGCGTACATCATTAACCCTGGGGAATTCCAATTTTATTGTCAAAAAGTATTCATGAATGCTCTTTGAGTTTATGGTCCTATTCAAATTTACTCCAACACCTAACGGCGCTTTGAATCATGTGTGTTTCAAGTGTTTGATGAGCTTAATTTAAACAAACAATCAGTGGGGGTAGTGGCTCACACCTGTAATCTCAGCAATTTGGGAGGCCAAAGCAGGCGGATCACTTGCGGTCAGGAGTTCGAGACCAGCCTGTCCAACATTGTGAAACCCCATCTCTACTAAAAACAAAAAACAAAAAATTAGCCTGCAGTTCCAGCTATTTGGGAGGCTGAGGCAGGAGAATCGCTTGAACCCAGGAGGTGGAGGTTGCAGTGAGTCAAGATCGTGCCACTGCACTCCACCTTGGGTGACAGAGGGAGACTCCATCTCAAAAAACAAAACAAAAAACAAACAATCAATCACAAACTAGAGAGTTTCTCTGGTTACAATCTCCAGATATGAGATGTTATCTTCGTTGTGTTTCTGTGTATCTGAATATCATGATTGAGATAGATGACCCTGTGCTCAATATGATCATTTAATCTGGTCATTTGATGAAAGGCTTTGGGCTGTTTTAAAATATTTTGCCATGGGCCACACATATCAAACTTCTTACACCTAGAACTCTTCCGGATAGAGGAAAAATCCATTCACGATTTTCATTTGGAAATTTTCAGAAATCAAACTATATGGATTTTTAACCAATGATGACCAGCTAAAGGTGTACTCTTGGAATCCATTAGACATTTAAGTACTTTTCTACTTTCACTTGAATCCAGACCATGCATTCCTGTTGGTCAAAAACCTGAGCAAAAATGCCCCAGGGAAATTGCTCCCATTTTGTCCTGAGAGGAAAAACTATTCATTTCATAAGGTCACTGCCACTTCAAAAGAAAAGCTGTGTGTGATCTTTTTCCTATCGAAATCATTGAGAGCCTCCCATCTGCTTATTCATCCTGCTCCTGCCTTCCTGTCCTTTCATCCTTGGCATGGTGGGCACAGAATTCCCTAGACCTATGCCTGCCAGACCACCCTAGGATCCTGGAGTGAGTCGCTGGCTGGGTTCAACAGTAAGCTCTCAGTGAAGCAAAGTCACAGGGCAAGGGCTCCTCAGACAATTTGTAGGACCCAGGGCCATTGTCTAAATATAATCTCATTTTGGCCCAAAAACTATGGGGTAGATTGGTTTCTTTTTTGTGTGTTTTTCTGTAAGATCTGTATCTTCTGACAAAATTCAAAGAGAAAATTTTGCCTTGTGGGATTTCTTTTCTGTTTTGTTTGCTGGGAGATGTGCCAGACTGAAGTCCTCTCTTCCAGAGTGGACTCAGTGCAGGCAGCAGCAAGCTGACCTTTCCCACCCTTTTCATTCACACAGTTCTAAGGAGAGAACCTACTTTTGTTCTTGGTGCCTATTCAACGCTTAGCCTCTCTGCTGAGCCTGCCAATTAGTGTTCGTAATTGTGGCCAGGGTTTAAGGTCTGGACCCAGGAACACAACTGAGAAGATGGATTCATTTCAGGAACTAGACTACTAAGAAGGCATCTGCTAGAACATGGAGGAAGCAATTTGCAAGACTAAATACTCAGGGGGTTAGAGCTTCATGGTTGGAAGCTATCGAAGCCTTTTCATGTTACATCCATCAACTCATTCGATTTGCCCCAAATCTTACTTGCAACAACTGAAATAGCATAACAAAGTTAGAATTTGTTTATAAGTTTTCAACCAATTGATAGGTTTATCTTAAGATATTAAAAAATACTCGCAGACAGTTAAAATTATATATTGAATCAGGGTAAAAACTTTGAGAAACTCAAGGTCCATTTCATTTGTTCTCATCCTACTACTGGAATGGGTTTGGTAAATAGCTATAAATCAATCTTCTTTTAAAGAGGGAGACTGGAAGGCCCAGACGGTTAAGGGAGCAGTAGGATCACTAGGACTAGAATGCTATTGGGTATCACATGCTCAGGCTGGAGGGAGGGAGGTGGAGTGACTGTATGCCTGACCTTTAGCACCAGCCTTGTCTGCATTCAAGTCTCAGCTGGCTGACCTTAGACAACCTGCTTAACTTCGCTATGCCTCAATCCCCCCAACCCCAACCGACAATATGGGAATAATAGTAGTTTCTAACTTACAGATTTGCTGTGAGGGCTAGATGAGCTCATCTATTTCAAGTTCCTAGAACAATATCTGATCGGTACTATGTAAGTGTTTATTAAACATAAAATACAACGGGATGGTAAATATCTTATGTTTTGCTCCTTATCTACTCACATGATCTTTTAAAAATGTTTCTCAGAAACTAATTTGCACAACATTCCTGGGATGTTGGGTAACTACAGTAGACCCAGGGTCGGGTCTGGCTGCTTGTCAGACAGTGCTGAGGTGGTGTTATGACTTGTAAAGCCCATTGCATAGTTCTCTGTGCCCACCACCAGAACTCATTGCGCACCATAATTACAACATGTTTTTCATTTGTCGGTGTTAATGAGTATCTTATTGCATGCTTTGATCAGTGTTTTTGCTTCTAGAGATGGATTAGTATTTTTGAAATTTTAATTCAAAAGGAAAAGAAGCCCTTTGTCTATTCAGCACATATATTATGTAGATGTGACAATTATAGAGCTATAAAGAGGCACGCATACATGTTTAATATGCAAATTACACGTAAGAAGTAGCTCAAAGGCAACACACAGGGGTCCAAACCTCCAGTCTCAAACCTCATAACAGAAACCAATGAAATATCTATGTCAGGAAAGCACAGGCAACACATTTACATATGCATATTCTGCCATGAACAGGCAATTTGCATACATATTCATGCACACACCTATTCATATATCTAGATAAAAACATATGAAACTTACTCCTACTTCATTTGTACTATACAATAACAAATAGTTCTTCAAATGAAACATGATGGGAGGAAAACTGTGAGTTACTAGGTCATAGTGAAGGGTCTCATCAGACTCTGGATCATCTCCCTAAATTTAAAGCTGTGTTTATCCTTATCGTTCTACCTCGCTTATGTAGATGTGGTTTTATTTGGTAATTACAATGGTATTTTTGAAACAGTATAAAAAAAGATTCAGAGATAGGTGAGCGTACTTATGGCATGCCTAATTCAGGGTGTCTGGCATGCCGCCACAGGCCAACAGCCCTCCTGGCAATGAGAGGCACGAATGTTGGGAATTTCAGAGTGCTGTGTGCTTCTTCCCTAACATCCCTGGGCAGAGAGATGTCCTAGGACTCAATAGAGAAAAACATATATTCACCTCTCCTCATGTTTTCCATGAAGGGATGAGTAGAAGAGGATCGCTTTCAGCCTCCTTCCACTCCTCACTTAACTCTACCCCATGAGAGAAATGACTTGTCTGATTGGGTGAATTTTGAAGGACATGTTTGGCCGGGCTTGGCTCACCTCTTCTGGGATCTTTTGAGGAGCCAGCCTGGACACATGACTCTGTCATTCCAGTTTGTTCTCCAAGAGGTGATAACCTTAGCAAGAAGTTTTCTGCAGTAGGAAGTTCAATTTCTGGGGAAAAAGCCAGAAGGTTGTTTATAATCTCTTTCAGCCACAAATCTAAAACTATGGGTGTAAATTAGTAATGAAGTTAACTTCTCAATCCTCATCTTCTTATCTCTGTGCCTTCATTTTTACATGATTCAAACTCGGCAATCTTAGTTTAGACCCCTAAAATGCCCAGCATCACAGAATGATGAGTTAGGATCAACAAAATTGCACATTTGCTGCCTCCCAGGGCCCCAATAATTCTCACTCATTGCACTTCTTTAAAGAGATCTTGAGTTAAGCAGTGAAGTATATATAGAGTCAAGAGAGGAATCCCCAGGAAACAGAGGCTGCTTGTTCAAGCTGGGGAACTGAAAGATAAATCTGAATGTGTCTTTGAGTGATGCCACCAAATTCCCTTTGACCTGGAGGAATTGAATAAAATACAGATAAAATTATTCTAAGATTTTTGAGGAAACTAAACTACACTTTTGGGAATCAAATAAAACATCTGTAACACTGATACAGAAGGAAGACTCCTCCAAGTAAATCACAGGACTGTCACACCTCAAGGAGAAGCAGTAAGACTGACATCATTCAAATAGCAAGGTCAGACCTCAGCAATAATATCAAGGTCATATTCTGAGATAACAGAAGAAGCGGTTGCTAAATAAAGTTAACAGATGGCAGAAAACAGCATTAACATTTGAAGCAGAAAAACTTGGAACATATTCTGGAAACCAGCCAAAGGATGGGAGAGAACTTGAAAAGCTACTTCTATTAGCATTAGAAGTCTTAGTCATATCCTTGCCTTTTCCCTTCAGCTGAGGTGGCCTGAGGGAAAACAGTTATAGGTCTAGACTGTGTGGTAGCTATTGGCTAAAAATGGTCTCTATCTTAGTCTTTTTACTGAGGTTGTAACAGAATATCACAGGCTGGGTAATTTATAAACAATAGAGGTTTATTTGGCTCACAGTTCCAGAGGCTGGGAAGTCTAAGAGCATGGTACCAGCATCTGGCAAGGGTCATCCCAGGGCAAAAGACAAAAGGCAGAAGTGTGAGCACTAGCAAGAGCAGAGATTGACCCCAACTTACCCTTATTTCAGGAGCTCACTCCTCTCAATAATGAACCCACCTTAGCAATAATGACATTAATCCATTCATAGGGCAGAGCCTTCATGATATAATCACCTCTTAAAGGTTCCACCTTTCAACACAGCTGCACTGGGGATTAAATTTCTAACACATAGACTTGGGGGGCCATATTCAAACCATAGCAGTTTCCTAATGAACCATGCCTCCCAGTATTCATTCCCCTTTGTAGTCCGTTCTCTTAAAATCCATTAGTTATCACAGGATCAACAGAATGCAGTGAAAGTGATTGTGCATGGTTCCAATGCAGGGTCAGAAGAAGCCTTGCAGTTTTCACCTTGGTCTCTTGGAATGTTCACTCCAGGGAAAGACAGCTACTATATATGGACTCTCACTACCCTGAAATTTCCATGCTGTAAGGAAACCCAAGCTAGCCACATGGAGAGGCCAGATGGAGAGATATGCCCAGGCTGCCCCCAGCTATTCAAGCCATCTCAGCCCAGGTACAAGACATGAGTGAAGAATCTCTCTTGTACTGCCAATTGTGTTCCTGGATGACTCCAGCCTCAGCCAACATCTAATAAGAACTGCATAACAGACTCCAAGTTAGAATTGCCCAGCTGAACCCCTAAAATCCACAAAATTGAAGATACAAGAATAAAGTATTTTTTAAGTCATTGACTGTTTAGGTAGTTATCTATAGTGGCAAATAATTAGAACAGGCTTCATCACATAGGATATGAAATTGTTTATAATAATATCCCAGAATTTCTATAGCCAGGTGTCTTAGTCTGTTTGGGCTGCTATAACAAAAGACCACAGACTAGATAGCTTATAAACAATAGAAATTTACTTCTCAGAGTTCTGGAGGTTTGGAAAGCCCAGATCAGAGTGCCAACATGGACGGGTTCTGGTGAGGATTCACCTTCTCATAGATGGCACATTCTCCCTGTGTCCTCACATACTGGAAGGGACTAGCTGGTTCTCTGTAGTCTCTTTTATAAGGGCCCTAACCCAATCATGAAGGCTGTGCTTTCACAACATAATCACCTCCCAGAGTTCCCTACCTCCTAATACCATCACTTTGGGGGCTGGGATGTCAACGAATGAATTTTGGGGGAACACCAACATTCAGACCATAGCACTAGGTCTATGGAACACCTAGGAAGATTCCAAATGGGATTGCAGTAAAGTGGTATCAATATTTTACCCAATGGGGGATCCATTTTCAGCTTAGATTTCAATCATGAACTTACTTTTCCCTGCAGAAGGAACAAAAACAAACTCCAGTTCCATCAGCAATATAAACAGAATGAAAATGCTGTTGGCCAGAAAACACAGGGCCCTCATTATTGATAGGCAAATAGAGGTAATTACTGAGAAGGTAAGTGATTTGTGAGAGATATTTTAGGAAAACCTGGAAATTGAAACAAACAGAAATTGAAAAAAAAAAAAAAACCTGCAAAAAGTAGTAAGAGTCTGATATACCTTAGCACAGACCACACTGCGATAGAAAGCAAGCGAAAGAGAGATGCAGGCAGAACATTGAGTTCAAGAGCTTAGCCTTTGCAATTACAGATCTGGGTTTGAATCTTGTCACTGCCACTTACTAAGCTTGGCTCTTGATATTCAAAATTTTGTTTTTGAATTAAAAACAATCCACAAAACAACACTTCTTTTTCTCTGATTCTCTTTCATGCAACTAAAAAATGCTTTGGCTTTTAGACTATTGTTTCTATTATGTATTTATAATAACTTCTTAAAAGCTGAAAACCAGGAATTCCACTAATTGCTGTGTCACCTCAATCTAGAGAAGAGTCCATATAGACATAGGGTGTTCTTTTTTTTTTTTTTTTAGACAGGTTCTTATTCTGTTGCCCAGGCTGGGGTACAGTGGCATGATCATGGCTCACTACAGCCTCAATCTCCTGGGCTCAAGTGATCTTCCCCCCACCTCAGCCTCCCAAGTAGCTGGGACTACAGGTATGAGTCATCACATCCTACTAATTTTTTTTTTTTTTTTTTTTTTTTTGGTAGAGACAAAGTCTCACTATGGTGCCCAGGCTGGTTTCAGACTCCTGGCCTCAAGCGATCCTCCCACCTTGTCCTCCCAAAATGCTGGGATTACAGGCCTGAGCCACTGCACTCAGCCTTATAGAGTGTTCTTGATACTATTAATACTTGGATGATACGGAAAGAGCAGGGGTAAATGAGATTTTCCAAATACATGATTTAATATTAAAATATTTTTCTCTAATTGAAAAGAATGAACTGACATAAGTTGGAACTGTCCTAGAAAATCCAATTGTGTAGTTGCCATAGGTTGCATTGTATATATGTAAATATTGAGGGAATTTACTATTTGGGAAAGATCACCAGTAGCCAGAGAAAGCTATGTGATTAGGCACCTAGTTAGGTATCCTGTGCCAATGGACAGATGGGCCTTTGTGCTTTCTTTAAATTTCATAAGCAATGTGTCTGCATGCATTATCCAACTGATGTCAAATCAATGGTTCTTAAATATAGTGCTCGGAAGAATCAGCCTGAGAACTTGTTTAAAAAGGTATCTTGGGCCAGGTGCAGTGGCTCAGGCCTGTAATCTCAGCACTTTGGGAGGCCGAGGCGGGCAGATCACAAGGTCAGGAGTTTGAGACCAGCCTGGCCAACATAGTGAAACACTGTCTCTACTAAAAATACAAAAAAAATTGGCCAGGTGCAGTGGCTCACACCTGTAATCCCAGCGCTTTGGGAGTCCGAGGCGGGCGGATCACCTGAGGGCAGGAGTTCGAGACCAGCCTGACCAACATGGAGAAATCCTGTCTGTACTGAAAATACAAAAACATTTGCTGGGCATGGTGGCGCATGCCTGTAATCCCAGCTACTCGGGAGGCTGAGGCAGGAGAATTGCTTGAAACCGGGAGGCAGAGGTTGCGGTGAGCAGAGATCGCGCCATTGCACTGCAGTCTGGGCAACAAGAGCAAAACTCTGTCTCAAAACAAAACAAAACAAACAAAACAGACAAACGAAAAAATCAAAAACAAAACTTAGCTGGGTGTGGTGGCAGTTGCCTGTAATCCCAGCTACTCCGGAGGCTGAGGCAGGAGAATCACTTGAACCTGAGAGGCAGAGGTTGCAGTGGAGATGGCACCACTGCACTCCAGTCCAGGCGACAGTGCGAGACTCCGTCTCAAAAAAAAGTGTATCTTGGCTGTGCACGGTGGCTCACGCTTGTAATCCCAGCACTTTGGGAGGCCGAGGTGGGTGGATCGCTTGAGTCCAGGAGTTTGAGACCAGCCTGGACAACATGATGAAACCCTCTCTCTACAAAAATTTAAAAATTAGCCAAGCATGGGGGCATGTGCCTGTAGTCCCAGCTACTCCAGGGGCTGAGGCAGGAGAATCACTTGAGCCCGGGAGGTCCAGGCTGCAGTGAGCCAAGATCACAACACTGCACTCCAACCTGGGTGACAGAGTGAGCCCCTGTCTCAAAAAAAAAAAAAAGCATCCAGACTCCTGAACTGTATCTGTAAAAATTGATTGATTAAGTCAGAAATAGGACCGGACTCACCTAGCAATTTTAATAGGCACCCAGATTATAACAATTCAGGTGGTCCATAGACCACACCTTGAGACGGATTAATGTCAGATCAGGGAAGGAAAGTGTCTTTTCACTCAATTGCCTTGTTCCTTACCCAAGGATCCCCTAACTCAGCATCATCTATCACCACCCACACATGGATAGCAATGACTCTATGGGTTGCCAGGGTTCACTTACAGAGCCTACCTGCTGTGGAAGGTGGGTGCTCACCCACAATCTCCCATGCATAATCAGCATCTCAACACCACCTGTGCTTTAAGGATTTGCTTGGCATTTTGGCCATCTGGACACAAATACACACAGCAGGTAGTGATAGGACTGCCAACTAAACTGCCTATACAGCAGCCAGCTTTTGTTCAGCAATTGGCTAGCTTTTTTGCCTTGACAATGAGTTCTCATATTTAGAGATCTGATTTTTTTTCCTTGTAGGAAAATATTATTTATCAATTCCCTCTTTAAAAATTAGCTATATGTGAAATATTCTTGTTGCTACTAAGATACACTGAAAATTACACTGGCTCCATTTGAATAGAAAGCCTAATAGGAAGATTATATTTGTGTTCAACAAAAGCAAGACAGCTGGCCGGGTGTGGTGGCTCACGCCTATAATCCAAGCACTCTGGGAGGCCGAGGCGGGCAGATCACTTGAGGTCGGGAATTTGAGACCAGCATGGACAACATGGTGAAACTGTGTCTCTACTAAAAATATAAAAATTAGCTGGGCATGGTGGCACATGCCTGTAGTGCCAGCTACTCAGAAGGCCGAGGCATGAGAATCGCTTTAACCCTGCAGTGAGCTGAGATTGTACCACTGCCCCCAAAAAAAAAAAAAAAAAAAAAAAGACGGCCAAGCCAATTAATTTCTAGGCGCATGTTTAAAAAATTTTTGTTGTTGTTGCCATTGTTGTTATTGCTGTTGGCGTTTTTTTAAAGAGTCAAAATTCACTAGAACTCTCCCATTTCTGAACATGCATAAAAACATGTTAAATACAGATGTTTCTCCTCATTTACAACACCAATAATTCCAAAGATATTAAAAGGGCTTTTTATTATATTCTAAAGGTGAGACATTTACAAACATTCATCTAGGTAGAACAGATAGTGAGGGCTGAAGTATGTTATGCTGACTCAAATTGGTTGTAATAATTGGAACCAGGAGAGATTGTACGTAAAATATGGGACTGGAACACAATAGAAAATCTTACCGAGCTTTGTCAAAATACAATAGTGCTTATTTCAAAGTGCCATGCTGGGAGAGGAATTATTTACTATCATGAGTTACAAGTAATGAGGTGAAACAAAATGCGAAAATGTAGGGAGGCTATCTGACTTCCTAGTAGTGAGACTTATTTAATAGTAAGGTATCTTCTGCCAGGGAAAAGAAATCCATATTAAATGAAGCATTGAAAACCAGCCTGGACAATGCACTAGAAACTGTACATTGAAATATCCCCCAAACAATGGGGCAATGAAAGGACTAACCAAACTTCATACACCCTCAGTACTTGAGGGCCCCATTTTACCCCTTTTCAGCACTCACCCCATTTCAGAATTCTAGGACTGAATGTTCCTAAGGAGATCATTTCTTCATATATATAGCTCAGCATGAGAAACTGTTACATCCAGCAAAAGTTAATTATAAAATTGCTCCAGTCCATAGTGAAGGCAGAGGTGATAGAAAACACTGGGGCAGACTGTGATGAATCTCCAGGCTTGGCCAGTTAGACTCCACCTCATTTCTCTCTGCCTTCATCCCTCAGCTTTCTGTAGCTTGGTCCACAATTTGCTTAGGCCTTGTCTCAGTTCTTAAGCAAATTTAAAAAAAAAAAAAATCTTGCCCCCCTCTACTTCTTCCCTGCCCCCAGTCTGTTAGGACTTAATATTATTAAGTTCATTACCAGCCTAGGGTTCTAGAGACTCAATTACTACTGTTGCAGCTCTGGGTTCCTTGTCCAGCATCTGAGATCTCTATTTCTTATGACCATAAGTACAACCATGATTGTGCATGCCTTATGCCCAAGTCCCCAGCAATGACTACCTTTGCTGACATCTCCTACTGTCATCACCCATGGCCCTACAGCTTTGTACTCATGGGCTAAGATGCTAAAAACAGAACCCTTCCCCCAGTGTCTCCCAGGTCCCTTCTTAAAAGAGAATGTACTATTTCTTTGCAAGAACACCACCTTATTCAAGAGTGAGGGTCTACTAGGGTACATTTATGAATATCTAGGTCCAAGTTTGTCCAAATGGGCGAGATCTTAGTGGTCCTTGGTATTAGATTTACTTGCCCAATTTCCTCAATCCAAGCTTTTCAGATCTGGGTTCTATATTGTCTTACTGACAGCAAATCTACTTTCTCTTTCTAATTCCATCTTATGTCTGTGTTCTACATTCTCCTGGCCACTGAAGAAATAAGGGCCCTACAAAGTTCTTAAGGTGCTATCAAGATCTCCGGAACACTTCGCTCAAGATCTTTTATACCATCAGATCCTACCTTGGCTCCAGTCTTACAGGACTCTGCTCATTCCTAACTCTGACTCATTCCTTTCTCTATTCTCCTTTTAATTTGTTGCATCCTTCTCATTTGGATGCCCAGAACCCACCTGTCTTTCACTGGCACCTAACCTCTCCTAGCTGTATAGAGCACGACTGCCAAAGTAGCATATAGTTTACAGCACAGAAATTTCCAAACAAGGAGTATTCAGTATGTCACATGCAAACTGGAGAGTTAGATAGGAAGAAAGCATTCCCCAAATAAACACAATAAATTTAGGCCTAAAATGTCTGGTATGAACCTGAGCTAATATAATTAAATTTGTCCAAAATGTAGGTGCTCAAGAAGAAAAAATGCAAATGACGATTTACTAAAGTGGTGAAATCAAACAGAATGCCAATGTACAGGACTGGTGGGGTGAGAGGAAATGAGTGCTTTCATAAATGATTAATGGAAATGTAAAGCAGTACACATTTGGGAGAAAGTAATTTGGCAATCTCTATTGAAATTTAAAAGGTACATATCTTTGACCTAACAATCCCACTTTAACAAATACTTATCAAGTTAAAAACCAGAAAAACCATATTGAGCGAGGAGATTAGTCCAGACCCTCATGGAGCAAGTTTTCATGAAGGAGATAGAAAAATGAATCAAATCACCAAAGAGATTGATGTTACTAAACTACAACTGTGATGTATTTTATGAAGGAAAATGCATAATACATGCACATGAGGGGACTGATCAAGTCTTCAGAGTCAGGAAACAATTCCCTGTGGAAGTAAGATCAAAGAATGAGTAGGAATAAGCAGAGCAAAAGGGAAAAGTGTAGGAGTAAAGTGGGTGAAAAGGAGGGGAAACATACATTCCAGACAGAAAGAACAGCATATACAAGCATTTCCTCGATCTCACCACATCCACCTATTACACAGGTCCAGCAAGCCAAGCTTATTCCCATATGAGAGTCTTTGCATTTTCTGTTCCCTTTGTCTGAATGCTCTTCCCCATCATCTCTGCATGGCTAGCTACTTTTTCATAAGGTATTATAAGAAATTATAAGAAACTGGCCGAGTGCGGTGGATCAAGCCTGTAATCCTAGCACTTTGGGAGGCCGAGGTGGGCGGATCACGAGGTCAGGAGTTTGAGACCATCCTGGCCAACATAGTGAAACCCTGTCTCTACTAAAAATGCAAAAAAATTAGCAGGGCGTGGTGGCGGGCGCCTGTAGTCCCAGGTACTTGGGAGGCTGAGGCAGGAGAATGGCGTGAACCCGGGAGGCAGAGCTTGCAGTGAGCCGAGATGGTGCCACTGCACTCCAGCCTGGGGGACAGAGCCACTCTGTCTCAAAAAAAAAAAGAAATTATAAGAAATCCCACCTCTGCCAACTTAATAAGGAGGAGCCAGTTAATCATTTTCCTTTTTTTTTTTTTTTTTTTGAGACATAGTCTCTCTCTGTCACCCAGGTTTGAGGGCAGTGGCGCGATCTCGGCTCACTGCAAGCTCCGCCTCCCGGGCTCACACCATTCTCCTGCCTCAGCCTCCCGAGTAGCTGGGATTACAGGTGCCTGTCACCATGCCTGGCTAATTTTTTGTAGAGACAGGGTTTCACCATGTTAGCCAGGATGGTCTCGATCTCCTGACCTCGTGATCCGCCAGCATCGGCCTCCCAAAGTGCTGGGATTACTGGCGTGAGCCACCGCGCCTGGCCAATCATTTTCTCTTATATCAGCTTCAATATATTCTCAGCATAGTAATTTACAGTGATCACTATCTGATACTTGTCTTGCATATTTATTTTTGTGTTTGTCTTTCGTATGTCTTCTCCTGCTCCACTAGAATGAAAGCACCATTCAGAACAGAAGCCTTGCCTGTATTTTCATTGATATTACTTGAACCTTGAAGTAAACAATGATGTTCTGCAGATGGAGGGAGCGTGGGAGGACATTGGAGGAACTGAAAGAAAGCTGGTGTGGCTGAAAAGCTGAAAGTAAGGTGGGAAAGTCAATCTGGCTATAGATGGAAACTCTATTAGAGTAGATAAGAGTGAGTGACAGAGCTCAACTAGGGAGATATTACAATGGTGAGTGATGGTAACAGCATAACTTAGTTGGGTAGCAGTGTAGATGGGGAAAGTGGATGGACCAAAGAAATATTTAGGGGTGCCGGGCGCGGTGGCTCACGCCTGTAATCCCAGCACTTTGGGAGGCCGAGGTGGGCAGATCAGGAGGTCAGGAGATCAAGACCATCCTGGCTAACAGGGTGAAACCCTGTCTCTACTAAAAATACAAAAAAAAAAAAAAAAAAAAATTAGCCGGGCATGGTGGCAGGCGCCTGTAGTCCCAGCTACTCGGGAGGATGAGGCAGGAGAATGGCGTGAACCTGGGAGGTGGAGCTTGCAGTGAGCCGAGATCGTGTCACTGCACTCAAGCCTGGGCGACAGAGCAAGACTCCGTTACAAAAAAAAAAAAGAAAAAAAAGAAAAAAAAAAGAAACATTTAGGGAGTAAAACTATGGTGGGTGATTAATTTTATAAGGGTATTTATTTCTGCTTGTACAACTGTTTGAATGGCAGTACCACTCACTAAGATAGAAATACTGGGGAGGACTGGGTTTGATGGAATTATGAGTTTAGTTTTAGATATAATGAGTTTGTGGCAGGAAGATTTATGGGTCAGGGGTCATAAAGAGAGGTATGGAGTAGAAAAATAAATCAAAAGTAATTTTAAAAGTTAACAGATGTGTTTCACTCTTTATGGTTGTGGAATCCAGAGTCTTGGTGTATGTATTAGTCTGTTCTCATGCTGCTAATAAAGACACACCTGAGACTGGGTAATTTATAAAGAAAAAGAGGTTTTATGGACTCACATTTCCACATGGCTAAGAAGACCTCACAATCATGGCAGAAGGTGAAGGAGAAGCAAGGGCACATCTTCCATGGTGGTGGGCAAGACAGCATGTGTAGGAGAACTGCCCTTTATAAAACCATCAGATCTCGTGAGACTTATTCACTAGCATGAGAACAACATGGGAAAAACTCACCCCCACAATTCAATTACCTCCCATGAGGTCCCTCTCATGGCACATGCAGATTATGGGAGCTACAATTCAAGATGAGATTTGGGTAGGGACACAACCAAAGCATATCAGTCTAGGATGAAGATATAAATATATGTGCCATTCTAGTTTACGTGGTAACTGAAGCCTCAGGCATTGATGAGGTTGTCTAGAGTTAGAATATAATATGCAAAGAGAAGAGTGCTGAGGCAAAACTGGAGGAAGTTGCATTGTGGAAGAGGTGGGAGCAAAGTAGACTGAGAAGAAGCAGCAAAAATGGTATGAGGAAAAGCAGAGGATTCCAAGGAACAGAGAGGATGGTCAAGTATGTGTTAAAGATAAGAAATGTCCCATTGGCTTTAACATACTGATCATGGTGACCTTAGCAAGAACTTGTCTCTGGAGGAATCTGTCTTATATAAATGTTACCACAAACACATAAAGCCACATAATGCTCCCTCAAACAGTGTTGTCAGTAGTGTGAAAGAAAAAAAAAATTTAAAAGGCCGGGTGTGGTGGCTCACAACTGTAATCCCAGCATTTTGGGGGGCTGAGGCAGAAGGATTGCTTAAGCCCAGGAGTTCCAGACCAACTGGGCAATGTGGTGAAACCTCATCTCTTTAAAAAATACAAAATTAGCTGCGCATGGTAGTGCATGCCTGTAGTCCCAGCTACTAAGGAGGCTGAGGTGGGAGAATCGCTTGAGCCTGGGAAGTTGAGGCTGCAGTGAGCTATGATCGTGCCACTGCACTCCAGCTTGGGTGACAGAGCAAGACCGTGTCCAAAAAAAAAAGAAAAAGGAAAAAGAAAAAATAAATCTACCTAAAACGATTTAAATATCAATGGAGGATGCCTGCATAAATTGCAATACAGCCACATAGTGGGATGCAATGCAGTCATTGAAAGTGAGGAAATCTATGTATGATGATAGAGAAAGATGTTCAGATGTATAAGGGGGAAAAGCATGTCACAGATCAGTATGGATAGCCTGATCCATTTTTGTAAAAACTGTATATATAGATTGATTAGCTGTGTAAATGGAGAAAATGGAAAAGAATTTCTATGCACCAAATTTTTTAACAGTGGGTTCTTCTTGAGAATACTGCTAAATGATGAGAGGAGGACAGAGAGGGGTGAAACCTAAATGGTGAGATTATAGACACTAAATATCTTTGTGCCTCAAATTAAGAAACAAAGACCGGTCATGAGCTAAATGTCCCTTTTATTTTGTGGAGCAAAAACAGTGTATAAGAACCTAGCCCAATGTAAGAGCTGAATGAATAAAATAACTGCATTCAGAAAGATGTCAGGCAAATGGATAATGTCACAACAGGCCAAGAAAGTTCAACTGGCACATTCACTAATTGGAATTCTTTTGATATACAAAATAATTATTTTATGATTTTAAGTCAAATGCTAGACCTACTCAAAGTGGTAGCCTTCCTTAATAAATACTTTTACATCTAGTTTGAATTCCCACATTTTATACATAGTTAACAGGGATTTATGCTCACTGAGACTTCTTGGATTAATAGTTTTGTTTTAATTTTTTAATTGATGAATGAGTTCTATTTTAAAGCAAGCATTGTTGAAAAATAGTCCAGGATTCATGGGCCTATTAATTTTTCTTTACTTTGGCAGATTTGTGGTGTGTGTATCTGTATGTTTTGGGGAGGATGAATATACATACAAATATATACTATATATTGACATTTTGTATATACATATATAAAAATAATATTTACTCTTCCCTGCCGGGGACTGTAGTATGTCAACATCATGTGCAAACTGAGACTGTTTTTAAAAAATCTTTATACACATATATCTACATAGTTATATATGGAATTATAAATTGACTAGTATATATATTATCACACCGAATTCTCAACATTTGCTTACTCATACAAAAATAGAATCACCTCATCTATTTTAATATTTTTAGCCACTAAAGTTCTTACCATTTTCTAAATATGTTATCAAATACACACTACAAAATTTTAGGAGATATGACTTACAAGATATCTTAAGAAGTTTTGTTTGTTTTTTTTTTTTTGTCACCCAGGCTGGAGTGCAATGGCACGATCTTGGCTCACTGCAGCCTCCGCTTCTCAGGTTCAAGTGATTCTCCTGCCTCAGCCTCCTGAGTAGCTGGGATTACAGGTGCCTGGCACCACAACTGGCTAATTTTTGTGTATTTAGTAGGGAGACGGGGTTTCACCATATTGGCCAAGCTGGTCTCGAACTCCTGACCTCAGGTGATCTGCCCACCTCGGCCTCCCAAAGTGCTGGGATGCAGGCATGAGCCACCATGCCTGGCCTAAGAAGTTTCTTTTAACACTTAATCACCTTACATTTAATTTTAATAGATAGCAATAAGTCACTAATTGTATATTGTTGTTTGCCATTTTAATTAATTTGATTCAAAAAATCAGGACAAAGCTTGGCTCAATGGTGCACTCCTGTAGCCCCTGTTACTTGGGAGGCTAAGATGGGAGGATGAGTTGAGCACAGGTATTTAAGACCAGCCTGGGTAACAAAGCAAGAACCCACCTCAAAAAAAAAAAAAAAAAAAAAAAAAACCTCCACCAGACTGAGTGAATTACAGAATATTCTTAAAGTTATAGGAAGGCATTTAACATATGTAAAAAATATGTTTTCCATAATAAGTTGTTTTTAGTCTCATACGTGGATCAAGTTTATAAAATGTATAAAACAGCCTTGATCAAAGTCTGCTAAATTTGCATACTTTGTAATTTAAGAGTGACTTATTAACTTGAGTCTCTTTCCATAGGTAAATTAAAGCATCTACAACCTGAAACAAATGAATGTAAGAAAGAACTTTAAGGGCAAAGAAATTTAAGAATATTTTTCCTTATTTATGTATAATTCATTAAGATTCCATCTTTCTCTGGCATATGACACTCATACTTTAGAAATAAATTATATTTATAATCCTAAAACACATAAAAAACACACAGAGTAATTGGATTTTTAAAAAGACACAAAAGGAAATCTTGATTTCTAATAAGAATCATCTTGAATGTACAAATATACTTGTTTTATTAAGTGTTCTTACACTGTAGCTCTTGCACACCAAACTACTAATTCGAGTACAAAATTTGAAAGACACCTTTGTGAAACTGTAGAATGTTTGGGAACTCAATACTAAAGCTTCATTTTAAACTAGGAACTCAATACTAAAGCCTCATTTTAAACACAAGCATTGCGTTTATCTATGTGAGTTGCTGGGCGGAGGTACTTAAACACTGTTTTGGTCGGTCATTCTGCTTGTAGACGGTGTCTATCTAACCATCTCAAAGGCCTTGGATGCTACTTTATTTTTAAATATTTCAGTTATGTTGATTTCACAACCTTCCTTGTGACCCATTCCAGTATTTAAAAATTCCTTTTTTTTTTTTTTTTTTTTTTTTAGAAAGGCTTTCTCTAGGGTAACCCAGGAAGAAACAGTAAAAAGGGACTAAAAGACTTTGAAATATTCATTCCTCTGTTTGAAAAGACAGATATTCTCTTAAGGAATTTCACTGTCCTAAGTCAATTAAAAGAGTGGTGGCTTAAATATGAAGATCAAAATCTTATAGGACTGCACCTCGGGGATAGCACTTTCCTTTGTGAATGCAGACTTATGTTCACAGTTGCTCCCAAGCTGGGCAAACACCCCAAAGAGCTCTCCTGGACAGAATCCCAAGGAAAGGTTTCTTCAAATTTTCACTGTGTCTCCTTGGCCAGGCTCAAGCCCTCCCCTCTCAGAGACTCTTCCTGCCTCTTTCTGTCTCCCCTAGCCTCATTACCTCATCACTATAAGAACAAGCAAGGGAAAACAATCTGAAACGGTAAAGTATTATAGAACTATATTGTCTTTTTTATTACCATCCGCAGGTATGCCCCCAAACTTTCACCTTTTTTCTTTTTCTTTTTTTTCTTGAGACAGAGTCTCTCTCTGCCACCCAGGCTGGAGTGCAGTGGCATGATCTCGACTCATTGCAACCTCCATCTCCCAGGTTCAAGCAATTCTCCTGTCTAGCATCATGAGTAGCTGGAAGTACAGGTGCCCACCACCACGTCCAGGTAATTTTTCTATGTTTTGTAGAGACAGGGTTTCACCATGTTGGGCAGGCTGGTCTTGAACTCCTGGGCTCAAGTGATCCACCCACCTGGGCCTCCCAAAGTGCTGGTATTACAGGCGTGAGCCACCTGGCCCAGCCTCACCTGATATTTCTTTCTTTTTTTTTTTTTTGTTTAAATACGTTTATTTGAACCTGCATTGTTTTCAGCTACTACCAGTACTTAAAAATATGTGAATTTATTAGCCAGTATATAAAGTTCCTCTTTTTTTTTTTTTTTTTTTTTGAGCCAAAGTCTTGCTCTGTTGCCAGGCTGGAATGCAGTGGCGCGATCTCGACTCATGGCAACCTCACCTCCCGGGTTCAAGAGACTCTCCTGCCTCAGCCTCCCAAGTAGATGGGACTACAAGCACGTGCCACCATGCCCAGCTAATTTTTATATTTTTTAGTAGAGACGGGGTTTCATCATGTTGACCAGGATGGTCTCGATCTCTTGACCTCGTGATCCGCCCACCTCAGCCTCCCAAAGTGCTGGGATTACAGGCGTGAGCCACTGCGCCTGGCCCCTCTCTTTTTTTAAACATAAATTTGTCTCCAAATTTGAAGTTTTAAGAACATCTCCATTATTTCAGAATTTAATAAATATGTTTATCCTACTCATGATTCGTTCTTTCTTTAATTTTAAATTTAATAAGAGATGAGGTCTTGCTGTATTGACCAGGCTGGTCTTGAACTCCTGTGCTCAAGCAATCCTCCCATCTTGGCCCCTCAAAGTGGTAGAATTACAGGCGTGAGGTCCCACGCCCAGCCCTACCCATGCTTCTTAACTGTATTTACTCCATTTTTTTCTTTCCAATTACAGGGTTCTTTCTTTTTTCTTTTTCTTCTTTTTGTGTGTGTGTGTGTGTGTGTGTTTTAATGCAGCAGATTTTTTTTTTTTTAACTTCAGAGATTCTCCTCTATAGATTGTTTAATTTTCTATACCAGTTCCAGTTTAGGGTTCTGAAATTCATTGCCAAGAAATGTATGGGGTATTTTATTTAAAATACACTGTTTTACATATGAAGGCAAAGTAATTTTCATTTTGTTTCTGAGGTCATATCTGATTTACTCAGCATTTTGCTGGCTCCTCCCCTCTTCCCAGCTGACGTCTCTCTTTAGTAAATTCTTTCTGTGGAACAAAACTTAGAGTTTAGGGTCTGTCATAAGAATAGTTTGAAGGTCTTTTTTGCCTAAACCAATCTGACCTTTGCCTGGACTGAAACTCATTTGCCATTTATCTGTTCCTAGAACCTTGAAAGATCTTACTGTTTATTTCCTTTACTTGGGACTTACCTGGCGAAAAACTATTGGTGCCATCATCTACAGGGATGGCCCCTATCTATGACCAGTCTCTCGTCCGGATTAATTATGAAAATGTTAAGTTCAGTCTTCACACTTACTGCTGAAAAGACCACTCTGTTTATATTTCTCCTTCCAGAGAAATGCTTATCTGTCCTTTTGTTTTCTGGACCTGATCCAGTTCTGTGTCCAAGATAAATATTCTACTGGCTTCATGCTGTTTTATCTTCATAAAAACAAGTCACCAAATACCTGTGTACTAATGCAGTTCATATAGTAAAAACGTTAATTGCACAGGAGATTCAGATGAATAAAAGAATATTTATTTTGGTGTCTCATGGCCGGAGTTAAAAAAAGAAAACTAGATTTACTAGTGCACAGGTCATATGCT
>NW_026652276.1:90492385-90583590 GCF_009828535.3 Hylobates moloch
GGTTTTAGGGTACATGTGCACAATGTGCAGGTTTGTTACATATGTATCCATGTGCCATGTTGATTTCCTGCACCCATTAACTCGTCATTTAGCATTAGGTGTATCTCCTAATGCTGTCCCTCCCCCCTCCCCCCACCCCACAACAGTCCCCGGAGTGTGATGTTCCCCTTACTGTGTCCATGAGTTCTCATTGTTCAATTCCCACCTATGAGTGAGAACATGCGGTGTTTGGTTTTTTGTCCTTGCGATAGTTTACTGAGAATGATGTTTTCCAGTTTCATCCATGTCCCTACAAAGGACACGAACTCATCATTTTTTATGGCTGCATAGTATTCCATGGTGTATATGTGCCACATTTTCTTAATCCAGTCTATCGTTGTTGGACATTTGGGTTGGTTCCAAGTCTTTGCTATTGTGAATAGTGCCGCAATAAACATACGTGTGCATGTATCTTTATAGCAGCATGATTTATAGTCCTTTGGGTATATACCCAGTAATGGGATGGCTGGGTCAAATGGTATTTCTAGTTCGAGATCCCTGAGGAATTGCCACACTGACTTCCACAATGGTTGAACTAGTTTACAGTCCCACCAACAGTGTAAAAGTGTTCCTATTTCTCCACATCCTCTCCAGCACCTGTTGTTTCCTGATTTTTTAATGATGGCCATTCTAACTGGTGTGAGATGCTTTCTCACTGTGGTTTTGATTTGCATTTCTCTGATGGCCAGTGATGATGAGCATTTCTTCATGTGTTTTCTGGCTGCATAAATGTCTTCTTTTGAGAAGTGCCTGTTCATGTCCTCTGCCCACTTTTTGATGGGGTTGTTTGTTTTTTTCTTGTAAATTTGTTTGAGTTCATTGTAGATTCTGGATATTAGCCCTTTGTCAGATGAGTAGGTCGCAAAAATTTTCTCCCATTCTGTAGGTTGCCTGTTCATTCTGATGATAGTTTCTTTTGCTGTGCAGAAGCTCTTTAGTTTAATGAGATCCCATTTGTCGATTTTGGCTTTTGTTGCCATTGCTTTTGGTGTTTTAGACATGAAGTCCTTGCCCACGCCTATGTCCTGAATGGTATTGCCTAGGTTTTCTTGTAGGATTTTAATGGTTTTAGGTCTAACATATAAGTCTTTAATCCATCTTGAATTAATTTTTGTATAAGGTGTAAGGAAGGGATCCAGTTGCAGCTTTCTACATATGGCTAGCCAGTTTTCCCAGCACCATTTATTAAATAGGGAATCCTTTCCCCATTTCTTGTTTTTGTCAGGTTTGTCAAAGATCAGATAGTTGTAGCTATGCGGCATCATTTCTGAGGGCTCTGTTCTGTTCCATTGATCTATGTCTCTGTTGTGGTACCAGTACCATGCTGTTTTGGTTACTGTAGCCTTGTAGTATAGTTTAAAGTCAGGTAGCGTGATGCCTCCAGCTTTGTTCTTTTGGCTTAGGATTGACTTGGCGATGCGGGCTCTTTTTTGATTCCATATGAACTTTAAAGCAGTTTTTTCCAATTCTGTGAAGAAAGTCATTGGTAGCTTGATGGGGATGGCATTGAATCTATAAATTACCTTGGGCAGTATGGCCATTTTCACGATATTGATTCTTCCAACCCATGAGCATGGAATGTTCTTCCATTTGTTTGTATCCTCTTTTATTTCATTGAGCAGTGGTTTGTAGTTCTCCTTGAAGAGGTCCTTCACATCCCTTGTAAGTTGGATTCCTAGGTATTTTATTCTCTTTGAAGCAATTGTGAATGGGAGTTCACTCATGATTTGGCTCTCTGTTTGTCTGTTATTGGTGTACAAGAATGCTTGTGATTTTTGTACATTAATTTTGTATCCTGAGACTTTGCTGAAGTTGCTAATCAGCTTAAGGAGATTTTGGGCTGAGACGATGGGGTTTTCTAGATATACAATCATGTCATCTGCAAACAGGGACAATTTGACTTCCTCTTTTCCTAATTGAATACCCTTTATTTCCTTCTCCTGCCTGATTGCTCTGGCCAGAACTTCCAGCACTATGTTGAATAGGAGCGGTGAGAGAGGGCATCCCTGTCTTGTGCCAGTTTTCAGAGGGAATGCTTCCAGTTTTTGCCCATTCAGTATGATATTGGCTGTGGGTTTGTCGTAGATAGCTCTTATTATTTTGAGATACGTCCCATCAATACCTAATTTATTGAGAGTTTTTAGCATGAAGGGTTGTTGAATTTTGTCAAAGGCCTTTTCTGCATCTATTGAGATAATCATGTGGTTTTTGTCTTTGGTTCTGTTTATATGCTGGATTACATTTATTGATTTGCGTATGTTGAACCAGCCTTGCATCCCAGGGATGAAGCCCACTTGATCATGGTGGATAAGCTTTTTGATGTGCTGCTGGATTCGGTTTGCCAGTATTTTATTGAGGATTTTTGCATCAATGTTCATCAAGGATATTGGTCTGAAATACTCTTTTTTGGTTATGTCTCTGCCAAGTTTTGGTATCAGGACGATGCTGGCTTCATAAAATGTGTTAGGGAGGATTCCCTCTTTTTCTATCAATTGGAATAGTTTCAGAAGGAATGGTACCAGTTCCTCCTTGTACCTCTGGTAGAATTCAGCTGTGAATCCATCAGGTCCTGGACTCTTTTTGGTTGGTAAGCTATTGATTGTTGCCACAATTTCAGAACCTGTTATTGGTCTATTCAGAGATTCAACTTCTTCCTGGTTTAGTCTTGGGAGGGTGTATTTGTCGAGGAATTTATCCATTTCTTCTAGATTTTCTAGTTTATTTGCATAGAGGTGTTTGTAGTATTCTCTGATGGTAGATTGTATTTCTGTGGGATCGGTGGTGATATCCCCTTTTTCGTTTTTTATTGCATCTATTTGATTCTTCTCTCTTTTCTTCTTTATTAGTCTTGCTAGCGGTCCATCAATTTTGTTGATCTTTTCAAAAAACCAGCTCCTGGATTCATGAATTTTTTGAAGGGTTTTTTGTGTCTCTATTTCCTTCAGTTCTGCTCTGATTTTAGTTATTTCTAGCCTTCTGCTAGCTTTTGAATGTGTTTGCTCTTGCTTTTCTAGTTCTTTTAATTGTGATGTTAGGGTGTCAATTTTGGATCTTTCCTGCTTTCTCTTGTGGGCATTTAGTGCTATAAATTTCCCTCTACACACTGCTTTGAATGTGTCCCAGAGATTCTGGTATGTTGTGTCTTTGTTCTCATTGGTTTCAAAGAACATCTTTATTTCTGCCTTCATTTCATTATGTACCCAATAGTCATTCAGGAGCAGGTTGTTCAATTTCCATGTAGTTGAGCGGTTTTGAGTGAGTTTCTTAATCCTGAGTTCTAGTTTGATTGCACTGTGGTCTGTGAGACAGTTTGTTATAATTTCTGTTCTTTTACATTTGCTGAGGAGAGCTTTACTTCCAACTATGTGGTCAATTTTGGAATAGGTGTGGTGTGGTGCTGAAAAAAATGTATATTCTGTTGACTTGGGGTGGAGAGTTCTGTAGATGTCTATTAGGTCCACTTTATGTAGAGCTGAGTTCAATTCCTGGATATCCTTGTTAACTTTCTGTCTCGTTGATCTGTCTAATGCTGACAGTGGGGTGTTAAAATCTCCCATTATTATTGTGTGGGAGTTTAAGTCCCTTTGTAGGTCACTGAGGACTTGCTTTATGAATCTGGGTGCTCCTGTGTTGGGTGCATATATATTTAGGATAGTTAGCTCTTCTTGTTGAATTGATCCCTTTACCATTATGTAATGGCCTTCTTTGTCTCTTTTGATCTTTGTTGATTTAAAGTCTATTTTATCAGAGACTAGGATTGCAACCCCTGCCTTTTTTTGTTTTCCAGTTGCTTGATAGATCTTCCTCTATCCCTTTATTTTGAGTCTATGTGTGTCTCTGCACGTGAGATGGGTTTCCTGAATACAGCACACTGATGGGTCCTGAGTCCTTATCCAGTTTGTCAGTCTGTGTCTTTTGATTGGAGCATTTAGCCCATTTACATTTAACGTTAATATTGTTACGTGTGAATCTGATCCTGTCATTATGATGTTAGTTGGTTATTTTGCTCGTTAGTTGCTATAGTTTCTTCCTAGCCTCGATGGTCTTTACAATTTGGCATGTTTTTGCGGTGGCTGGTACCGGTTGTTCCTTTCCATGTTTAGTGCTTCCTTCAGGAGCTCTTTTAGGGCAGGCCTGGTGGTGACAAAATCACTCAGCGTTTGCTTGTCTGTAAAGTATTTTATTTCTCCTTCACTTATGAAGCTTAGTTTGGCGGGATAGGAAATTCTGGGTTGAAAATTCTTTAAGAATGTTGAATATCGGCCCCCACTCTCTTCTGGCTTGTAGAGTTTCTGCTGAGAGATCAGCTGTTAGTCTGATGGGCTTCCCTTTGTGGGTAACCCGACCTTTCTCTCTGGCTGCCCTTAACATTTTTTCCTTCATTTCAACTTTGGTGAATCTGACAATTATGTGTCTTGGAGTTGCCCTTCTCGAGGAGTATCTTTGTGGCGTTCTCTGTATTTCCTGAATCTGAATGCTGGCCTGCCTTGCTAGATTGGGGAAGTTCTCCTGGATAATATCTTGCAGAGTGTTTTCCAACTTGGTTCCATTCTCCCCGTCATTTTCAGGTACACCAAGCAGACGTAGGTTTGGTCTTTTCACATAGTCCCAAATTTCTTGGAGGCTTTGTTCATTTCTTTTTATTCTCTTTTCTCTAAACTTCCCTTCTCTCTTCATCTCATTCATTTCATCTTCCATCAGCGATACCCTTTCTTCCAGTTGATCGCATCTGCTACTGAGGCTTCTGCAATCTTCGCGTAGTTCTCGAAACTTAGCTTTCAGCTCCATCAGCTCCTTTAAGCCCTTCTCTCCATTGGTTATTCTAGTTATCCATTCTTCTAATTTTTTTTCAAAGTTTTTAACTTCTTTGCTATTGTTTTGAATTTCCTCTCGTAGCTCAGAGTAGTTTGATCGTCTGAAGCCTTCTTCTCTCAACTCATCAAAGTCATCCTCCATCCAGCTTTGTTCCGTTGCTGGTGAGGAACTGCGTTCCTTTGGAGGAGGAGAGGTGCTCTGTTTTTTAGAGTTTCCAGTTTTTTTGCTCTGTTTTTTCCCCATCTTTGTGGTTTTATCTACTTTTTGTCTTTGATGATGGTGATGTACAGATGGGTTTTTGGTGTGGATGTCCTTTCTGTTTGTTAGTTTTCCTTCTACCAGACAGGACCCTCAGCTGCAGGTCTGTTGGAGTTTACTAGAGGTCCACTCCAGACCCTGTTTGGCTGGGTGTCAGCAGCGGTGGCTGCAGAACAGTGGATTTTCGTGAGACCACAAATTCAGCTGTCTGATAGTTCCTCTGAAAGTTTTGTCTCAGAGGAGTACCCGGTTGAATGAGGTGTCAGTCTGTCCCTACTGGGGGGGTGCCTCCCAGTTAGGCTGCTCAGGGGTGAGGGACCCACTTTAGGAGGCAGTCTGTCCGTTCTCAGATCTCCAGCTGCGTGCTGGGAGAACCACTACTCTCTTCAAAGCTGTCAGTCAGACAGGGACATTTAAGTCTGTGGAGGTTCTTGCTGAGTTTTTGTTTGTCTGTGCCCTGCCCCCAGAGGTGGAGCCTACAGAGGCAGGCAGGCCTCCTTGAGCTGTGGTGGGCTCCACCCAGTTCCAGCTTCCTGGCTGCTTTGTTTACCTAAGCAAGCCTGGGCAATGGCGGGCCCCCCTCCCCCAGCCTCGCTGCCGCCTTGCAGCTTGATCTCAGACTGCTGTGCTAGCAATCAGCGAGACTCCGTGGGCATAGGACCCTCCGAGCCAGGTGCGGGACACAATCTCCTAGTGTGCCGTTTTCCAGGCCCGTTGGAAAAGCGCAGTATTAGGATGGGACTGACCCGATGATATTCCAGGTGCCGTCTGTTTCCCCTTTCTTTGACTAGGAAAGGGAACTCCCTGACCCCTTGCGCTTCCCGAGTGAGGCAATGCCTCGCCCTGCTTCGGCTCGTGCACAGTGCGCTTCACCAACTGTCCTGCACCCACTGTTAGGCACTCCCTAGTGAGAT
The DNA here is from genome assembly GCF_009828535.3 of Hylobates moloch. NCBI lineage: Eukaryota > Metazoa > Chordata > Mammalia > Primates > Hylobatidae > Hylobates > Hylobates moloch. The sequence goes on from NW_026652276.1 coordinate 90,498,412, forward strand.
GAAACCGGTACCTCAAGCAGAAATGCAGAAATCACCCGTCTTCTGTGTCGCTGGGGCTGGGAGCTGGAGACCAGAGCTGTTCCTATTCAGCCATCTTGGCTCCACCCCCCCACCTGATATTTCTTAATGCAGATTCTTATTCAGTAGCTCTGGTGTGGGTGGAGCGGGGGTGTGGGGGAGTGCCTGAGGTCCCGCGTTTCTAACAAACATGTCATGATGAAGCTGGTCCTCAGACCACACTTACAGCAGCAAGTTCTTAAGACATCTAACTCATATGTGTTTTACTTAAGATATTAGTACTTCACTTTTGAAACAAACCCAGTGCGAAAATTCAACTTTGCAAAACAGATCAAATAAGAAATAATTTACATTTCTTGATGATTCTTTGCTTTATAAGAGATATCAGGATGACATTTCTGCAGTTATTGAGATACTCTAGTATACTTAAGATGATTCAGTATTCCAAAATTACATTAGTACATGGCTTCTCACAAGCACAAATACCATATAAAGCTCTGTATGCTAGCAATTTACTATGAACTTAAGTGATCTTGGATTCTATTTAATACGTAGATGATCATTCCGTTTCTGCCTATCCGAGCTAAAGTCTTAATTGAACTCAATTCAAAGAACTAATTTAACTGTTTTTCCCCACTGAGTGAAAGAGTCGCAGCTGCAGCACTTTGTGTAAGTAAAAAGCACGCATTTATGATTGGACTGAAAGAATTAACACTAGACTGGGCGTGGTGGCTCATGTCTGTAATCCCAACACTTTGGTAGGCCACGGCAAGCATATCGCTTGAGCTCTGGAGTTTGAAACCAGCCTGGGAAACATGGCGAAATCCTGTCTCTACTAAAAATAGAGAAATTAGCTGGGGATGGTGGCATGCACCTGTAATCCCAGCTACTCAGGAAGCTGAGGCACAAGAATCATTTGAACCCAGGAAGAGGAGGTTGCAGTGAGCTGAGATCACACCACTGCACTCCAGCATGGGCAATGAAGCAAGACTCTGTCTCAAATAATAATAATAATAATAATTTTTAAAAAGAAAAAAGAATTTACACTACCCAGAGCAGCGAATTGTACTATACTAGAAATAATGGAGTCTATTATTTTAGAAAAGTAGAAAGGTCTTAGTGACTCATAAAGGCAATCCCCTTGGTCAGTTTGCAAAATTTCTCTTTATCATTTTTAAGCCTGCATCTACTCCAAGTCAGAATTTACTCAGAGTTATTTAAAAGAAATTGTTCTAAAGTAGCAAACCACATGAAGCCAAAATCTTTAGACTGATGAAGACAATAGGAAAGAGAACACTGAATATGTGTGTGTGTATATATGTGTGTTAATGTGACGACTGGTTTTGGCCAACCACTGTAGTTGTTGCAAATGTACATTGAGCCAATGAACCTAAGAATGGGAGCAGTACACAGATAATTTAAGATGGATAAGCAAAGAAACTGGAATAGAATCACAGATGTCTTAGATATTCAGCAGCAGGAATTGGCATGAAGCTTTATCTGAAAATTATACCAACGTTTAGAGTGATTTTGCAATAGGGCTGCTGGACACAACAACAAAAATAATGTGGAAAAAACAGTTTTTATTATATTATTACATACTGAAGAAGAGAAATGATCCCCACCATTGCAACTCAAAGAAGAAAAATATTTACATCTTTGTTACTCTAACTATCTGAATAGCCTGGCACTTTCGCCCTACTTTTCTTCCCAGTAAGTAATTGATCAGTTGGAAAGATTTTGTAAAACATGGTTTTTCTCTTTCTGATGTTAATGGTTCCTTAAGTGACTGAATGTGGCATTGACTATAAAGACTTTTGTCAGACTTTAGTTTTATACTTATATGGTTACAGGAACACAGCAAGGATTAGGAGATACTCTATATACTTTCTCAATTTACTGAGTAGTAAAACTAGAAACAAAGACATAAGCGAAGTCAGATATTAGACGACAGTGTAGTGGTCTTGACTGAATCCAGCTCAGGAAGATGGTTAACTGCTTCCAAAAGTACTTATAAGCATTCTGGCCATAAACTATATTTGAGCCATATTTGACTAGATATTAAAAACAGTTTGATGTACACACAAGTTCACAGCAGCACTATTCACAATAGCAAAAAGTGGAAATAGCCAGATGTCTTATCAATAGAAGAATGGATAAACAGATTGTAATATAGACATATCATGGAATATTATTCAGCCATAAAAAGGAAGAAAGTTACTGAAACATGCTACAATATGGATGACTCTCAAAACATTGTGTTAAGTGAAAGAAGAAAGACAAAAAAGGTCACATATCATATGGATCCATATACATGAAATATCCGTAACAGGTAAACCCACAGAGACAGAAAGCATATTTGTGGTTAGCAGGGGCAGAGAGAGGGGAGAATGGGAATTGATGGCTTAGCAAGTATGGGATTTCCTTTTAGAGTGGTGAAAATGTTTTGGAACCAGATAGAGGTGGTGTTAGCCAGTTAGCCAAACATGATGGCATACGGCTGTAGTCCCAGCTACTCAGGAGGCTGAGGATAGAGGATCATTTGAGCCCAGGAGGCAAAGGTTGCAGTGAGCCAAGACCACGCCACTGCACTCCCGTCTGCGTGATCGAGTGAGACTCCATCGCAAGAAAAAATAAAATATCAGCTGGGTGCAGTGGCTCATGCCTGTAATCTCGGAACTTTGGGAGGCCGAGGCGGGGAGATCACAAGGTCAGCAATTCAAGACCAGCCTGGCCAATACGATGAAACTCTGCCTCTACTAAAAATACAAAGATTAGCCAGGTATGGTGTCAGTCACCTGTAATCCCAACTACTCGGGAGACTGTGGCAGGAGAATCGCTTTAACCCCGGAGGTGGAGGTTGCAGTGAGCCGAGATCGCACCACTACACTCCAGCCTGGGTGACAGAGTAAGACCCCATCAAAAAAAAAAAAAAAAAAAAAAATTTAAACTATTAAAAACTAAAAACAGATAGAGGTGGGTATGTACAACATTGTGAATGTACAAAACGCACTGAATTGTTTACTTCAAAATGGTAATTTTATGTATATGAATTTTACCTCAATAAAAATAACAGTTTGAGAATGAACAACAGTTAAGTGCAATTAACACCTAATGCCTAGTTAGCATAGTGCCAGGAGGACAGTCGGTGTTCAACAAACATTTGTTGAATAATCAGTTAATTACAGAGGCCTCTTGCTACATAGTCTCTGTTCAGAAAGGCATCTTTCAGATTTTTGGACTATTTCCCCCCTCTTCTAGAAACAGTGGAACTAGAAAGCAGTATTAAAATCACTGAATTTAGAAAGGGAAGACATGTTAGATAATAAGTAGTCTAACCTCATGATTCTGTGGCTGAGAAAGCTGAGGCCCACAGATGCAACCAAGCTTAATTGGAAAACACAGCCAGTCAGTCTCATCAGTAGCCTAAAATCTGAGGCTCCGGATTTCCAGCACTCTTTACTATTCCTCACTGCTTCAGCCATGACCCAGGGTCCCTGGAAAGGAAAGAGCCTGGTGGAGGAGGAAAGAGTTGGCCAGACAACAGCCGTAATGAAGTTAGTTTATTCTTGTGAATCAGGACTCAGGCCATATTTGGGTGTGGAGGGAACACAGCTGTATTAAGAGGAGGAAAAACAAAGTGGGTGGTAAATAAAGTATCAAAAGTATAAAATGCAAATATCCCAACTGTGGATGCAATTCTATTCCCAAGAGACAAATATCTAGAATCATATCTCTTTTTCATTAAGGAGGTTATTTAGCTTGAAAGAAGAAAGATGAAGGTAGGTCCCATTTAAAGCCAAGGCAAATAAGTACATGTACCCCTTGTATAAATTTATTAAAATTATTTTAAATTTTATAGAATTTTAAGATAAAGGTCTATTTCAGAAGAAATTTGGCTGACAGTAGTGCTTATAGTCTCAAATTCTGTAGTAATACAGTTTGCTTGAAAGTGAGTTGTTTTTTGATCTCTCACAAAGATACTACTTTAAAATTTCCATTTTTAAAAAATCCATCATAAGAAGGCTTTTCCTATAAGATATCTCAGTGGTAAGAGATCATTAAAAGAAATACTGAGGACTTCTTCTCTTTTTTTAATGCAAAAAAATTGTGAACTGAACTTTTGAATTGCCTGTGTATGTGTGTGTGCGCGCGTGTGTGTTTTAAAGTTCAGTGCTGATGGAAATGTGCCAAGGACTGTAATACTAAGAACTGGATGACGGCCAAGTGCCTTTGGTTTTGGAGAAGGCAAGTAGGAGCCAGAGAATGCTCTCAGTATTGGTGGGAGGTTATTTGAAGTTGAGGGGGGTCAGCATATTCGATGCCCAGGAGCAGAAAGAAACAATGGTTCTCTGATAATTAGGATAGTAATCCCAGCAGGGGAGCCCATCATCTTTGTTTCTGGCAGACAGAAGTGTCTCCCGGCTACGGCTTAATCTTTCAAGGACTTTAACTTTGAGAAATGATGATATCTTTGTTAGTATGCTCCAAGCGGACCCTGCATGCTTACTTAGCAAACTCTTTCTTCCATAAACAGACATTATAGAAGGTGAAATTCCAGGATATGATCATTGTTCAAGGCATCTTGTAAATCACAGCAGCCAAAGCACTGCAAAATCACTAAGAATGTACACTTCTCATCAGTATACTTATGTCTGTTTAAATCTCTTTTTTTGTCCTTTCTCTCTTCATATCTTTCTTTTTTTGTTATTTACTCATTTATTTAATTTGAGACAGGATCTCACCCTATTGCCTAGGCTGGAATGCAGTAGTGTGATCACGGTCACTGCAGCCTCCAGCTCAAGTAATCCTCCCACCTCAGCTTTCCAAGTAGCTGGGACTACAGGCACATGCCGCCATGCCTGGCTAATTAAAAAAAAAAAAAAAAAAAATTTACAGACAAAGTCTCACTATGTTTCCCAGGCTGGTCTCAAACTCCTGGGCTCAAGTGATGCTCCCACCTTGGCCTCCCAAAGTGCTGGAATTACAGGCATGAACTACTGTACACAGCCTTTCTCTTTTTATATACTGTCCATTGATTCTGTTTTCTATTTCCTCAAACCCTTTTATCTTCTCCATTGTCACTATTAGAACACTTTTGTGACCTAATCCTTCAAATGTATATACAATATTTCTTATCCTGGCACTTTCGAAAGTCTCACTTTTGGAATTCTTTTTTTTTTTTTTTTTTTAATCCCCTACATGCTCATAGGACAGATTTGGCCTTTTCCTAGACCTAATGCCTATGGTGCTTTTTTCTTTATTTCTTTTATTTACAGTGCTGTTGCAGTGACCTTTATTGACCTGGCCCTCTCTTTTTCATCGAGAAAAATTCAACGGCTTTTACTATTAAAAATTCTTTTGACAGTGACTATAAAACTCAAATTTTAATGATTTACATATATTCCTAATCTAGTGGTATTATTTGAATTAATCTATTTTTAGCATTTAGTTTACTTCTTGGTTCTGCAAGTTTCACTCTTGTGCAGAGCCTGACTCCTTGATTGCGCAGGTAGAAGTCACCTAAGTCTTTGGACATAATAAAATATACATTGATGTCGTTTAGCAACTACTCATGTCTAGGCTTTGCTCATTCCAGAATTTCCTTGGCACTTCAGCTCTTGGCCTGAAGTTTCTAGTGGGATCAACTAAGTTCTCTATTGTAGATGCTTTTCTGACTCACAATAAACAAAACGTTGCGTGGAAAGATGCCATGACGGCAGAAAGAAATGTTAGCAGGGAATGCTGGAAAAGCAGCCTCTTACAGACACGCTCAGGAAACAATGAACAATAAGAAGACAAACTTCACAGGCTCACTCAACTATTTTGAGAGGCTGCTGGGCTCTGCATATGCTTTATGTTGAGGCCTCAATTTGTGGGGAGGCTCTTGATATGCTCAGGGAAACACTTGGGCTCTTTTTCAGCCACTAAACTTTTAGATATGAGTATTCCAATGAAGAAGAAGAAGAATACTTTGGATTCGCCAAAATCCTTTTCAGCAAGAGACCAAATTACTCATTATAGGCAAGAACAATTTGCAAAGAGGAAAACTAAAAAGCCTAGAGAAGTAAATCGAGTTGACAAAAGCAAGTCAAACTGAAATCAAGATCAAACTGAAATTTAGGTCTACTTATTTCAGAGAGTTCACAATTATTTGGTGAATGTATGCAGTCTAGACTATCAGTAAAATGTCCCATTTCCCTCAGATCATCCTAGCTAATGATTGAGGCCTCCAACTATATGCATAAAATTAACTGGCTAGACACGGATTCAGAACAAATGAAAATAACCAAGCTGTGTTACGTGTCAACTTGACTGGGTTAAGTGATATCCAGATAGCTGATAAAACATTATTCTGTGGCCAGGCATGGTGGCTCCTGCCTGTAATCCCAGCACTTTGGGAGGCCGAGGCAGGCGGATCATCTAAGGTCAGGAGTTTGAGACCGGCCTGGCCAACATGGCGAAAACCTGTCTCTACTAAATATACCAAAAAAATTAGTCGGGCGTGGTGGCATGCGCCTGTAATCCCAGCTGAGGCCGGGAGGCTCAGGCCTGTAATCGGGAGGCTGAGGCAAAAGAATCACTTGAACCTGGGAGGCAGAGGTTGCAGTGAGCTGAGATCACACCACTGCACTCCAGTCTGGGTGATAGAGTGGGACTCTGTCTCAAAAAAACAACATTATTATTTATTTCTAGATGGGTCTGTGAGGGTGTTTCCAGAATTTGAATCTATAGACTGAATAAGGAAGATCTGCGTTGCCCGGTGTGGTGAGGTATTATCCAAACCACCTAGGGCCAAGTGGAACACAACGGTGGAGGAAGGACACATTTGCTCTCTCTTCTTTTTTTTTTTTTTTTTTTTTTTTTTTTTGGAGGGAGTCTTTCTCTGTCCCCCAGGCTGGAGTGCAGTGGCGCGATCTCGGCTCACCGCAACCTCCACCTCCTGGGTTCACGCCATTCTCCTGCCTCAGCCTCCCAAGTAGCTGGGACTACAGGCGCCCGCCAACACGCCCGGCTAATTTTTTGTATTTTTAGTAGAAATGGGGTTTCACTGTGTTAGCCAGGATGGTCTCGATCTCCTGACCTCGTGATCCACCCGCCTCGGCCTCCCAAAGGGCTGGGATTACAGGCTTGAGCCACCGCGCCCGGCCTGCTCTCTCTTCTTGAGCTGGGACATCCATCTTCTCTCGGAGCTCCTGGTTCTCATTTAAACTCAGATGGAATTACACCACTGGCTTTCCTGGTTCTCCAGCTTGCACATGGCAGATTGTGGGGCTTCTCTGCCTCCATAATTGCATGAGCCAATTCCCCAAATAAATCTCCTCTAATACAGGTTAAGCATCCCTAATCTGAAAATCCAAAATCCTAAATGTTCCAAAATCTGACATTTTTTGAGTGTTCACATGACACTACAAGTGGAAAATTCACACCTGACCTCATGTGAAAAGTCACAGTCAAAACACAGTCAAAATATTACACAAAATTATTTAAAATATTGTAGAAAATTACCTTTAGGTGATGTGTATAAGGTCTTTATGAAACATAAATGAATTTTATGTTTAGACTTGGGTTTCATCCCCAAGATATCACATTATGTATATGTAAATGTTCCAAAATCAGAAAAAATCTGAGACACTTGTGTTCCCAAGCATTTCAAGTAAGGGATATTCAACCTCTATATCTACCTTTCAATCTATATATATCCTGTTGGTTCTGTTTCTTTGGAAAACACTGATTAATACACAAGTCAATGTTTACTCTCTGCCATATAGGGAAAAAAGAATGCAACATACTTCACAGATATTTTACTATTAAGATTACTATTCCAGCCTGGGCAACATGGTGAAACCCCATCTGTACTAAAAATACAAAAAATTAGCCAGGGATAGTGGCACCCCCTGGTACTCACAGCTACTCAGAAGGCTGAGGTGGGAGGATAACTTAAGCCCAGGAGGCAGAGGTTGCAGTGAGCCAAGACTGCGCCATTGTATTCCAGCCTGGGTGACAAAGTGATGCCCTGTCAAAAAAAGAAAAAAATGTATTAAGAAGATTTTATAAAAACAGAATTACATTAAAAAGATATAGGCCGGGCATGGTGGCTTATGCCTGTAATCCCAGCACTTTGGGAGGCCGAGGCAGGCAGATCACGAGGTTAGGAGATCGAGACCATCCTGGCTAACACGGTGAAACCCTGTCTCTACTAAAAATACAAAAAATTAGCCGGGCATGGTGGTGGGCGCCTGTAGTCCCAGCTACTTGGGAGGCTGAGGCAGGAGAATGGCATGAATCCGGGAGGCGGAGCTTGCAGTGAGACGAGATTGCACCACTGCACTCCAGCCTGGGCAACAGAGCAAGACTCTGACTAAAAATAAAAATAAAAAAAATAAAAATAAAAATAAAAAAATAAAAAGATATAAAACTTTAGAAAGCATAACAGCCTATTTATATTTTAAAACTAAATATATCACAGTGGTTGTCTAATCTTTAATATATACAGTCTGCCCTCCATGTCTCTGGGTTCTGAATGTGTGAATTCAACCAACTGTGGATGGAAATTTTTATTTTAATTGCATCTGTGCTGACCATGTACAGACTTTATTTCTTGTCATTATTTCCTAAACAACATAGTAAAACAACCATTTACATGGTGTTTACATTGAATTAGGTATTATAAGTAACCTAGAGATGATTTAAAGTATATGAGAGGATGTGCATGGGTTATTCCAAATACTACACCATTTTACATAAGGGACTTGAGCATCAGCAGATTTTGGTATCTGTGGGAGGTCCTGGAACCCATTCCCCATGAATACCGAAGGATGATTGTAATTTTATGCAGAATATCACACATATTGTTAAGCCAAGGGAATCCTATGTGTTTTTAGTACTTATTTAATTTTTAAGTTGAATATTCTCCCAACTACAATGCCAGCAAATGTATAATGAAAATGACGTTAGATGGATTACTCTAAGAGGCTAATAGTGGAAAAAATGAAAACTTAAGATAATAATAACATTTACAAAGAAGAATAAGACATTTATGTCATTATGTAAATGTATAACATAAGATAATCTTTCTTTAATTAACATAAATTGCAGACTGTTTGAACAAATTACTAATTCAGTGTAAATGAGCTGGCTGCATAACTGGTTACTTGGCATTCAGTTACTTTGCACATGTTTAATTCCATTTTATTTCTGGTTGCAAATAAAATGCATGAAGTTATATATTTTTAAACAAATCTTTTGGGAAACAATTGACTTCTCAGAAATTATAATGAAAAGGTGAAATAGCCATAAATGAAAAGTAGAATGCTAAATAAGTGCCAGTTATTCAAGATTTTGATTACCTAAAATGAGTTCGTGTCTTCTGAAATATGTATTTTTCATTAAAATTTCTCTTGCTTAATCATATGTCTAGTTATTAGATAAACCTAATCTCCCTATTCTTGACCCATGATTAACTAAAAAAGTATTTGCTATTTTATTATGTTTTTAGTGGTTACCATAATTACTATAACGGGCATTTGTGATTTAACAAAATCTGATGTTTATTAATATGTTTACCCTTTTTCCAGAAAGTGTTAGAACCTTTGAACACTTTAACAATATTTATCTTTCTCCTAATATACTATTGTTCTGTATTTTTCCATATTTTAAAGACTGAATGTCATTATTATTACTGTTTCTGCAGGAAATACTCATTTAGATTTATCCAAATGTTTTAATTTTACTGCTTTCACTCCAATTGGGATCATTCTTTTTCTACCTACAGAATATTCTGGGACAGGCACAGTGGCTCATGCCTTTGGTAATTCCAGCAGTTTGGGAGGCAAGGCAGGAGAATCACCTGGGGCCAGGGGTCTGAGACCAGCCTGGGCAACATAGTAAGATTCTGTCTCTACAAAAAACTTAAAAATCAGTCAGGCTCAGTGGTGAGTGCCTGTAGTCCCAGCTGCAAAGGAAGCTGAGGCAGGAGGATCACTTGAGCCCAGGAGCTGGAAGCTGCAGTGAGCTATGATCACACAACTGCACTCCAGCCTGGGAGACACAGTGAGATCCTCTCTTAAAACAACAACAACAACAAAAAACCTCTGTAGTATTCCCTTTAATGTAGATGTGCAAGTTACTAATTCTCCCAGTTTTTATTTGTCTGAAAATGTCTTTATTTCCCCTTCATTATTGAAGAATACTTTGACTGCATACAGATTTCTACTTGGTCATTATTATTTTTTTAACTGCCTTCATTACCATTGTCTTCAGGCTACCGTTTCTGTTGGGAGGTTAGTTGTTGGCTCTTAGTGTAATTATTGCTCCTTTGAAGGTAATCTATTTTCCCCCTCTAGCTGCTTCTCCTCATCCCACTTGATTTTTAATATTTTCCACTTATATGTTTATAAATTTTACTGTGATGGGCCTAAGGGTGGATTTTTTTTGGTTTATCCTGTTTAGAGCTTTTAGAGATTCTTGAATTTTTAACTTATTTTTCATCAGTTTTGGTACAATTATCAGCTATTATCTATTCAGACACTAACCCTCAGTCTCTCTCCTCTTCTTCTGGGACTTCATCTATACCTATGTTATCCTTTATCACTCTTAACCATTTGCCCTATATTTTCCATCCTTTTGTCTTTTTGTGCTTCATTCTCAATAGTTTCTTTTCCATAATATGTCAAATCTAAGTTTTAATTTTAATTATTCATTTTTCATTTGTAGGATTATATTTGGTAAGATTTTCAAGTCTTTTATTTTCTATAGCTCCCAAAGCTACCAATCGTGTCTTTTTACCTTCTTGAGCATGGTAAACATACTTATTCTAAAGTCCACTTCTGGCAGGGCATTGTGGCTCATGACTGTAATCCCAGCACTTTGGGAGGCCAAGGCAGGCGGATCACTTGAGGCCAGGAGTTAGAGATCAGCCTGGCCAACATGGCAAAACCCCATCTCTACTAAAAATATGAAAATTAGCCAGGCATGGTGGTGCACACCTGTAATCCCAGTTATTTGGGAAGCTGAGGCACAAGAATCACTTGAGCCTGGGAGGTGGACGTTGCAGTAAACCAAGCAAGACTCTGTCTCAAAAAATAAAAAATAAAAAGTCTATTTCTGATAACTCTAATGAACCTTGAGAGTCTGTTTTTGTTGTTTATTGTTTCTGCTGGTTCTCAATTGTATTGTCATGTCTCCTTGGGTACCTGGTTATCTTTTATTGTATACTGGACATTGTATCTGAAAATGTTTATAAAAATAATTTGATGGCTAGGATAATACTGTGGCTGGGCGCGGTGGCTCAGGCCTGTAATCCCAGCACTTTGGGAGGTGAGGCAGGCAGATCACTTGAGGTCAGAGTTGGAGACCAGCCTGGCCAACATGGCGAAACCCCAGCTCTACTAAAAATACAAAAATTAGCTGGGCATGGTGGCATGCGAGTAATCCCAGCTACTTGGGAAGCTGAGGCAGGAGAATCGCTTGAACCCAGGGGCTGGAGGTTGCAGTGAGCCAAGATTGCATCACTGCACTCCAGCCCGGGCAACAGAACATGACTCCGTCTCAAAAAAAAAAAAAAAAAAAAAAAATCACCTTACTACGTAGTGTGTTTATTTACCTTCAGGCAAGCTGTGAGACACTAGCAATTATGAATAAACAATCACACTGTGCAGATTGGGACTATGTAAACCTAGTTCCTGTGAGAACTAATCTATTTCCTGTTCACCAGTGTTTCCATGGCTCAGCCCTCTGGGGTTCATAGGTTTACCATAGCTACTCTGCTACTTGCAGGTCTTAGACTTCAACTTTTACTATCCTAACTCCATGAGGTTATTGAAAGTACTGATCAGACTATTGGCTTCTCTTCTCTAATTAGCAAATATCTCTGGGGGAAAAGTCACTGTAAAAAGAGACAAGCTGGCCGGGTGCAGTGGCTCAAGCCTGTAATCCCAGCACTTTGGGAGGCCGATGCGGGCAGATCACGAGGTGAGGAGATCGAGACCATCCTGGCTAACACGTCTCTACTAAAAATCCAAAACATTAGCCGGGCATGGTGGCAGGCACCTGTAGTCCCAGCTACTTGGGAGGCTGAGGCAGGAGAATGGCGTGAACCCGGGAGGTGAGCTTGCAGTGAGCCGAGAACGCGCCACTGCACTCCAGCCTGGGCGACACAGCAAGACTTCGTCTCAAAAAAAAAAAAAGAGACAAGCTTACCTTTCTGGATTTTCCACTTCTCTCAAATATTGCCCTAAAAGTCTTATTTTATTTGATCTTTGAGGTCTTCAAGCAAAATTTTTAAAGTCTGGTTTGGTTTGGGCATTTGTCCAGCCTTTCAGGTTGTCCTCAGAAGAGCTGGTCCAAATTACTTGGTTCCTAATTACTGGATGTAGAAGTTGATCTGGTAGTTAGGCATTTTAGATGTTGTCAGCTAAAGATAAATACAGAAGTTTTGGAGATTGCTAACCATCACCGTATCCTCAATCTAATACTTTTTTCTGGAAACTCCCAATTATTCAGGAATGTAAGCCAACTGAGGGTCAATCAGGGACTTTGATTCTGCTCTAGAATGAATAAATTGGAAGTAGAATGTCAGTTCTCATGATCACTGTGAAATTGGGTATTCTGCAGTGTCTCTATATGTTTGACAGGCATCCTTTAGGCTGAAATTGGCCTCTAGCAATGGATAGACTCTACCTAGGTGTTTGCCTCATAAAATTAAAGCCTAAATTGATTCTTGATTTGCACATTGTAATTATACCACAATCGGTGGAAGGAAGTTTCTCTTTAAAGAAATATTCAAGCTAATATATGACAAAGGAATGATAAAACTAATATATCACCATTTACATCCATCATGAACTAACAGAAGAAGCCTAGCTAAAAAATATAGAACCTCAATATGATCAAACCTCCAATACAGCTACTATTTTACAGGAAATAAGAATGACACTGTTCAAGTTAACAATCTTAGAGAAAACTCTTTGTTTTCTGAAAAAGTATACATTTAATCACAGAGAAGTGTTCTTAGCCTTGCTTGTGTCCTATACCTATCACTTGGACCAAACTATCATATGTGCATCCCTACATCCAGTCCTGGTGGTGGCAAAATGATTGGCAGCTACACCAGAATTTGGTGGAAAATGAAGGAGCAGTTCCTTAAAGGAAATAAGGAAGAAAATATCAGATATGTACCACCAACAATATGATGGAGACACACACCTTGTTACATATACTTTATTACATGATGAAAGAGGGAAAAGGAAGAATTATCTGGGATAGTTGCTTAGCAATTTGATAAAAAAATTCATTACTTTTGACAAAACATTAAAATGAATTCTGGGGATCAGAGTTAATGGTGAAAATAATTGGCCAGGCATGGTGGCTCATACCTGTAATCCTAGCACTTTGGGAGGCTGAGGGGAGAATCAATTGAGCCCAGGAATTTGAGGCTGCCATGAGCTAGGATTGTGTTACTGCTCTCCAGCCTGCATGACAGAGTGAGACCCTGTCTCTTTAAAATAAAAAAGGTAGAAATAATTAAATCATAGTAATCTAAAAGAAAATATATCTGAATATTTTTCTGAATTCTCAGTAGGAAATTCAGAGAAAACCACAAAACATTAAACAGGTTCTTTTCTTCTAAATTCTTCACCTAACAGATTTAAAAGCAAGTATATAGTTGTGCCCATATACATACGTAAAATGCATAAATACATATTTAATTGTATGTATATATGTAAACTGTATGTATAAAATATGTCATTGGGCCTATACATATAAATTATAATATACTTTCCAATATCCCTTATAAATATAGAGAAAAAAATCTTCAGTAGAAACTAGAAAACTGTATTTAGCAGCATATAAAAAGGATTATATACCACGGCCAAGTGGAATTTATCCCAGGAATACAAGGTTGGTTCAACATATGAAAATTAGTCAATGTAATATACCATATAAATAGAATAAAGAGGAAAAAAATTATCATCCCAATAAATACAGAAATAATATTTATCAAATTCAACACCATGATTTAAAAAAAAAAACAACCTAATAAACTGGGAATAGAAGAAAACCTTTTTTTTTTTTTTGAGATGGGGTCTCACTGTGTCACCCAAGCTGGAGTGCAGTGGCACAATCATAACTCACTGCAGCCTTGACTGCTTGGGCTCAAGCAATCCTCCTGCCTCAGCCTCCTGAGTAGCTGGGACCATAGGCACATGCCACCATGCCCGGCTAACTTTTGTATTATTTGTAGAGACAAGGTCCACTTTGTTGCCCAGGTTGGTCTCAAACTCCTGGGCTCAAGCAATCTTTTTACCTTGGCCTCCCAAAGTGCTAGGATTACAAGCGTGAGCCACTGCACCAAGCCAGAGGGAACTTCCTTAACCTCACAAAGGGCATCAGTGAAAAATCCACAGCTGGCTGGGGGCAATGGCTCATGCCTGTAATCCCAGCACTTTAGGAGGTGGAGGCAGGTGGATCACATGAGGTCAGGAGTTCAAGACCATCCTGGACAACATGGCGAAACCCTGTCTCTACAAAAAATACAAAAAAATTCGCCAGATGTGGTGGCCCCCACCCTGTAATCCCAGCTACTTGGGAGCCTGAGGCATAAGAATAGCTTGAAACTGGGAGGCAGAGGTTGTAGTGAGCCAAGATGGTGCCACTGCACTCCAACCTGGGCCACAGAGCAAGACTCTGCCTCAAAAAAAAAAAAAAAAAAAAAAAAAAAAAAAAAAAAAAAAAAAAAAAAGAAATATCCACAGCTAGTATTGTATTTAAAGGTAAAAGACTAGATGATTTTACCATAAGATTAGCAACAAGGCAGGATATCCACTCTTGCCACTTTTATTCAACATTGTACTAGAGATTCTAGTCGGGGCAGACTGGAAAAGAAGTAAAACTAAATCTATTCTCAGATAACAAGATATTGTATATAGAAAGTCCTAAAAATTTCACTAAAAAACTATTGGACCTAATAAATGAGTTCAGCAAGTTTGCACGATGTAAGATCAATATACAAAAATCAACTGTATTTCTTTTAACTTGCAGTAAGCAATCTGAAAATGAAATTAAGAAAACAATCCCATCATAATAGCACTGAAAATAATAACATACTTAGGAATGAATTTAATGAAAGAAGTGAAAAACTTAAATTCTGAAACCTACAAAACTGTTGAAATTAATTTAAAAAGATTTAAGTAAGTGGAAAGATAACCCATATTCATGGATCAGGAGATTTAATATTGTTAAGATGGTGCTATGGTTTGGATGTGGCAATCCTGATAAAACTCAAGTTTAAATTTGATTTCCAGTGTGGCAGTAGAGACAAGGTCTCTACTTGGCAGGCAGGACCTAGTAGAGGTGTTTGGGTCACAGGGGAAGATCCCTCATGAATAGATTAATGCCCTCCCATAAGAATGATTGAATTCTCACTCTCCCAGGAATGGAATGGTTCCTAGGAGAGCAGGTTGTTAAAAAGAGTCTGGCTTCCTCCATTTATCTCTTGCTTCGTCTCTTGCCACGTGATCTCTTTGCACATACCTATGCCCCTTCTGTTTTCTGCCATGAGTTGAAGCAGCATGAGGCCCTCACCAGATGCAGTTGCCAAATCTTGAACTTTTCACCCACCAGAATCATAAGCCAAATAAACCTCTTTTCAAGTTACCCAGCATTCAGTGATAGCAACACTAAACAGGACTAAGAAAAATGGCAATAATCTCCAAACCGATCTACAGATTTAATGCAATTACTCTCAGCATCCAAGCTGGCATCTTTGTAGAAATTAACAAACTGACCCTAAAATTTATATGGAAACTCAAGGGACCCAGAATAGCTGGAACAATCTTTTAAGAAGAACAAAGTTGGGGGACTTCCCAATTTCAAAACTTACTACAAAGCAACAGTAATCAAGACAGCATGCGGCCAGGCATGGTAGCTCACGCCTATAACCCTAACAATTTGGGAGACTGAGGGGGGTGGATCACTTGAGGTCAGGAGTTTGTGACCAGCCTGGCCAACATGGTGAAACCCCCTCTCTACCAAAAAATACAAAAATTAGGTGGTCATGGTGGTGTGCACCTGTAGTCCTAGCTATTCAGGAGGCTGAGGTGGGAGAATTGCTTGAACCCAGGAGATGGAGGTTGCAGTGAGCTGAGATTACACCACTGCACTCCAGCCTGGGTGACACAGTAAGACCCTATCTCCAAAAAAAAAAAGTGTGATGCTGGCATAAGGACAGACATAGAGATCAATGGAATAGAACTGAGAATTTACTCTAAACCCTCACATTTACAGTTATTAGCTGCCTGCAAGGATCCCAAAACAATTTAATGGAGAAAAATAGTCTTTTCAACAAACAACAATGGGACAACTGTATAGCCACAGGCAAAAGAATTATTTTGGACTCCTACCTCATACTATACAAAACTTAACTAAAAATGGATCAAACACCTAAACATTAATGTTAAAATTATAAAATGTAAGAGCTAAAATCTTCTCTTTTTTTGAGACGGAGTTTTGCTCTTGTTGTCCAGGCTGGAGTGCAATGGCACGATCTCCGCTCACCACAACCTCCGCCTCCTGGGTTCAAGCAATTCTTCTGCCTCAGCCTCCCGAGTAGCTGGGATTACAGGCATGCACCACCACACCCAGCTAATTTTGTATTTTTAGTAGAGATGGCATTTCACCATGTTGGTCAGGCTGGTCTTGAACTCCCGACCTCAGGTGATCCGCCCACCTAGGCCTCCCAAAGTGCTGGGGTTATAGGCATGAGCCACCAGGCCAGGCCTAAGAGCTAAAATCTTCTAATCTTAGAGGAGAAGATAGGAGTAAATCTTCATGACCTTGGATTCTGCAACATTTTCTTAGATACGACACTAAAGGCATGAGCAAGAAAAATAACAAAAATAGATAAATTGAGCTTCGTCAAAATTAAATACATTGGTGTGTCAAAGGATACTGTCAAGAAAGTGAGCCAAGGGCAGTGATTCATACCTGTAATCCTAGCACTTTTGGAGACCATGGCAGGAGGATCGTTTGGGCCCAGGAGTTCAAGACCAGCCCAGGCAGCATAGTGAGATCCCAGCTCTTAAAAAAAAAAAATTAGTTGGGCTTGGTGGTGTGTGCCTGTAATCCCAGCTGCTTGGGAGGCTAAGGTGGGAGGATCACTTGAGCCCAGGAGGTCAAGGCTGCAGTCAGCTGTGATTGTGCCACTGAACTCCAGCCTGGGTGACAGTAAGACCCTGTCTCAAAAAAAAGTGCAAAGACAACTCACGGAATGGGAGAAAATACTAGGAATTCATACATTGGACAAGGGCTTGTATCTAGAATATATAAAGTACTCCTACAATTAAATAATAAAAAGATAACTAATCCAATTTAAAAATGGACAAAGGATCTTAAGACAATTCTCCAAAGAGGATATACAAATGACCAATAAACACTTGAAAAAATGCTCGACATCATTAGTTGGCAAAACCACAATGACATACCACTTCATACTCACTAGAATGATTACAATCAAAACGACAGATAAATACAAGTTTTGGTGAGGATGTAGGGAAATCAGAACCCTCATACACTGCTGGTGAGAATATGATTGTTCTGTTACTTTGAAAAACAGCCTGGCTCAAAAGCTACCATGGAGCAGTTCCACTTCTAGGTATACAATGAATGGAAATAAAAACATATGTCCACACAAAAACTTGTACCTGAATGTTTATAGCAGCAATTTTCATAATGGCCAAAAGGTAGAAACAACCCAAATGTCCAACAACTAATGAATGAATAAACAAAACATGATGTATCCACACAATGAAATATTATTTGGCCATAAAAAAGAATACTGATACACATGACAACATAGATGAACCTTGAAAATATTATGCTGGCTGGGCACAGTGGCTCAGGCCTGTAATTCCAGCACTCTGGGAAGCCCAAGGGGGATGATTGTTTGAGGCCTAGAGTTTGAGACCAGCGCCTGGGCAACATAGCAAGACTCCTCTTCAAAAAAATATTAAAAATTAGCCAGGCATGGCGGCATGAGCCTGTAGTCCCAGCTACTCAGGAGGCTGAGGCAGGAGCATCACTTGCACCTGGGAGGTTGAGGCTGCAGTAAGTATGATTGTGCCACTGCACTCCAGCCTGGGTAACAGAGCAAGACCTTGTCTTAAAAAAAAGAGAGAGAGAGAGAGAGAAAGAAAGAAAACATTATGTCAAGTGAAAGAAGCCAGTCACAAAAGACCACATATTATATGATTCCATTTATATGAAATATCCAGAATAGGAAAATCTATAGAGATAGAGAGTAGATTAGTAGTTATCTATTGTGGGAGCAAGGAGTGGGAAGATTGAGGGGTAAAAGCTAAAGGGTACAGGGTCTTCTTAGGGTGATAAAAATGTTCAAAAGTTGATTGTGGTGATAGTTGGATATATCTGTGATATATCCAGCTGTATGCTGTAGGTTTAAAAACCATTTAATTGTATACTTTAAGTAGGTAGATTGCATGTGATTATATCTTAATAAAGATTTATCAAAAGCACTTAAATGTTAAAAAGTGAGCCCTTTTTGTAAAAATGTCAGATCAATAACATTAGTGCAGAAAGTGATAATGGCAAATGTAATCTTGAAAGTCTAAATAAAGCAAAATCTGGGGAGAAGGTGAAGGAGTCTGAACTTACTTGGGAATGCACTTAAGGAAAGGGGAATACATGTAATTTCAGTTAAAAAAGAAAAGCTTTAACTTACTTTATTGCCTTAATACTTAGTGATAGAAAATGAGTTGGTGATTTTGCTACTTACTTACAAGTTAGTTTAGCTGAACGTATCATGAGAACCTGAATCCAGAAAATAAGATATTCCCAGAAGTTTGGAAAAATATTATGTGTCTCTGATAACTAGGGTCAGAATCAGCCTGTGGTAGGTATGGACATTGAGAGATATTCCCCTGTTAATGCATTCGGACTTTGTTCCAAGCTAGCTATGAAGCTAGCATGAAATAATGAAACTTATGTTTTCAATATTATGACTTGCTGTGGATAGGTCAAATTGTAAGCTTTGTATTTTGTTTTGAATGCAATATAAAAATGGATGTGAACCCTTTTTTGAAAATGACAGATGGTTTAACTTTGATTCATCGGTGTATATTATGAAATAAATATGGAACCCCAGGATTACTTTTGATGATATATGATCCCGGTCTGATTCTTAATATCCAGCTGTGTGCTGTAGGCTTGATATTTTAAAATAAAATTGCAAAATGAAAACCAACTCACTTACTATTTGCAGAAAACTGGTATATATGCAAGAAAGCAACTTGCTTTGAGAGCCAGAACAAAAGACCAGGGTGTACAGGGACTTAGAGTCTATAATCAGGATACCTTGCTCTATCAGGAATAATCTCTTCTGAGCAACCTGACCTAAGGTTCTGTTTCAAAGTCTTAATGTATCATCATGTGCACATGCCAGTACAATTATGATGTAACATCAGGAAGAGGTTTCTCCATAGAAGAGAATTTGGCTAATGAAGACTAGGGATTGTTCTCATTGAGAAAACTGGTGTGCTACATGACTAAACACAAAATGTTATCCAAAACTTTGCAAAACAATAATGCCTGGAGATTCCAGCATCCTCCCCCAAGAAGAAGTCATATCCTGGCAACCTACCTCTATTTTCCCAAATAAAATTAACACTTAAATGTCTTTTAACTTATTTCATCTGTAATATGTTCATAGTGATTATTAGAAGAGACAATACAATGCATCACCTGACCATAGGACTCAACAGTAGGGCTAAGCAAATGGTGAAGTTTGTGCTCTGCTGTGCTTCCCACACTTGCTTCTTGATTCTCTTTCCCTTGTTTTACTACCCACACCTCCTTTACCTCGATTCCATTTCAGACTCCACGCTGCCATACTTTGTTTGGGAAGAGAATTGCTTAATAAGCGAATTCAAATTAAGATGCTAGAGACCTGAAGTTGTCCCTCTATGAAACTTTGTTTTATTTATTTGTTTATTTATTTATTTATTATTTATTTATTTATTTATTTATTTTGAGATGGAATCTCCCTCTGTCACCCAGGCTGGAGTACAGTGGCGCGATCTCAGCTCACTGCAACCTCTGCCTCCCGGGTTCAAGTGATTCTCCTGCCTCAGCCTCCCCGGTAGCTGGGATTACAGGCACCCGCCACTATGCTCAGCTAGTTTTTTTTGTATTCTTAGTAGAAATGGGTTTCACCATGTTGGCCAGGCTGGTCTCAAACACCTGACCTCAAGTTATCTGCCCTCCTTGGCTTCCTAAAGTGCTGGGATTCACGTGGTCTGGTTAGTCTCCTAAAACTCCAGTTGAAATTTGATTTCCAATGTGGTTAGTCTCCCAGTGTATTAAAAAAATTATAACTAAGCAATAAACCTAACTTTATTAGGTGCTTATTGTTAATATAGCTGTAAGTGCTTAAATAAGAAAATGATATCAACATAGAAATAAGTGCGGTGCAAAGATATGGCTGAAAAGTAGAAAGAAAACAGGCTGGGCACCCTGGCTCATGTCCTGTAATTCCAGCACTTTGGGAAGCCAAGGCAGGCGGATCACCTGAGGTCAGGAGTTTGAGACTAGACCGGCCAATGTGCTAAAACCCCGTCTCTACTAAAAATACAAAAATTAGCTGGGCGTGGTGGCACGTGCCTGTAATCCCAGCTACCTGGGAGGCTGAGGCAGGAGAGTCACTTGAAGCCGGGAGATGGAGGCTTCAGTGCGTTGAGATGGTGCCACTGCACTCCAGCCTGGGCAACAGAGCCAGGCTCTGTGTGGAAAAAAAAAAAAAAAAAAAAAAAAAAAAGTAGAAAGAAAAGTCATCATGGTGCATTGGCCACACTTTTTCCATTTAGCAATCAAGAACAGCTATAAACAGGGAAGGCAGCAAGAATCATTCTATGAAGTGAATTTCTTCCCACCTATATATGAGGAAGGGAATCAAAGACAATGTTGAATTTTTAATGAAAATCAAAGCAGTTGCATCACAAGGAATGAATGTGGGGAGGAAATATACTTGGTTAGTGATTTTGTTTTTCGATCTGGTTTGTGAAATGGTTTCATAATGCTTTTATTTCAAATGTCCATGATGATATGCGAAAGATTAAACACTTTTCTTAGGTTTATGGGCCATTTCTGTTTCGGTTTGGTGAAATTTCTGGTCATTTCTTTTGACCATCTTTCTATTGTATTTTTCTTATTAAAATCACAGGAATTCAGCCAGCCACGGTGCCTCACATCTGTAATCCCAGCACTTTGGAACGCCAAGGTGGGCAGGTCACTGAGGTCAGGAGTTTGAGACCAGCCTGGCCAACATGGTGAAACCCCCTCTCTACTAAAAATACAAAAAATGGCCTGTAATTCCAGCTACTTGGGAGGCTGAGGCAGGAGAATCGCTTGAAGCAGGAGGGAGAGGCTGCAGTGAGCCAAGATTGTGCCACTGCACTACAGCCTGGGAGACAGAACAAAACTCTGTCTCAAAAATAAAAATTAAAAATAAATAAATAAATTTTAAAAATCACAAAAATTCTCTACACATTTTGGACTAATCCTTTATTGGTTATACATGCTGCAATTATCTTCTCCCAGTTTATGGTTTGTCTTTTCACTCTCTTCATGGTGTCCTTTGAGGAATAAAAGTTCTAAACTTAAATGTAGTTGATTCACCATTTTCCCCTTATTTTTTACACTTCTCTGTTTTAAGAAATCTTTCCCCATTATGATGTTATAAAGATAACCAATTTTGCCTTCTGAAAACTCAATTGTATTGTTATTCCATTAGGTCTCTAATCTGTCTTTCTTGTGTGTATGGTATGAAGGGGTGCAATTTCTTTTTTTTTTCCGTATGTTTATCCATTTGTTGCAAGACCACTCTTTCCTTGTTCATTTGCAAGATAATCTCATTCACGTATCAAATATCCGTATTTGCAAGAGTCTATTTCTGGACTCTCAATTCTGCCCCTTAGTCTTTTTTTCCTGTCACTGTACAAACACCATATAATTTTTTTTTTTTTTTTGAGACCAAGTCTCACTTTGTTGCCCAAGCTGGAGTGCAGTGGCATGATCTCGGCTCACTGCAACCTCCGCCTCCCAAGTTCAAGTGATTCTCCTGTCTCAGCCTCCTGAGCAGCTGGGATTACAGGTGCCCACCAGCACCCCTGGCTAATTTTTGTATTTTAACTAAAGACAGGGTTTCATCATGTTGTCCAGGCTGGTCTAGAACTCCTGATCTCAGGTGATCTGCCTGCCTCAGACTCCCAAAATGCTGGGATTACAGGCACGAGCCACCATGCCCAACCAACACCACACCATTTTAATTGCTATGACTTTATAAAATAATTTTATAACTGGTAGGTTAAGTATGCTCCTCTTTATTTATTTTCTTTAAGAGGGTGTTGGTTATTACTGGCCTTTGCTCTTCCATATAAAGTTTAGGATTAGTATGTTCAAATTTAACAAAGTAAATACCCTGGGATATTGATTGGAATTATATAAAACCTATAGAGCAATTTGGGGAGAAATGGCATCTTTACAATATTGAGTCTTTCAACCATGAACATGGCAACTCTCCATTAATTTAGTTGTTTTTTTGTTTGTTTGTTTGTTTGTTTTTAACCAGGCTCATGGCTTCAAGGTCTTTTAAAAATGTCTTTAAATTGTATTATTTAATTTCATTTTTACATATGTATTTACTTATTTATTTATTTATTTTTCAGAGATGGGGTCTTGCTCTGTAGCACTTTGGGAGGCTGAGGTGGGAGGATCTCTTTGAGCCTAGGAGTTCAAGACCAGCCTGGCCAACATGGTGGGGTCCTTTCTCTAAAAAACATTTTTTAAAATTAGCTAGGCATGGTGGTGTGTGCCTGTAGTCCCAGCTACATGGGAGGACAAAGTGAGAAGATCATTTGAGGCCACAGTGTGCTGTGTTCTCACCACTGCATTCAGGCTGGGTGACAGGGTGAGAGCCTGTCTTAAAAAAAAAAAAAAGATTTTATAACTCTCTTCTTATATTTATTCCTAAGTATTTAATATCTTTAATGCTGTTATAAATATTATTTTAAATTTTTTTATTTTTGAAGCATTTGTTGATGGTTTACAAAAATGCAATATATACATTTTTTTTTCAACTAACACTTTGCTCATGGAAACAATGAATAAATATTGATGTGGCTAGCAACCTTGCTTAATTTTTAAAGGTAATTCCAATAAGTAATCCATAGATTACTTTGGGTTTTTTATGTGGACAATCATATCACCTGCAAAATAGTGGGCTTTCTGTTTCTTCCTTTTAATCTCGATTCCTTTTCTTTCTGCCTTTCTGCTTTGCCTAGGATGGCCAGTACATTGCTGAATAACAATAACTACTGTGGCTAACCTTGTCATTTTCCTGGTCTAGAAAGTGTACTTTCATTGTTTCACAAATAACATTTGATGTCTTATTTTATATATAACCCTTGTCAAATTTAGAAAGTTCTCTTCTCTTCCTAGTTTTCTAAGAGTTTTATCATAAATCTTATTAGCAAATACATTTTCTGCATTTATGAAGATAATCATATATCTCCATTAAGTTGTTAAAAATATAAATTAAATATTATATTTCGTTAAACCCAATTTTGTAAGGAGACATCCACTGTCTCTCTTTTTTTCTTTTTTAACCAAGTTCCCAAGAGCTAAAAAAGGATACATCCTCTTTTTTAGCTGGACTAAATTTGCTAATAGTTTGTTTAGGGTTTTTGCATTTCAATTCATGAATGATATTGCCTTATAAATTTCCGTTTTTATACTGTCCTCTTACGCTTTTCTTTCCTTCTTTTTTTTTTTTTTTGAGACGGAGTCTTGCTCTATCACCCAGGCTGGAGTGCAATGCAATGGCAAGATCTCAGCTCACTGCACCCTCCACCTCCTGGGCTCAAGTGATTCTCCTGCCTCAGCCTCCCAAGTAGCTGGGATTACAGGTGTCCACCAACATGCCAGGCTAATTTTTGTACTTTTAGTAGAGACGGGGTTTTACCATGTTGGCCAGGCTGGTTTTGAACTCCTGACCTCAGGTAATCTGCCTGCCTCGGCCTTCCAAAGTGCTGGGATTACAAGTGTGAGCCACCACGCCCTGCCTTTCTGAGATTTCTGTCTCACTCTCTGGAAGTCCTTGATACCCCAGGTTCTGTCCCCTGATTGCTCATGCCAGAAGACGGTTGACTTTCTGTAGTCTTAGCTGCTTTGTCTGCAGTCTAGGCTTGAAGCCACACCGCAAGAAAACAGGAAATTCACCCCATGCTAGTCACATCTTCCAAGTTTTAATTTCCCTCCAAAATGTGCTGCCTTTTGTTCACTCTTCAGAACTCTCAGGTAGTTAGTTGGTTTTTATGTTTTTATCTGAGGGAGTTTCAGTCTGTTAGGAGCTTATGCCACTATGCTAAAAGAGGAACTTTTCCATATCTTCAGTTTCAAAGTCATATTTAAGAAGCAATGTTAGCTGAATAGATGCTTAAAATTTATTGACAGCTGACATAAATAAAGTATGCCCTGGCACACCATTACACGTTTATTGGTGAGACAGTGAAAGAGCTTTCTCCCATTATTATAGCCATGCCGTAGCCGGACTAACCTACTTGCAGTCGTTTTAGGGTTGTTTCTAAAGGCAAGAAGGGTTGTGAATAAGCTGGGGATGATTCTGTCATAAGCCTTTTGGATGTCCCTTATAGCATAGTCCCCTGTAAATCGCTGATTTTCAGCATGAAGAACTAGCCCCTTTGAGACTGTTCAGAACCTCTTGCTTTTTCACGGTCACCAATCTCTAATGGATTTACAATGTTGTGGCAACAATTTCCCAGAGCAGACGTCACTTTAATAGTGCTTTCTAGATGGCAGAGGTCATTTACCTCAGAGACACTTCGAAAGTGTTCATTACTGTATTGAAAAAAAAAAAAAAAGGATGGAAGGTGAATTGCCTGAAGGCTGTATAGATCACTATGGTTAATGTATGGTGGGATAACCAAGGTCCCTAGGAGTCCTAATAGCATGTTAGAAGGCGACTAATGATAGATCGTATAGGATGTTGGACATATACTTATATGCCAACTCGTCATAAACATTATGTTTTTCATTGTTCCAATGTTTGCTAACAAAGTAATCTCAATAAAATTTGGCAAGTTTGAAAATGTTCTGGCCGGGCGCGGTGGCTCACGCTTGTAATCCCAGCACTTTGGGAGGCCGAGGCGGGCGGATCACAAGGTCAGGAGATCGAGACCACGGTGAAACCCCGTCTCTACTAAAAATACAAAAAAATTAGCCAGGCGTGGTGGCGGGCGCCTGTAGTCCCAGCTACTCGGAGAGGCTGAGGCAGGAGAATGGCGTGAACCTGGGAGGCGGAGCTTGCAGTGAGCCGAGATTGCGCCACTGCACTCCAGCCTGGGCGACAGAGCGAGACTCCGTCTCAAAAAAAAAAAAAAAAAAAAAAGAAAATGTTCTAAGATCCTTACATTGGCCTGTAATTCTGGTAATAATAGTTATAGTTAGGAGATGGTGAGAGAAGACTATGCCCTTTAGATCTCAAATCTTCTTCTTGTGTTGTTTGAAATAGGTATCTCAAGTCATGTTTAAGTATATTTTATAACAATGTGTTATATATAGTTTTGATGCCACAAAAGAAATAGCAGTCCAATATAAAATTTTCTTTTTAATTCTCAGCAAGGCAAGGTACTTCTATAGAAGGGTGCACCCTTACAGATGGAGCAATGGTGAGCACACACTTGGACAAGGGAGGGGAAGGGGTTCTTATCCCTGACGCACATGGCCCCTGCTGCTGTGTGGTTCCCCTATTGGCTAGGGTTAGACTGCACAGGGTAAACTAATTCCGATTGGCTAATTTAAAGAGCATGACAGGGTGAGTGCTTTGGCGGGAGTCAAGGCAGAGCAGGTAGCAGGTAATCAGAATGAGTTAGGGTGGAGCAGGTGATCCGAATGAATTAGGGTGGAGCAGGTGATTGAAAAAGGTTGCTTTACGAGGAAGTTAAGTTTAAAAGTAGAAGGCAAAGAAGTGAACATACTGACATATTAATTCTTTGAAAAGAAATTTAGAATTCATATCTAACAACTGTTTCTCAAAATGTGGCCCAATTATTTTAATGCATTAAAATTTCCTGTGGTGTTGCTAAAAATACACATTCCTAACCTTACCTCAGCCCTGCAATATCAAGACCCCAAATAGAAGGGGTAGAAGGGATGGGACCTTTCTACTTGAGTTTTGTCACGTTCTTCTAGGTGAGTCTCACCCACATGAAGGAAAATAATTATATTAGATTCTCAGAAAGATTTCTTCAGTATCAAGATCATACAAGAAAGAAATGTCAAGCCATGAAAAAGACACAGCCAATCTCAGAAGGCTGTACATACTGCATGATTCCAATTATATGATGTTCTGGAAAAGGTTAAACTGTAGAGGCAGCAAAAAGATCAGTGGTTGTTGGCTGGGTGCAGTGGTTCATGCCTGTAATCCCAGCAGTCTGGGAGGCTGAGGCGGGCAGATCATGAGGTCAGGAGATCGAGACCATCCTGGCTAACACGGTGAAACTCCGTCTCTACTAAAAAGACAAAAAATTAGCTGGGCATGGTGGCAGGCGCCTGTAGTCCCAGCTACTTGGGAGGCTGAGGCAGGAGAATGGCATGAACCCGGGAGGCAGAGCTTGCAGTGAGCCGACATCACGCCACTGCACTCCAGCCTGGGTGACAGAGTGAGACTCCGTCTCAAAAAAAAAAAAGAAAAGATCAGTGGTTGTCAGGCGTTGGTGGAGGAAGGGATGAATCAGTGGAATACGGAAGATTTTTACAGCCATGAAAACATTTTATATGATACTACACAGAATACACTACATGGTGGATCCATGTCATTATACATTTGTCCAAACCCACAGAGTGTGCAACACCAAGAGTGTACCGTAATGTCAACTATGGACTTTGGATTATAATGATGTGTTCATGTAAGTTCATCAATTGTAAAAAATGTATCACTCTGGTGGGAGATTTTGATAGTTGGGAGTTTGTGTGTGTGATGGCAGGAGGTATATGGGAAACCTCTGACCTTCTGTTCAATTTTGCCATGAACCTAAAACTAGTCTAAAAAATGTCTTTTCAAAAAATCATGGTAAAATGATTTAGTAAGTTCTGAAGGTTGTTTTCTTTTTATTTAATACATTTACTATATGCCTCCAAGGTTCAGAACATTATGCTAGGTGCTAAGGAAATAAAAAGATGACTAATATGGAGGTTTCTGTACTCAAAGCGATTCTGTTCTGCTAAGGGAAGAGTAGAGTGCCCAGAATGGCTTGATTAAGAAAAAAAAATAAAGTACTCAAGGTTCTAACTGCAGTTATGACTTGCAACGAATTTAAAACCCCCACCTCATATCTAATGAGTTTCTCAAGAGATCTAGATTCCAAAAATGTTAATGAGTGACCACATTATAGATCCATCTCAGAGATAGCTATAAAAACTGAGACCAAAAAAAGGAATTCTGAAAGATATTTTAAAACAGAATTTTCATGTCTTAGTTGGGTTCCTAGAAGCGGAGCTTAGACAGGAGTTCATGTGCAATTGATTTACTGAGAGAGTGCTTTCCTGAGACACTGTAGGGGAGTGAGGGAAGGGGAAGAAGCGAGTCAA
The DNA here is from genome assembly GCF_009828535.3 of Hylobates moloch. Taxonomy (NCBI): domain Eukaryota; kingdom Metazoa; phylum Chordata; class Mammalia; order Primates; family Hylobatidae; genus Hylobates; species Hylobates moloch. The sequence continues at coordinate 90,526,111 of NW_026652276.1, forward strand.
AGGTGTGGTTTCAGGAGATGTCTAGGCTCAGCTTGAGCCTGCGTGGGTACAGGGAGCACCAGAGCATGGAGCAAGTAGAGCACTTCACACAGAGGTTTTCCTGCCTGGAGGCAAGAGGGCTGGGCTAGTATACACTCGCACAGTGACTCATTGGCCATGGGCCACCACCAGCCGCCTTCCAGGCTTTCTAATCATATCCTGTCAGCCAAGGGCAACGCCCCTCACCCCCTCAAAGGGTGCAGCTATGAGTCAGGAGCAGCCAGTACTCACAGTGGCTGGGGTTGGGTGCACCGCCCAGTAAGGGGATCAGGGAGGACACCGAAGGCATCTGTCACATAAAGAAATGAACTGTCACATAAAGTTCAATGAAAAGGTTCTTAATTGCCTTTCCAGTTTTAACTGTTCTTATTCCTTTTTATCAGCTGTTTTAATAATTTTAGTCTCAGGAATTATCTTCATTTCTAAGAATTATTGAGGCCCCCAAACAGCTTTCTTTTATGTCGATTTCATCTGTTGATATTTACCATAATTGAAATTAAAACTGAGAAACACTGAAAAGATTGATTCATTTAAAAATCAGTGGTGTCTGAAATGATTCATCCTCTATGCTGGACACTCTTCTGTCCAGGCTCTGCAGTCAGGCCGTGTGGCTTCAAATCTTAGTTTCATCCCTTACTTGCTATCTTCCATTAGCATCTTTGTGCTTTAGTATCTTCATCTTTAAAATGCACTTTGTAAAAGTTAACTATTAGATTGTTGAGAAGATAATGAGATAATCCACACCAAGTGCCTGACACATAGTAAGCACGTCACAAATTTTAGCAAATACTAGCTAATATTTTCATTCCCTCACTATACCCTTCATGAAGACCTCAATTACCTTGTGTCTACAGAGTTCCATCAGTTTCTTGCCTGGCTTCTCCAGTTTCTCACCATGTCTCCCTCCATCAAAACATAGTAAACAGACTCATACGCATACTTTTTCAAATGATTCCACACATATATACATATATACTAGAGTTTTTGTCCTAAAAAAATTTTTCATCATATTATCTCTCTGCTCAAAGTCATTATTTCCATGATTTAAAACAAAAATCCCTATTTTAGCTTGCAATTCAAGTGGTTTCACAGCTTGGCTCTTCCTAGTCTTTCCAGTTGTGACTGTTGTTATTCCTTTGTATCAACTATTCTCATAATTTTGCTCTCAGAACTTCTCTGTTTGTAAGAATTACTGAGGCCCCCAAAGGGCTTTCTTTTATGTTGATTATATCTATTGATATTTACCATATTTGAAATTAAAACTGAGAAACATTGAAAAGATTGATTCATTTAAAAATAAACATATTACATATTATCATGAACACCATAGGTTTTATTAAAAAATAAAGATGTTTTCTAAATTAAACAAATTTCATGAAAAAAGCATCACTTTCACATTTGCAAATCTCTTTAATATCTGGCTTAATAAAATACAGCTGCATTCTCATATCTGCTTCTGCATTCAATATGTTACAAATATGTTGTTTTGGTTCAAGTATATGAAGAAAATCTGGCCTCTCACAGATAAGTAGTTGGAAGAGGGAGAGAAGTAGTTTAAATCTTTATGGTTAGCTATAGATATTTTTGTGATACAACACTAATATTCAAAAAATGGTAGTTTCTCAAAGGTTAGCTGCAATGAGGAATCTGTAACTGTATCAATGGTCTTTCCATGCTCTGTTATATTAAAATCCGTTTGGCTATTTTGCATTCTGTGAGAATACTTGTGCATGATTTTGATCTTACAGACTCCGACGGGTCTCAGGCATCCCAGGGTTCCTCAGACTGCATTTCAAGAACCACTGCTCTATACGAACTCTCTGTATTTCTTGTTCTAAAATGTACCTGGGATTTTGTTTTTATTCAGGTATGGTGAGGTCAACAGGTCAGGCAGGAGACAATTGTCGCTGAAAAAGGTAATTTGTTATTCACAGCTCTCAAGAGAAGGGGGCACTCCATTCCATGCAGAGCCACATGGGGAAGCCGCCAGGGTCAGTTAGGCAGCAGAAGATGCAAGGAGGAGGCATGGGCAAAAGCCTTTATTGTGGTTTTCATGTGAAGGAATGCACAAGGCAGGATAAGGAGCTGGGCAGGCTTAGGATTGGATAGCTTGAATAATTTCGGCGGGCTCTGGACTATAGGGGTGGTCTCTAGTTGTTCCAGTACCTGGCCCTAGGGTGGCTGAGGTCAGGAGGACACTGCAGGAGTCCGATGGAAGGAGGAGCTGGGGGTGTGGTTGGTTTGTATATCAAAGGCATTCTCAAAGCCAAGTTGTTTGCTATCTCTAGGAATTCACTATCCCTGAGAGGGGCAGTCCCTCCCTGAATCCACAAAACCCCAATATGTCAAAGCCTCACAAAATATAGAAAATGAAAGACATGATTAATACACCTCTCAGGTTCGTTTAATTACTTTCCCATAATATATCAGATAAATATTTTTTTCACTTTTTTTAAAATTATACTTTAAGTTCTGGGATACATGTGCAGAACGTGCAGGTTTGATATATAGGTATACACATCCCATGGTGGTTTGCTGCACCCATCAACCCGTCATCTACATTAGGTATTTCTCCTAATGCTATCCCTTCCTTAGACCCCCACCCCACAACATGCCCCAGTGTGTGATTTTCCCCTCCCTGTGTCCATGTGTTCTCATTGTTCAACTCCCACTTATGAGTAAGAACATGCAGTGTTTGGTTTTCTGTTCCTGTGTTAGTTTGCTGAAAATGATGGTCTCCAGCTTCATCCAGGTCCCTGCAAAGGACATGAACTCATCCTTTTTCGTGGCTGCATAGTATTTCATGGTGTATGTGTGCCACATTTTCTTTATCCAGTCTATGATTGATGGGCATTTGGATTGGTTCCAAGTCTTTGCTATTGTGAACAGTGCTGCAATAAACATACGTGTGCATGTGTCTTTATAGAATGACTTATAATCCTTTGGGTATATACCCAGTAATGGGATTGCTGGGCCAAATGGTATTTGTGGTTCTAGGTCCTTGAGGAATTGCCATACTGTCTCCCACAATGGTTGAACTAATTTACACTCCCACCAACAGTGTAAAAGCATTCCTATTTCTCCACATCCTCTCCAACATCTGTTGTTTCCTGACTTTTTAATGATGGACATTCTAACTGGCATGAGATGGTATCTCATTGTGGTTTTGTTTGCATTTCTCTAATAACCAGTGATGATGAGCTTTTTTGTGATTCATATGTTTGTTGGTTGCATAAATGTCTTCTTTTGAGAAGTATCTGTTCATATCCTTTGCCCACTTTTTGATGGGGTTGTTGGTTTTTTTCTTGTAAATTTGTTTAAGTTCTTTGTAGATTCTGGATATTAGCCCTTTGTCAGATGAATAGATTGCAAAAATTTTCTCTCATTCAGTAGGTTGCCTGTTCACTCTGATGACAGTTTCTTTTGCTGTGCAAAAGCTCCTTAGTTTAATTAGATCCCATTTGTCAATTTCGGTTTTTGCTGCTATTGCTTTTGGTGTTTCAGTCATGAAATCTTTGCCCACGTCTATGTCCTGAATGGTATTGTCTAGGTTTTCTTCTAGGATTTTTATGTTTTTAGGTCTTACATTTAAGTCTTTAATCCATCTTGAGTTAAGTTTTGTATAAAGTGTAAGGAAGGGGTCCAGTTTCAGTTTTCTGCATATGGCTAGCCAGTTTTCCCAACACCATTTATTAAATAGGGAATCCTTTCCCCGTTGCTTGTTTTTGTAAGGTTTGTCTAAGAACAGATGGTTGTAGATGTGTGGCATTATTTCTGAGGCCTCTGTTCTGTTCCATTGGTTCATATATGTTTTGGTACCAGTACCATGCTGTTTTGGTTTCTGCAGCCTTGTAGTAGAGTTTGAAGTCAGGTAGCGTGATGCCTCCAGCTTTGGTCTTTTTGCTTAGGATTCTCTTGGCTATATGGGTTCTTTTTTGGTTCCATATGAAATTTAAAGTAGTTTTTTCTAATTCTGTGAAGAAATTGAGTGGTAGCTTGATGAGGATAGCACTGAATCTATAAATTACTTTGGGCAGTATGGCCATTTTCACAATATTGATTCTTCTTATCCATGAGCATGGAATGTTTTTCCATTTGTTTGTGTCCTCTCTTATTGCCTTGAGCAGTGGTTTGTAGTTCTCCTTGAAAAGATCCTTCGTATCTCTTGTAAGTTATATTCCTAGGTATTTTATTCTCTTTTTAGCAATTGTGAATCGGAGTTCACTCATGATTTGGCTCTGTTTGTCGATTACTGGTGATAGGAATGCTTGTGATTTTTGCACATTGATTTTGTATCCTGAGACTTTGCTGAAGTTGCTTATCAGCTTAAGGAGTTTTTGGGCTGAGATGATGGGGTTTTCTAAATGTACAATCATGTCATCTGCAAACAGAGACAATTTGACTTCCTCTCTTCCTATTTGAATACCCTTTATTTCTTTCTCTCACCCAAATGCCCTGGCCAGAACTTCCAATACTATGTTGAATAGAAGCAGTGAGAGAGGGCATCCTTGTCTTGTGCCGGTTTTCATAGGGAACGCTTCTAGCTTTTGCTCATTCAGTATGATATTGGCTGTGGGTTTGTCATAAATAGCTCTTATTATTTTGAGATACGTTCCATCAATACCTAGTTTATAGAGAGTTTTTAGCATGAAGTGCTGTTGGATTTTGTCGAAGGCCTTTTCTGCATCTATTGAGATAATCATGTGGTTTTTGTCATTGATTCTGTTTATATGATGGATTACGCTTATTGATTTGCGTATGTTGAACCAACCTTGCATCCCAGAGATGAAGTTGACTTGATCGTGGTGGATAAGATTTTTGATGTGCTGCTGGATTCGGTTTACCAGTATTTTATTGAGGATTTTTGCATTGATGTTCATCAGGGATATTGGCCTGAAATTTTCTTTTTTTGTTGTGTCTCTGCCAGGTTTTGGTATCAGGATGATGCTGGCCTCGTAAAATGAGTTAGGGAGGAGTCACTCTTTTTCTATTGTTTGGAACAGTTTCAGAAGGAATAGTACCAGCTCCTTCCTCTTTGTACCTCTGGTAGAATTTGGCTGTGAATCCGTCTGGTCCTGGGCTTTTTTTGGCTGGTAGGCTATTAATTACTGCCTCAATTCCAGAACTTGTTATTGATCTATTCATGGATTCGACTTCTTCCTGGTTTAGTCTTGGGAGGGTGTATGTGTCCAGGAATTTATCCATTTCTTCTAGATTTTCTAGTTTATTTGGATAGAGGTGTTTATAGTATTCTCTGATGGTTGTTTGTATTTCTGTGGGATCAGTGGTGATATCCCCTTTATCATTTTTTATTGTGTCTATTTGATTCTTCTCTCTTTTCTTCTTTATTAGTCTGGCTAGTGGTCTATTTTGTTAATCTTTTCAAAAACCCAGCTCCTGGATTCATTGATTTTTTGAAGGTTTTTTTTTTTTTTTTTTGGTCTCTATCTCCTTCAGTTCTGCTCTGATCTTAGTTATTTCTTGTCTTCTGCTAGCTTTTGAATTTGTTTGCTCTTGCTTCTCTAGTTCTTTTAATTGTGATGTTAGGGTGTCAATTTTAGATCTTTTCCACTTTCTCCTGTGGGCATTTAGTGCTATAAATTTCCCTCTAAACACTGCTTTAGCTGTGTCCTCGAGATTCTGGTATGCTGTGTCTTTGTTCTCATTGGTTTCAAAAACTTGTTTCTGCCTTAATTTCTTTAGTTACCCAGTAGACATTCAGGAGCAGGTTGTTCAGTTTCCATGTAGTTGTGAGGTTTTGAGTGAGTTTCTTAATCTTGAGTTCTAATTTGATTGCGCTGTGGTCTGAGAGACTGTTATGATTTCAGTTCTTCTGCATTTGCTGAGGAGTGTTTTCCTTCCAATTGTGTGGTCAATTTTAGAATAAGTGCAGTGTGGTGCTGAGAAGAATGTATATTCTGTTGATTTGGGGTGGAGAGGTATGTAGATGTCTATTAGGTCTGCTTGGTCCAGAGCTGAGTTCAATTTCTGAATATCTTTGTTAATTTTCTATCTCAGTCTGTCTAATATTGACAGTGGGTGTTAAAGTCTCCCACTATTATTGTGTGGCAGTCTAAGTCTCTTTGTAGGTCTCCAATAACTCACTTTATGAATCTGGGTGCTCCTGTATTGGGTGCATATATATTTAGGATAGTTAGCTCTTCTTGTTGCATTGATCCCTTTACCATTATATAATGCCCTTCTTTGTCTTTTTTGATCTTTGTTGGTTTAAGGTCTGTTTTATCAGAGACTAGGATTGCAACCTCTGCTTTTTTTTACTTTCCATTTGCTTGGTAAATATTCCTCCATCCTTTATTTTGAGCCTATGTGTGTCTTTGCACATGAGATGGGTCTCCTGAATACAGCATACCAGTTGGTCTTGACTCTATCTAGTTTGCCAGTCCATGTCTTTTAACTGGGGCATGAAGCCCATTTACATTTAAGGTTAATATTGTTATGTATGAATTTGATCCTGTCATTATGATGCTAGCTGGTTATTTTGCCCGTTAGTTGATGCAGTTTCTTCATAGTGTCGATGGTCTTTACAATTTGGTATGTTTTTGTAGTGGCTGGTACCAGTTTTTCCTTTCCATATTTAGTGCTTCCTTCAGAGCTCTTGTAAGGTTGGCCTGGTGGTGACAAAATCTCTCAGCATTTGCTTGTAAAGGATTTTATTTCTCCTTCGCTTATGAAGCTTAGTCTGGCTGGATATGAAATTCTGGGTTGAAAATTCTTTTCTTTAAGAATGTTGAGGCTGGGTGTGGTGGCTCACACCTGTAATCCCAGCACTTTGGGAGGCTGAGGCAGGTGGATCATGAAGTCAGGAGCTAGAGACCAGTCTAGCAAATATGGTGAAACCCTGTCTCTACTAAAAATAGAAAAATTAGCCAGGCAGGGTGTTGTGTGCCTGTAGTCCCAGCTACTCGGGAGGCTGAGGCAGAAGAATCACTTGAACCCAGAAGGTGGAGGTTCAGTGAGCTGAGATCACGCCCCTGCACTACAGCCTGGGTGACATGGTGAGGCTCTGCCTCAAAAAAAAAAAAAAAAAAAAAAAGAAGGTTGAATATTGGCCCCCACTCTCTTCTGGCTTATAGGGTTTCTGCTAAGAGATCCACTGTTAGTTTGACAGGCTTCCCTTTGTGGGTAACCCGACCTTTCTCTCTGGCTGCCCTTCACATTTTTTCCTCCATTTCAACCTTGGCAAATCTGACAATTGTGTGTCTTGGGGTTGCTCTTCTCGAGGAGTATCTTTGTGGTGTTCTCTGTATTTCCTGAATTTGAATGTTGGCCTGTCTTGCTAGGTTGGGGAAGTTCTCCTGGATAATATCCTGAAGAGTGTTTTCCAACTTGGTTCCATTCTCCCCATCACCTAGGTTAGGTCTTTTCACATAGTCCCATATTTCTTGGAGGCTTTGTTCATTCCTTTTCATTCTTTTTTTTCTAATCTTGTCTTCATGCTTTATTTCATTAAGTTGATCTTATACCAGATATATTTCAAACCCCTTCCTTTTATTAACTCTGTTAATCTCCATATTTGTTTTACCTCTTTGAACTCTTCTCATTCATCAAAGACTGAACTCAAAGCTCCTCTCAACTTTGAAGCCTTCCCTGACTAATAATTTGGTATTTAACTAATCATACAAGGTTTTGCAACATCACTTGAATTATTGTTTGGTGTTATTTCCCTTTCCATTGGTGTAAACCCTGTCTCTCCAACTATAGTGTCCATTTCTTAAGATCAGCAACCTCATTTTATACTGTTTGATGCTATTCTTATCTTCCAGAGTGTCTGTCTTTACTCTCTGCAGGTGTATAAACCTGCAGCATCCCTCTGGAAAAAGCCTCTAGTTTCTTGCCCTGTCTTGTCTCATACTAGTTTGCCAGCCTGCTCTTTGTCTCCTTGCTCTTGACTTGTTGACCAGTCTTCTTTCTGTATTCTTTCCCTCTGGACTAGACAGATGCCTACTTTTGCTTCTTTGGTGCTGCCCTTGCCTCTACTTCTCAGCAAGAGTCTGCACTTATTCCTCACATCACATTTTCTACTGGCTCCTGCACATCTCTGAGATCTTTCCTCAACTTTCCTTTGAGTTGTGGGAAGGGTAAAACAGACACAAGGCTCTGATTATTGTAGACCTTGTATACATGTCTGTAAAATTATAGCTTCAAAGTCCTTTGAGTCATATTGTTTCCAGTGATTTGAAATCATTTATACTTGATTGTGTTGCTTAAAAAATCAGGCCGGGCACACACCTGTAATCCCAGGACTTTGGCAGGCCAAGGCAGGAGGATCACTTGAGCCTAGGAGTTCCAAAACCAGCCTGAGCAACATAGTGATAACCTATCTCCACAAAAAAAAAAAAAAAAAAGTTTAAAATTAATTGACCAGCCATGGTGGCACATGCCAAGTAGTCCCAGATACACAGGAAGCTGAGGTGGGAGGACTGCTTGAGCCCACAAGGTTGAGGCCGCAGTGACCCACGATCGTGTCACTGCACTCTAGTCCTAGTGACAGAGCAAGAGCCTGTCTCAAAAAAAAAAAAAAAGTTAAATGCTCTAAAGAGCCTCTTCTGTGTTCCCCTCTCTTTGCATGTCTTAAGAACATTAAGATAATTTGTGAAAAATATCTAAACACTTTGTTTTCATTGTCTTGCATGTCATGCAAATCTTTGCATAAAAAAACCTGAAAAGCCATCTCAATGTTGTTTGATTTGGCTAAATGAGTGGTATTGGAGAGATTATTATGAAACAGATATTAACACCTCATGTCGTCATAACTAAAAAGTGTCAACTACAGATTAGGTTGGAGTACTTTAAAACTATCCTTTTCTTAGCTCTGGCCCAATATCACAGCCTGATTTGTACTATAGTTAGATTAGATGTAGTCAAAAGGCTTTTAAAAAAGGCATTTGGGAACTAGCTAAAGCAGAGACATATTTTTCATTTGTCTTGTTTGTTTTGTTCCATTTTGTTTTCAAGACAGAGTCTTGCTCTGACACCCAGGCTGGAGTGCAGTGGCATGATCTTGGCTCACTACAACCTCCTGGGTTCAAGCGATTCTTATGCTTCAGCCACCCCAGTAGCTGGGACTTTTAACAGGTGCATACCATCCCACCTGGCTAATTTTTATATTTTTAGTAGAGATGGGTTTTCATCATGTTGGCTAGGCTGGTCTCGAACTCCTGGCCTCAAATGATCCTCCCAAAGTGCTGGGATTACAGGCGTTAGCCATTGTGCAGGGCCCATTTTTCTTTTTTTTAAGCCTCCAGATCGCTTTATGAATACAAAAATCGTGAACATTTTATTTTCTAACTGAAGTCAGAACAGGGAATACACGTGTTGAGTATTTGTGTGGTAAAGTCATTCATTTGTTACACTTAGGGTTTCATTTTGCCATTTCTCTAACCAGGGATAGGCCTGGATTCTACTAAGGTGCTAATGAATTTACAAAGCAATGGTTGTTCTCATTTTGAGTAAGTGGAATAAGGAAGATGGAATATGGAATCTTATGACTGAAGGTTAGTCCTAATGTAGTAATTTTGTTGTGTATTAAGATTCGCAAACAGGATATTTAGGTGAATACAGCAATGTACTTAATTCCATGTGACATCTGCTTTCAGCATCTAAGGTTTGGCTCTACCACAGACCATGGAGATGCTTTGTTGAAAAACACTGTCCTCTATTTTTTCCTAGCAACTCATTACGTATATATCATCTATACATTGATCTTAATATTCTTTGAAATTAGCTGGATGCAGTGGCTCACACCTGTAATCCCAACACTTTGGGAGGTCAAGACAGGAGGACTGCTGGAGCCCAGGAGTTTCAGACCAGCCTGGACAACATAGTGAGATGTTGTCTCTACCAAAAAATTTAAAAATTGTCTATTTAGTATATAAGCCATTTTAAAAGAAGCTTTAGGCCTGGCGCGGTGGCTTGCACCTGTAATCCCAGCACTTTGGGAGGCCAAGGTGGGCAGATCATGAGGTCAGGAGTTCGAGACCAGCCTGGCTGATATGGTGAAACTCTGTCTCTACTAAAAATACAAAAATTAGCCGGACATGATGACATGTGCCTGTAATTCCAGCTACTCCAAAGGCTGAGGCAGGAGAATCGCTTGAACTTGCAAGGTGGAGGTTGCAGTGAGCTGAGATAGTGCCACTGCACTCCAGCCTGGGCGACAGAGCAAGACTCCATCTCAAAAAAAAAAAAGAGGTAAATGTTAGGATAACTAAAATTTACTACTCTATAGCATATATTGCCTTAAAGTGATGTTTTAAATTTCAACTTATGTTGTGCAATTTGGATTATATCTGTCTTTAGTGCACCACCCAGATAACTGCTTTTCTCTGCACATGTGCAGAAATTAACTTCTTGTCATAGAAGACATAATAAACATTTGCTGAATGAACAGCACACATGAAATTAAGTAGAAATAAATACCTACCCTTACATTAAACTATAAAGGAGCTAATTTATTATATTATGATAATAAAGATTCAGTGAATATTAATTTTTAAGATAGCACATCCTGGTTTATTGACATTCACTGGCAAAATGAATTATTCAACATATGAATTTTTACTAAACACTGAATGTAGAATATTTAGCAATTTGGCACATAATTGGCATATTATAATGGCATATTACTGACATGACCTTATAAGGCAATGCTTTTATTTTTGGCCAAATTAGGATCCTGAAATTTGTTTCAATGGTTGCCTCTGTTTTGTACTTCTAGGCCGTTCAGTCGATTCTGGGAGTGAAGCACTGTTGCCACCTACTGTGCAGAGTGCGGTAATGATGATGACAAAGGAAAATGAACGGAGAGTAATAATAGAGTTTTAAATAAATTATGAAGTAAAAATTAAGCGGATCCATCCATACAAGTTACAGTACTCTTGAACTGAATTGCCAGTAAAAACAGTTACTGAATAGAATGAACCAGGTCCGCTAGGAGTCCTGTGAAGCCAGGCCTTTGGAGCTGTGGGAATTTTTTTTTTTTTAATAGATGGGGTCTTACTGTGTAGCCCAGGCCAGGCTCAAACTCTTGGGCTCAGTGATCCTCCCCTGTAGCTGAGACTACAAGAATGCACCACCATGCCTGGCTAAGGATCTATGGGCTTTTAAGATAGCCTTCCTTGAAGTTTTTGATTTAGGGATTTTTTTTTTTTTGAGACAGGGTCTCGCCATATGGCCCACGCTGGAGTGCAGTTGCGTGATCACAGTTCACTGCAGACTTGACCTCCTGCAGGCGATCCTCCCACCTCAGCCTCCAGAATAGCTAGGACCACAGGTATAGGTTACCATGCCTAGCTGAAGATTTTTGGGTTTTTTAAAACACACACATGTGTACACACAATTTCCTGAATTTGTACATTTTTTTCCCTTCAACTCTTTTCACCTAATCAATCAATTTTATTATCATTTCTGCTTATGTTTTGCTTTCCCATATTACCTTTTTCATAAGCTGATTTCCAAAATGACTTTTTTCTAGATGGTCTATACATAGCTTCTCTCTCTCTCTCTCTTTTTTTCTTTCTAAAGATTCAAACTCCAATTTGTAACAATTTAGTTTGAGATAACAGTTCTCAATTACAATGAGAAGTATTCCCAACATCAAATTTGTTGGACTAACTACCCTCAACTAGGCACTAAAATATAATTTCCAATGGGTACAAAGCAAAATACTATTACTCTACACTTGGCCTCCACATGGAATTCCCCCTTATTCCTATGTATTCTCTTCCATTAACTACTTTTATAAATCATTTTCTCCTCACCTGAATATGAGTCATTGAGGGCAGTGATTATGTTATTTTCATGCCTCCCCTCTCATCAACCCTTGTCCCCACTGCTAGTATTCTGGACATGGTAGGTACCCAATATTTACTAAATAAAGAAGTGTGAAAAGTGTAATGCCTCTGAAAAAAAATGATTTTATTGATCATGCAGCAGTGAGAGAGATAAAGTAACACAATGTAGGAAATAAAAAGGTAATAAATGTTATTAGATAACTGATCAGGTGCTCTTTGTTCCTTTCAGCCAACTTCTAGAGAATGGTAGCGGGAATTGGAAGGCAAGAGGAATGGATCAGAGAAGTAAAGGACAGGTAATCACTCAAACATTGGGTTATTCAGTGTGTTTTAGTCAGGTTAGGCTGCTATAACAAAGTACCACAGACTGGGTGTCTTATAAATAACAGCAATTTATTTCTCAGTTCTGGAGGCTGGAAGTCGCAGATTGCTGTGCCAGCCTGGTCAAATTCTAGAGAGGACACTCTTTTGGTTGCAAACTGCTGACTTCTCATTGTGTCCTAATATGAAGTAAAGAGAGCAAGAGAGGTTTCTGGCCTCTTCTTATAAGGGCACTAATTCTATTCATGAGGATTCCACTCTCATGACCTAATTACCTCCCCCAAATCCCGCTTTCAAATACTATCTTACTGGGAATTGGATTTCAACATATGAGTGTTGGGGAGATACAAATCAGTGTTTAGGTATTCTAAGTAATAGGCTAATTGGTCTTGAAAGGGAGGACGCAGAATTAAAAGGCACAAAGATCCTGATACTGTGCTCTTGGGAAGTTCCAACAATCACACAAGATAGGTTAGAAGAATATTAAGTGCTAACCAGTGCAATGTTGACCCATGTTCAGTAAAAGTTTCAGAAACATGAAAAACATGTAGATTGGGATCAACTGAGGAATACTTCTGGAGAAGATGGGCTGTTGAATGGATTCGTAAATTTCCAGATGCGAAAAATGAAAAGAGATAAAAGATGAAGATAGGTGAAAGAAGTAAGCATGCATTTTCAGAAAGTGAAATATCATAAAGCATAATAACAGAGATGGAAGACACTCCTATTTCTCCCTGAACTGATTTTCAAGTACGGTGTAGAGCACTCTATTACACTAGCTACTAGGCAGCCACATGTGGGTATTTGCATTTAAAATGAAATAAAATTAAAAATTCACTTCCTCAGTTGCACTAGTTACATTTCAAGAGATCAACAGTCACATGTGCCTATTGGTATTTGTATTGAGCAATGCAAATATAAAACATATCCGGCCGGGCACGGTGGCTCATGCCTGTAATCCCAGTACTTTGGGAGGCCGAGGTGGGTGGATCCCAAGGCCAAGAGATTGAGACCATTCTGGCCAACCTGGTGAAAGCCTATCTCTACTAAAAATACAAAAAATTAGCTGGGCATGGTGGCGCACGCCTGTAGTGCTAGCTACTCGGGAGGCTGAGGCAGGAGAAATGCTTGAATCTGGGAGGAGGAGGTTGCAGTGAGCTGAGATCGCACCACTGCACTCCAGCCTGGCAACAGAGCAAGACTCTTTCTCAAAAAAAAAAAAAGGAAAGAAAAGAACAAAAAACACATCCATCATCGCAAAAAAGTTCTACTGTACTATAGTGAGTGCTATTGAGTATTTACTATACAAAAAGCTCTCATAATCCCATTTAATTTTCACAGCAACCTTATAAAGTATATAGTAGCCAGGTGTGGTGGCTCATGCCTGTAATCCCAGCACTTTGGGAGGTTAAGGTGGGCAGATTGCTTGAGCCCAGGAATGTAAGACCAGCTGGACGACATAGTGAGACCCCATCTCTACAAAAAATACAAAAATTAGCCAGGCATGGTGGCATGTGCCTGTAGTCCCAGCTACTTGGAGGTCTGAGGTGGGGGGATCACTTAAGCCCCAGAGGTCAAAGCTGCAGTGAGCTGAGATCACACCACTGCACTCCAGCCTGGGTGACAGAATAAGACTGTCTCAAAATATAAATAAATAAATAAAGTATTTTTAAATTTAATATATTTTATTTATATTAAATGTTTTATATTTTGAGACTGTCTCCAAATGCAAAATAAATAAATAAATAATAAAGTATATAGTTAAAGGGCCAGGCGCGGTGGCTCACGCGTAATCCCAGTACTTTAGAAGGCCAAGGCAGGTGGATCAACTGAGGTCAGGAGTTCAAGACCAGCCTGGCCAACATGGTGAAACCCTGTCTCTACTAAAAATACAAAAAGGTAGCTGGGCATGGTGGCGGGCACCTGTAATCCCAACTACTCAGGAGGCTAAGGCAGGAGAATTGCTTGAACCCGGGAGGCAGAAGTTGCAGTGAGCTGAGATTGCGCCATTGCACTCTAGCCTAGGTGACAAGAGTGAAACTCTGTCAAAAGAAAAGAAAAGAAAAGAAAGAAAACTGAAGTCCCTAAAACTTAAGTATTTGTTCAAAGTTACATAGTCAGTAGCACAGCTGTGATTTGAAATTTTATGTGACTCCAAAAACTGATGCTTTAAGCTATAGAAAATAAGCCTGTTAGATAGGGAAAAATGAGTCATTTACCAGAGACAGTGACATCCCAGCTTGACCTTTTTATGGCAGGCAAAATCCAGTAGACTCTCAAGGAAGAGAACAAAATCACAAAAGTGGTATTTCAGGATATTAAGCAGACTGTTGTGTGCAGGGGTAGGCTAGCCCACATGATTTCTTTCGACGACTAGAAAAAAAGCCTCCCTCTCTAGGAAGGATGCAGCCTTATGGGTATTTAACTTGGTTAACAGAGCACGCACTAGACTCCAGCCTCTTCTCACCCCCAACTTTGGGCACTCTCTTTCAAAAGGAAGAAATTGGAAGGCATGGAGGAAATGGAAGCCTGTGCTATAATGGAGGCAATGCCAAAAGAAAGAGAAAAAATAGCAAAAACAAAATTTGAAAAAAGAAATCTAAAAAATTAAAAATTTAATTAAAAAAATTTTAAAAATGGAAAAATCAGAGCAAAGTCAGAGTTTATTCCAAGGTTTCCAGTATGCTGGTCTAACACACTGTGGCACTTATAATAGAAAAGTGATAGAAAGGGCTGGGTGTGGAAGTGCATGCCTGCAGTCCTAGCACTTTGGGAGGCCAAGGGGGGCAGATCACTTGAGTCTAGGAGCTCAAGACCAGCCTGGCCAACATGGTGAAACCCTGTCTTTACTAGAAATAGAAAAATTAGCTGGGCGTGATGGCACATGCCAGTAGTCCCAGCTACTTGGGAGGCTGAGGCAGGAGGATCACTTGAGCCAGGGAGGCAGAGGTTGCAGTGAGCCAAGATCGTGCCACTGCACTCCAGCCTGGGCAACAGAGCAAGACTCCATCTCAAAGAAAAACAAAAAACAAATTAAACCACACACACAAAAATTAGCTGGGCATGGTGGTGCATGCCTGTAGTGCCAGCTACTCAGGAGGCTGAGGTAGGAGGATCTCTTGAACTCGGGAGGTTGAGATTGTGGCGAGCTGAGATTGTGCCACACTGCACTCCAGCCTGGGTGACAGAGTGAGATCCTGTCTTAAAAAAAAAAAAAAGAGAGAAAGAGAGATAGAAGAAAGGGAGCTGATTTCTGGGTTCTAATCAGGCATGGAAGCTTAGAAGTCACCACTCCTATCCACACAAGGAAAACAACTGAACAAAGTAAAAATCAACTCTTTTTAGATCCATCAGAGAGTGTAAGATACAATAACTCTTTCTGAGTTTCTCTTCAAAGGGTTTAGCCTGTTAACTTTCTTATCCTTTGTTCTCAAACTCAACTTTCTTGTTCTTCCTTGCCCCTAGTTACCGTAAATAGCCTATCCACTTCCCGTCAGCTCTAATCAATAGCTCACATCTGTTCCCTTGTTACCTGTACCAATTGTTCCCCCAAAACTGCACATCCCACACGATCCACCTCTGTACCTCACACCTCCCTCCCCTTCTATATTCAGGAAAATATGTACAAGTAGCCAATTGGGTCAGCTCAGATTGTGCAGTCTGACCCCAGCCCATGGAGGAGTGACACAGAGATAGGGACTGCATTAAGGATAAAAACCCCCGGTCTTCTTTGTTCTCTGTGCTCTTGTGATCTTGATTGACCCAAGTGGCACCCTTCTGCAGAAGTAAATTGCCTTGCTGAGAGAATTAAACTTTTGCCTGAGTGCTGGTTTTACTTCACGGCACCAAGCATTTACTCCTGGAGTATTTTATACCCAACAGAGAGCTAAGGTCACAGGGCAAACTACTGCCCTCAAAATTGGAGAGACAGACAGATAGATACAGAGGATCACAACTTATTGGAGGAAACCCACGAGCAGAAACATCCTTGGGGACCAGTGGCTGGGGTAGGAAAACCTGAACTGCCATTGACAAATTGCTGGAGGCTCAGTGTGGACAAGTCTGAGAGTTAAAAACCCCAGGGGGGCCTAGTTATTGGAGGGTCCCCACACTTTTGTGAGTTTTACCTCCAGGAATTCAATCTGGTTCACAGTAAGAGAAATCACTGTGTGTTTCTGGAAGGGGGAGAGGAAAAGAAATTATTCTGAATTATCCCACAGAATTCTGTTCTTAAAGAACATCCTCAAGAGAAACTATTTGACCCCAGCCTAAACAATTAGGGTTTTACCAGATCCTATCTAGCCGGTGGAAGGGAAATTCTCAACTCCAGCTTCCCCTAAGCCTTCTTGTCTCACCGAAACTGGAGACTGAGGATGGGGAGGTAGGTAGGGGGAGAGGGACAGAAAGCACCTGTGTTTTTGTTGTGGTAATGGTGGTTGTTTTGTTTTAGATACGGTCTCACTGTGTCGCTCAGGCTGGAGTGTAGGTGGTGCGATCATGGCTTTAGTGAGATCACTAGAGCCCTCATCTCCATGGCCCAAGCGGTCATCACACCTCAGCTTCCCAAGTAGCTAGGACTGCAGGTGTGCACCACCATACCCAGCTTTTTTTTTTAAATTTATTGTAGAGACAGGGTCTTGCTGTGTTGCCCAGGCTGGTCTTGAACTCTTGAGCTCAAGTGATCCTCCCACCTCAGTCTCCCAAAGTGCTGAGATTACAGGCTTGAGTCACCACACATGGCCAGAAAGCACTTGTGAAGTTCATAGCAGAGGCACAGGCTCACTAAAGAATTGAGACCTACTCTCAGACCTTATTTAAGTCTCAAGAACCCAAAGACAACAGAGGGGACAAAAACAAGGAAATCAGCCTTTGACACTTAATGCTATAGCAAGCATTAAACACAGCCTAATCCCTAGCCAGATAAACATAAAACCTCATACTAAAGGCCTGTTTACTTCAGTTCCTTTTACCCAGTAAATGTTGTCCAGTTTTCACAAAAAGGCAACACTTAACGAAAGACAAAAAACACTGTTTGAAAAGACAGAGCAAACATCAGAATCAGAATCAGGTATAGCAAGAATGTTATTAGAATATGTATAATAGAATTATCATACAAGGAATTTAAATTAACTATGATTGATATGTTAGGGGCTGTTATGGAAAAAAATCAACATTATGCAAGAACAGAGATGGGTAGTGTAAGCAGAATGATAGAAACTCTAAGAAAGAATCAAAAGGAAATGCTAGAGATAAAAAACACTAACAGAAAGGAAGAATGTCTTTGACGGGCTCCATCAATAAACTTCAGAGACAAAGAATCTGAGCTTGAAAAAATGTCAATAGAAACTTCTAAAACTGAAAAAAAAAAAAAAAAAAAAAAAACTTCTAAAACTGAAATGCACAGAGAAAAAAAGAAAAAATCAGATATCCAAAAATGGCAGGAGAATTACAAAAGATGTAACATATACATAACAGAAATACCAGAGGGAGAAGAAAAGAAGAAAATTTGAAGCAATAATGACTGAGAATTTCCCCAAATTAACGAAGGATACAAAACCACAGATCCAGGAAGCTCAGAGTACACTAAGCAGTATAAATACCAAAAAATCTGCACCTAACCATAATCATGTTCAATCTGTAGAAAATTGAAGACAGAAAATCTTGAAAGAAGCAAAAAGGAGAAAAAAAACCCACATTTTGCCTACAGAGGAGTAAGGATAAGAATTACATTAGACTTCTCTTTAGAAATTGTGCAAGTAAGAGGAGAGAAAAGTGAAATATTTAAAGTATTGAAAGAAAAAAAAACCACTCACCTAGAATTCTGTATCCAGTGAAATTATCCTTCAACAGTGAGGGAGAAAGACTTTCTCAGGCAAACAAAATTTGAGGGAATTTGTCACCAGTAGACTTGTCTTGCAAGGAATTTTAGAAGTCCTTGAGAGAGAAAGAATATGATGCAGGTCTGAAACTTGGATCAACATTTTAAAAATGAAGAGCATTAGAGAAGGAATCAATAAAGGTAAACAGCCTGGGCAACATAGTGAGACCCTGTCTCTATTAAAAAAAAAAAAAAATGAGCTAGGGTCGATGGTGCATACCTGTAGTCCCAACTACTTTGGAGGTTGAGGCAGGAAGACTGCTTGAGCTCAGGAGTTTCAGGCTGCAATGAGGTATAATTGTGCCACTGCACTCCAGCCCAGGTGACAGAGGGAGAGAACTTGTCTCCAAAAAAAAAAAAAAGATAAATAAAGGTGAATAAAATATTTTATTTTTAATTTTCTTTTCTTTTTTTTTTTGCTTCTTTTTGAGACAGGGTCTCCCTCTGTCATCCAGGCTGGGGTGCAGTGACATGATCACGGCTCACTGCAGCCTTGACTGCCCTAGCTCAAGCAATCCTTCTGCCTCATCCTCCAAAGTAGCTGATGCTACAGATGCACGCCACCAAGCTTCTAGATTTTTTTTTTTTTTTGTAAACTGGTTTTCAAATTCTTTGCACACCACAATTTTTAGACTGCCACTGAAATATTTTTTAATTGCCCAATTACTTCCTAAGATGAAGCAACAGTGAACAATTTTTGTACCCTCTTGTTTCTAACACAGGGTCTGCTCCCAGTAACTATTAAAAATGTTGTTAATTACAAAAGACTAAAAAAAACTTTGTTAATTAGAAGAACTCACTGAGGAACTGACTGAGTATATACATAGAAAAAAAATACCTATAGATCCTTGAGTATACTTGCCTTTAAAGAGGAGGAATTAAAAGAGTCTTTTTAAAACATGAATGTGGCTGGGAGCAGTGGTTCATGCCTGTAATCCCCAGCACTTTCAGACGCCGAGGTGGATAGATCACTTTGTGGTCAGTAGTTTGAGACCAGCCTGGACAACATGGTGAAACTCCATCTCTACTAAATATAGAAAAATTAGACAGGCATGGTGGCCCGCGCCTGTAGTCCCAGTTACATGGGAAGCTGAGGCAGGAGAATTGCTTGAACTTGGGAGGCAGAGGGTGCAGTGAGCAGAGATTGTGCCACTGCACTCCAGCCTGGGTGACAGAGCAAGAACTTGTCTAAATAATAATAACAATAATAAATAAAAATGAATGCTTTCCAAAGGCAAATCCTCAGCTTTCTGCTCTTTATAAAAAATTATCTTTTTTTTTTTTTTTGCGACAGGGTCTCATTCTTTCGCCCAGGCTGCAGTGCAGTGGCACAATCATAGCTCACTGTAACCTTGAAATCCTGGGCTCAGGTGATCTTCCCACCTCTGTTGGGAACAGGCCCCCCAAAATCCAGCCATAAACTGGCCCCAAAACTGGCCATAAACAAAATCTCTGCAGCACTGTGACATGTTCATGATGGCCAAAACGCCCATGCTGGAAGGTTGTGGGTTTACCAGAATGAGGGCAACACCTGGCCCACCCAGGGTGGAAAACCACTTAACGGCATTCTTAAGCCACAAACAATAGCATGAGCAATCTGTGCCCTAAGTACATGCTCCTGCTGCAGTTAACTAGCCCAACCTATTCCTTTAATTTGGCCCATCCCTTCGTTTCCCATAAGGGATACTTTTAGTTAATTTAATATCTATAGAAACAATGCTAATGACTGACTTGCTGTTAATAAATACATGGGTAAATCTCTGTTTGGGGCTCTCAGCTCTGAAGTCTGTGAGACCCCTGATTTCCCACTTTACACGTCTATATTTCTATGTGTGTGTCTTTAATTCCTCTAGCGCCACGGGGTTAGGGTCTCCCTGACCGAGCTGGTCTCAGCAAGTGGTGTCCATCGTTGGGGCTCAAATCCAGGTCAAAGGGTCGCCAGAGTGACGGTTGGAGAACATGGAACTAGCTGGAGGACACCCGAGTACTCTTAAAGCAATCCCCGTGGTGAGTAAGAAGGGGAGCTCAGAAGTGTCACGATAACAATGGGACAAGTGTGGGGTCTGGTTCGTTCCACTTTGGAACTTTTTCACACTGATGATGAGGAGGAAAGAGAGTATAACGAAGTAACAGAAGAGGTTACAGAGCAGGTTTCTTTGCCAGCTAAAGCTAAAGCGGCAAAGCAGGGAGAGGTTCATCCCCACCCTTCTGCACCCCCTCCCTATTATTTTGAAGAAAATGACCCTCCAGATCTTTCTTTTCTGGAAGACACTGGGCGAAAAGTAGTTGCCCCAGTGACTGTTCAAGAAGCGCCTTGAGCGACTGCTCTCAGTTCTATTCAGGCAGGAATTCAGCAAGCTACACAAGAGATTGATTTAGAGGCTTGGCAGTTCCCTGTTAGAATACACCCCCCAGATCAACAGGGAAATATTATAGCTACATTTGAGCCTTTTCCTTTTAAATTACTCAAAAAATTTAAACAAGCTATTCATACTAAAAAAGGATATAGAAATAATCAGCAAGTCAGGCTGCCAGATAGGGGATTCCAGAATGGCTCAGGCCATTCCCTCACCCCTGTACAATGTCTGTCCCCTGTCACAGCCGGTAGTGCCGCAGTAGATTTATGCTACACGAAAGCTGTGAGCCTTCTGCCTGGGGAATCCCCTCAAAAGGTCCCAACAGGAGTCTGTAGATCCTTGCCAACGGGGACAGTAGGATTACTTTTAGGAAGGTCTAGTTTAAGTTTAAAAGGGGTACAAAATCATACAGGAGTCATTGATTCAGATTACAATGGGGAAATTCAAATTGTTATATTTACTTCTGTTCCCTGGAAAGCAGAGCCAGGAGAGCGCATAGCACAGCTCCTGATGGTGCCATATGTGGGAATGGGGAAAAGTGAAATTAAACGAACAGGAGGATTTGGAAGCACAAATAAACAAGGCAAAGCAGCTTATTGGGTAAATCACATTACTGATAAACATCCTACCTGTGAAATAACTATTCAGGGAAAGAAATTTAAAGGTTTGGTAGATACAGGAGGGGACATTTCAATCATTTCTCTACAGCACTGGCCATCTGTGTGGCCAATTCAACCCGCTCAATTTAACATAGTTGGAGTTGGTAAAGCCCCTGAAGTATATCAAAGTAGCTATATTTTACATTGTGAAGGGCCTGATGGACAACCTGGGACTATTCAACCAATTATAACTTCTGCACCTATAAATTTATGGGGAAGAGATTTATTACAACAATGGGGAGCACAAGTTCTAATTCCAGAACAATTATATAGCCCTCGAAGTCAACATATGATGCATGAAATGGGGTATGTCCCTGGTATGGGACTAGAAAAAAAAAATTTGCAGGCTTTGCAAGAACCACTTCAAGCAGAAAGTCAAAGTTCCTGCCAAAGATTAGGATACCATTTTTGATGGTGGCCATTGTTAAGCCTCCAGAACCTATATCTTTAAAATGGTTAACAGATAAGCCAGTTTGGATAGAACAATGGCCACTAAGTAAAGAGAAACTGGAGGCTTTAGAGAAATTAGCTACTAAACAATTAGAAAATGGGCACATACCTCCAACATTTTCCCCTTGGAATTCTCCAGTTTTTGTAATTAAGAAAAAATCAGGTAAATGGAGAATGTTAACTGACTTAAGGGCCATCAATTCAGTTATACAACCTAAGGGAGCATTATAGCCAGGACTGCCTTCTCCCGCTATAATTCTAAAAAATTGGCCTTTAATAGTCATAGATTTAAAAGACTATTTCTTTACTATCCCTTTGGCTGAGCAAGACTGTGAACGGTTTGCATTTACAATTCCTGCAGTAAACAACCTGCGGCCTGCTAAGTGTTTTCATTGTTTCACAGATGGGTCTAGCAATGGTAAAGCTTCTAATTCTGGATCAAAAGGTAAAGTTTTCCAGACGCCCTATACTTCAGCTCAAAAAGCGGAGCTTGTAGCTGTAATTGAGGTATGGACTGCTTTTAATATGCCTATTAATGTGATTTCTGATTCTTCATACGTGGTTCATTCCACACAATTAATTAAAAATGCTCAGTTACTATTTCATACAGATAAACAACTAATGACAAAAACAAAAAAGGGGGAGAAATAGGGATTATGGGACAGCCCCTACACAATTGAATCTAGCATTATTAACTTTAAATGTTTTGAGCCTGCCCAAAGACGGCCAGATGTTAGCAGCTGAACAGCATCTGCAGAAACCAGATGCAAAGACAGAAGCAAACAACTGATTTGGTGGAGAGATCCGGTAACAAAAAGTTGGGAAATAGGTAAAATAATAACTTGGGGTAGAGGTTATGCTTGTATTTCTCCAGGCCAAAATCAACAACCGATTTGGATACCATCAAGACACCTGAAACCTTATCATGAGCCAGATGCCAAGTAAGAGATTCGGGGAGGATCCCGAGGACCCCTCGGTTTCAGCCATGTTGAGACTGACGCTGAGGAGGACCCCAACTGTCACGAGCAACACCCGTCGAACACAGCCACCCACCTGGGGACAGATCAAGAAGCTGTCACAGACGGCAGAAGAAAACCTGAGGAAAGCAGGACAACCAATCACAACGAGTAATTTAATGGTAGCTATGACAGCAGTGATCACCACTGCCGTAAGTATTCCTTCAACAAGGACTGCCGAGACCAGCTCAGTCGGGGAGAGCCTAACCTAGCGGCACTAGAGGAATTAAAGACACACACACAGAAATATAGAGGTGTGAAGTGGGAAATCAGGGGTCTCACAGCCTTCAGAGCTGAGAGCCCCGAAAAGAGATTTCCCCACATATCTATTAACAGCAAACCAGTCATTAGCATTTTCTATAGATATTAAATTAACTATAAGTATCCCTTATGGGAAAAGAAGGGATGGGCCGAATTAAAGGAATAGGTTGGGCTACTTAACTGCAGCAGGAGCATGTCCTTAAGGTACAGATCGCTCATGCTGTTTGTGGCTTAAGAATGCCTTTAAGCGGTTTTCCGCTTCCTTGCCCTCATTTGGGTAAACCCACAACCTTCCAGCGTGGGCATTACGGCCATCATGAACATGTCACAGTGCTGCACAGATTTTGTTTATGGCCAGTTTTGGCCATTCTTCTGAGGCAGGAGAATGGTATGAACCCAGGAGGCGGAGCTTGCAGTGAGCCCAAATTGCGCCACTGCACTCCAGCCTGGGTGACAGAGTGAGACTCCATCTCAAAAAAAAATTTTTTTACTATTCTGCTACTCAATATCCTTAAATAATTATTGAGTACCTTAATCAAAATAAAAAATTCCCAGCTTGCCCTTTAAAATTCTTCTCAATCTGTTTCCTCTTATACCTAGTTAGCCTTGTTTTCCATTCCAACACTAAGTCTTAGACAAAAAGTCTTTATCTGTCCAAAAAATCTGTTTTTTTTTTTTGAGACAGAGTCTTGCTCTGTTGCCCAGGCTGGAGTGCAGTTGCATGATCTTGGCTCACTGTAACCTCTGCCTCCTGGGCTCAAGTGACTCTCGTCCCTCAGCCTCCCAAGAAGTTGGCATTACATGCCTGGTTAATTTTTGTATTTTTAGTAGAGATGGGTTTTCGCCATGTTAGTCAGGCTGGTCTTGAACTCCTGGCCTCAAGCAGTCTGCCCACCTCAGCCTCCCAAAGTGCTGGGATTACATGCGTGAGCCACCGTGCCCGGCCTCCCAATTTATCTTGAACATCCTAGGTTCAACGTCCTATGAAAAACAGCCCCTTCTGCACTATTCCTTCTCATTTGTGCCCCTAGCTTTATAAAATGCAACCACGTTTCTGAATGTGTATAAGCTCTCTCTTTATAGCATCAGGTC
Organism: Hylobates moloch; assembly: GCF_009828535.3. Taxonomy (NCBI): domain Eukaryota; kingdom Metazoa; phylum Chordata; class Mammalia; order Primates; family Hylobatidae; genus Hylobates; species Hylobates moloch. The sequence continues at coordinate 90,549,997 of NW_026652276.1, forward strand.
TTCATACTAGAGTTTGTAAAATGGTTTTGATTAATCCATTATTTAAAATGTTGGAGTAATTCTCAACATTTAAAAATCATTGAAAAATTGCAAACTCTAGTAGGACCCACATTTCAACAAATGGCTGCAATTTACCAGTAGTTGACATCTTTAGATATGCACTGTTCAGTTAGAAAGTTACAGCTTCATTCGAAAAGTATTGAGCATCTATTACTTGGGACACTGTTTTAGACGCTGGGGATATAGTAGTGACCAAAACTCATCAGGGAGTTTATAATCTAATAAGGAGGAGAGAAACGGCAACATAATCATTACTACAGTTTTCCAAGAGGAACAGAGAATATGTGGGTGGGAAGGGTGCTTGGGCTTTTGCATTCATTTAAATACCTGGCCGGATCCTATGGGAATTTGAGTTTATGACTCGTACTACTATCCGAATCGTCACACACCATCATGTACTTTATGCACTGCCCCTATAAAACTCCCAGCAAGTCTAAGGCAGGGAGTGTGCCTCCTTCGCCTTTGGATTCTGGGGGCGCAGCAGTGTTTTTATGGAGGGGACACGATGGAAAGCGAAAAGTTAGGCGTAGTTACTTCGACCACTGCTGTCCCGGGTGGTTATTCCGACTGGGTTTGGATTGGGCGCGGGGGAGGGTGCAACACAGTTAAGTGTTGGAGAGCAGTCAGGTCTTTCGCAGAACCTCAAAGCCACCTCCGCGCCGGCGGCTCCGTTTCTAGGGAAACAGGACTGTAACGCGTACGCATCGTGGGTCCTCGTTCTCTAGCTACGAGTTCTGCCGCTCTGGAACGAACTAAATTCGTGACAAGAACTTGGCCCTCAGAGCCCGTCGTCCAACGCGAAAAACCACGGGTAACCGCGCCCCCTGCCGCGCTGCCGCTGGCACTGCAGCTTCCGGGGTCATCCAGTTCCAGGCGGACTACTTCCGGCTCCGAAGGTCCCCGGCTTCGTGGCTCGCCGGGGTCCTAGCGCTGGAAAGGTGGCCGTAGCGGCCGCCTGACCCCTACAAAAGTCTGGGACTGGGGCAGCGACAAAGGCCTTGGGAGGACGCCAATGGTCGGAGGGATCTCGCCCCGGGAGAAAAGTTGGGACAGGAGCGCGGGATCGAAGGGTGGACTCCGAGCCGGCCTGTCAGGCAGGAGCCGGGCAGGTGCGGTGGCGGAAGTGCGGGGACGGAGGCCGAAGCGGAGCGGTCTGGGGAGTCGCGGCCGCGGGTCACCCGGCGGGGAGCAGTTGCCGAGTGTTAGCTAGACAGCAGCGACTAGGGCTCGGGCGCTGGCGAGATGCCTTTGTTCACCGCCAACCCCTTCGAGCAAGACGTGGGTGAGTGCTGTGCCCGGTCCTGGACTGCTGTGTGCCTGGCCCTGGACTGCTGTTTGTCCGGCTAGAAAGTGGGCGGTAGCGACTCCAGGGACTAGGAAGCCAAGCGAAGGGAGGGGAGGGGCGGTGCCGCCCGCTTCTTCGAAGTTGGGATTTTTCTGGGGGCAACCTCGGCGCGTCGCTAGCGGTCTGGGGAGTGCTTCCTGCCGCCTGAGTTTGGGGACCCTCAAAGGGTCGTTCTTCTTGCCAAGCGTAAAATTTGGGAAGAGCCTAGGGCTCGCTGGAGACTGGACTGATTAAGTAATTGTGGAGTTGGTGATTAAAAACGTCCTGCTCGTTCGACAGCTGGTTATCTCCGTCTCTGCCCCATCGTTTTCTGAAGATGATGCAGCAGTGGAGACCCTGCTGTCTAGAGAAGCCCAACACTAGACACTTGACACCTAGACAACCGCATTGAATAGGAAGAACTTACTTCCCCATTATTTTTATTACTCATGCATTCAATCCCTGATAGGGTAGCTTTAAGATTTATTACAATTGTAAAGGTGTTGCTCTTCGTCCCCGGATTGCAAAGATTGCGTGGGTGCTAGGAGATGTTCTGTTTTAGAGTATGAAAAGGAAATCTCGAGTCTCAAAACACTGCAGAACAACAAGTATTTTACTTGTTGCAGTCATAAAGCGCTGGACTCTCAGTGACTATAGAATGATAAAAACATGGATAAGATATATACGAAATTATTTTGGAAATTTGTGTAACACTAAAACAAACTGAGAAATATATGTATGTATTCTCGAGAGTCTGGGTCTCACTATGTTGCCCAGGTACGAGAAGAATTCCTCCCACCTCAGCCTGCACCTTTGTTTCCCCTTCCCGAGTAGCTGGGACTACAGGTTTGTTTTTTGTTTCTTTTTGTAGCAGTAGTTAAGAGAACCTTAGGTAAATTTTTAGAACTTGGAAATGGGGTTGGGGCGGGGGGACTCAGAAGAATACTGCACATCTTAGCAGTAATTCCCCTGTTTCATAGTTAACATTTGGTTATTAGGAGACTGTAGAAAGTGCCCTATTCTGGTACGTTGTGTAATCCCCTAAGCCATTTAAAAAAATATGTTTGAGTCAAATAATATATGTAAATAGTACAAATATGTATGTTCCTTAATTCATTAAACTTTTTTTTGGTGGATGAATACAGGTGACTGGCATAAATCTGGGAAACATTAAGGCTCAGTGTTTCCTTTTGGAACACCTCATTGCAGTATTTCTTCTTTGGTTTGTATCATACAACCTTTGTGCAACCTGTACTTTTAAAAAATTGCTATTATGAACACTTTGATTCTGTTCTAATGAAATAAAACAGAAGGCGCAAAATAGAATTAGACAAATGATTTTAAAACTTAAAAACCGTGAACTCTTTTCTTCAATATAAATCTTTCTTGGAAGTTCATTGTTTTCTGATGGAAAAATTCTCTGGTCCAAGTAGGCAGAGCTGCTCTGCCTTTTCTGTTCTAAACCTTTCCCTGCCTGGCTCCCGAGGCCCCAGCATGGTTTAGTGGATCACAGTTTAGTCCCACAGTTGTAAAGGAGGCACTGCTGTTGAGATTTAAAAAAAAAACAACAAAAAACCGTGTCTATAGATTATTTTATGGCCAGTGCCATAAGCCAGAACTTCAAGTAGTTACATATTAAGCATGACTGAATTCAGTACCCCAAAGGCATTTTAAGGGTGAAAGAATGAATTTGAGGCCCTCCTGTTAACTTCTAGACAAGAGAATGGAATTAGAAAAAGTAGAATGAAATAGGAGCTCAAATTGGACTTGCACGTATATCATAGAAGAAAAATGATATATTACGTTTTTCATGTCTTAAAACTTTTCATTTCAAATCGTTAATACAAAGCAAGGGCCAGGCTCAGCGGCTCACGCCTGTAATCCCAGCACTTTGGGAGGCCGAGGCGGGCGGATCACCTGAGGTCAGGAGTTTGAGACCAGCCTGACCAACATGGTGAAACCCTGTTTCTACCAAAATACAAAAAATTGGCCAGTCATGGTGGCGCATGCCTGTAGTCCCTGCCACTTGGGAGGCTGAGGCAGGAGAATCGCTTGAACCTGGGAGGCGGAGGTTGCAGTGAGCTGACATCTCGCCACTGCACTCCAGCCTGGCGACAGAGCAAGACTCCCTCTCGGAAAAAAAAAAATATATATATATACACACACACACACACACACACACACACACACACACACACACACACAGCAAGTCATTATTTGACTTGAGATGTCCACAGGAATGTTACTTTACATTGTCATTGTCTTTTTCACTTGTTCTCCTTGATTCAGTCAGATTTTTATTACCTTTTTTTTTTTTTGGTAATTCCTTTGTTCACTCTTCATTCAGCAGACATACACTGAATAATTACTGTGTGTCAAGCATTGTGTTAATCTGTGGACACAAAATGAATAAATAGACTGTGAGTTCCTGCCTTCAAGGAACTCTCAATCTAATGGAGGAAACATACAGACCTAGGAATTGTAACTTAGTACAATAAGTATAGTGCTAGGAATATACAAGAAGCTTTACATCATCTTTTTTAAAAACAGTCATAGTCCCTGAAGAAAAGACAAGGACCTTCAGATAGGAGCTTTCTCTGTAAAGGTGTTGACACTATCCTCTCCTTCCCACCTTTTCTTTTTTCTTTTTCTTTTTCTTTTTTTTTTTTTGAGACGAGTCTGTCTCTCAGACTGCAATGCAGTGGCGTGATCTTGGCTCACTGCAACCCTGCCTCCCGGGTTCAAGCGTTTCTCCTGCCTCAGCCTCCCGAGTAGCTGGGACTACAGGTGCGCACCACCACACCTGGCTAATTTTTTGTATTTTTAATAGAGATGGGGGTTTCACCATGTTGGCCAGGCTGGTCTTGAACTCCTGCCCTCAAGTGATCTGCCTGCCTTGGCCTCCCAAAGTGTTGAGATTACAGGCGTGAGCCACTGTGCCCAGCCTCCTTCCCCCCTTCTCTGATAGCACTTTTCCCAACAGGAAGTAACCATCTTTTGCTAGTGTATGATATGGTCATTTTATGATTAAAGGCCTTTAAAGATTAATCTCTTTTGGTAGGTGAAGAGTCTTGTTGGAGGGTGAGCAGTCTTTCTGACAGTCATATGAGAAAAGGATGGGTCAAGGTGTCTTAGGAAGGCACTCATGAATTGATGATGATATGTGACTTGTCAAATGGAAGCAGGCCAAAGGCTAGGAAGTAGGGAACTCTGGCAAATTCCTATCTTTTCTTGGCATCAGAACTTACAAGCCCTGAAGGATATGCTAGATTTGGTAGTATTAGAGCTCTTTAAACATTTTACCTAGATTCATTTTTTTGTTTTGTTTAGTAAGATTTCTTTGATGTATTCTGAGGGGAAAAAAGAAAATATCCTTATGTCCCACCTCTTCTCCCCAACTGGGCCTCACGTGTTAGAGGGGTACAGGGATCTTGAGGTGGAGCCTGGTTGGAGTAGCCATTCTCGTAGAATTCCAAGGGGAAAGTGAAACATGGGGGATGGGGCCACAGTGGTTAGTGTTAACAGAGAAGATGTCATTTCCTTATTCATTGATTTCTAAGTCGTGACTTGTCTATTCTAAACCTTAACTCCGGTTCTTGTTTGCGTATCTTTTTTCCCTTTACTCAAGCCAGGCAATCTTTCTTGCCAGTTTTCTGCCTCTGTGCTATTTACCATTCATTGCTAAATGTTTGCTCTTTTCAACCTTGGTATTTCCTTTAAAGATACGCTTGTGTCCCACAAAGCTGAGCTCAAATTCTACCTCTACAAAACTCTGTGGACACAGCGGTTCGAATTGTTAGCTTTTAAGAGAATACATTTCCAGGTGACATTTTAATGTGTGTATTGCTGTGTTTTTGCCTTTGCTGTGTTAGAAGTTGACCAGGAAATAGCTTGGGACTTTCTCCAGTGAAATGCAGTCATGCAGTCCTTTTCTCCAGTGAAATTTTATAAGAAATCCCAATATAAAAATAGATACTGATAGCATAAGAATAATACAAATTCATAACATACACACAAATTTATAACGTTTACTTAACTAGGCCACTCTGTACAATAAGTTAAAATCTTTGTAAAAAAGTAAAATTTAAAAAAAAAGTTTTTTGGTTTTGAATAAGTCTAGTAGATTTAATAGCCAATTTTTTTCTAATATATTTTGTAGCTTTTTAAACTATGAAATATTTTCAGCATAAAATACAAAATATGAACTCCCATTCCTGCCAGGCAATTATGTCAAGTGCTAATATTTTGATATACTTGATTCTTTTTTTTAAGAAAGGAACATTCAAGATGTAGTGAAATACTTTAGTATTTTTAGCAGCTACCTGATCCCATTCTTCCTCCTTTCTCAGAGTTAAACACTCTACAAATAGATAGAAATTATCTTTAATAGTATATATACTACACTTACAAATATACTATATATTGTTTGGATGTATTTAAATTTCTTAAAAATAGTGTCTTTTTGTCATTCCGCAACTTTTGTCATTCAGCATTTCTTTTTTTTTTTGAGACGGAGTCTTGGTCTGTCGCCCAGGCTGGAGTGCAGTGGTGTGATCTCAGCTCACTGCAACCTCTGCTTCCCGGGTTCAAGCAATTCTTGTGTCTCAGCCTCCCGAGTAGCTGGGGTTACAGGTGCGCACCACCATGCCCGGCTAGTTTTGCATTTTTTAGCAGAGGTGGGATTTCGCCATGTTGGCCAGGCCGGTCTCGAACTCCTGACCTCAGGTGATCTGCCTGCCTTGGCCTCCCAAAGTGCTGGGATTACAGGCGTGAGCCACCCTGCCTGGCCCACTCAGCATTTCTTCGTGAGAGTTATTCATGTTGATGTTTGTAGCTCTAGTTTTGTAGATGTTTGTAGCTCTAATTTTAATGGCTGTGTGATACTATACTACTATATGAATATGCGCTATCTGTTGTCCTATTGACGAACATGACTTTGTTTTCAATTTCTTGCACCTACAGACAGCTCTGTATTGAAAGCTTTTATCTATGTTTTCTTGTGTTTATGGATGCAAGATTCTTTTTTTTTTTTTTTTTTTTTTTTGAGACAGAGTCTTGCCCTGTCACCCAGGCTGGAGTGCAATGGCGCGATCTCGGCTCACTGCACCCTCCATCTCCCAGGTTCAAATGATTTTCCTGCCTCAGCCTCCCCAGTAGCTGGGATTACAGATGCCTGCTACCATGCCCAGGTAATTTTTTTTTGTATTTTTAGTAGAGACAGGGTTTCACATGTTGGCCAGGCTGGTCTCGAACTCCTGACCTCATGATCCGCCTGCCTTGGCCTCCCAAAGTGCTGGGATTACAGATATGAGCCACTGTGCCTGGTGGAGTGCAAAATTCTTAAAGGTTGTCGTCTTGAAGGGGAATTCTTCGGTAGAAGTGTGGCTCTTGGCCTGGTGTGGTGGCTCATGCCTGTAATCCCAGCACTTTGGGAGGCTGAGGTGGGCAGATCTCCTGAGGTCAGGAGTTTGAGACCAGCCTGGCCAACATGATGAAATCTGTCTCTACTGAAAATACAATTAGCTGAGTGTGGTGGTGAATGCCTGTCATCTCAGCTACTCGGGAGGCTGAGGTAGAAGAATCACTTGAACCTGGGAGGCGGAGATTGTGCCACTGCACTCCAGCCGGGGCAACAGAGTGAGACTCCATCTCAAAAAAAAAAAAAGTGTAGCTCTTGCAAAGTTGCCCTTCCAAGTGTTTGTTGATTTCTCCTGTCAGCAGTGAAATTCCAGTTGTTCCACATCCTCACTAATGCTGAGCATTGTCAGATTTTCTAATTTATGCCTATCTAATGAATATGAAGTAAGACATTGTTTTCATTTCATTTTCAATTTCTACTTCATTGCCAGTGAAGATGAGCATTTTTTCATATGTTTCTTCATCATTCTGTTTTCTTTTTCTGTAAATTGCCTGCTCATTACTTTTATGATTCTGTTGGGTTACTTTTTAAAAATTAATGGCAGGATGCAGTGGCTCACACCTGTAATCCAAACACTTGGTGGATTGCTTGATCTCAGGAGTTCGAGATTAGTCAGGGCAACATGATGAAACCCCATCTCTACAAAAAATACAAAAATTAGCTGAGCATGGTGGCCCGCACCTGTAGTCCGAGCTACTTGGGAGATTGAGATGGGAGGATGGCTTGAGCTAGAGAGGTTGAGGCTACAGTGAGCCATGATTGCGCCACTGCACTCCAGCCTGGGTGACAGAGCCAGATCCTGTCTCCCAAACAAAACAAAACAAAAAAACGAAACCAAAAACCAACACCAAAAAATAAAACAAAATTGATTTTTAGAGTTCCAGATACATTTCTTACTAATCTTTAGTTGAGTGTGTATGTTACAAATCTGTATTCTAGTTCTTTTTGTTTCTGGTGTCTTTTATTGTAAAGAAAATGTGGGTTTTCACTTAGTGATATTTGTCATTCTCCCTTTATTTTTCTTAAGAAAGGCTTCAGGGCTGAGTGTGGTGGCTCACACCTGTAGTAAAGAAAAGAAACCCTTCTCCACCCTGAGGTTATAGAGATATTTTCATATTTTCTTCTGCAAGTTTTACTAAACTTTTGATTTTCACATTTAGGTCTTTGATCCACCAGGAATTAATTTTTGTATAAGGTCTGCGGAGGAATTGAATTGGATAACCAGTTGACAATAGACAAAATCAATTGTCTAATCACTATGGATTGAATTTGTCTGTTCTTTCCCCACTGTTTTATAATTGTCTTAGCTATTTTGGGCATTTCAAATGGATTATATGACAGATTGGTTAAAATCATTATACAAGGGAATTTCTTGTAGGTTTTTAGGATGTAAGAGAAAAGACATTATAATTTTATTTTTGTTTCACATCAGCTGATATTGATAGTTTAAAATATATTTTTATCCTTAATAACATTTAATGATAAGCTTATGTATAATTTGTAAGTAAGTCAAGAAGAGAATGATTTTCTGCCAGTGAATATACAACGTAATACTATAGCAGTGTAGTTAGGTGGATGTGTCTCTAGCATGCCTTTTGTTTAAATAAAGGACCTCAGAGGTGTTGCGTGTAATAGGCTTTGTGGCTGGGCGCGGTGGCTCACGCCTATAATCCCAGCACTTTGGGAGGCCGAGGTGGGCAGATCACAAAGTCAGGAGTTCAAGACCAGCCTGGTGAAACCCCATCTCTACTAAAAATACAAAAATTAGCCGGACGTGGTGGTTGCATGCCTGTAATCCCAGCTACTTGGGCGGCTGAGGCAGGAGAATCACTTGAACCCAGGAGGCGGAGGTTGCAGTGAGCCGAGATCGTGCCACTGCACTCCAGCCTGGATGACAGAGCAAGACTCCATCTCAAAAGAAAAAAAAATAGGCCTTGTATATAAGTATGTAGGGTAGGATATCAAACTCTGGTTACTTGACAAGTGATGGTTCTAACCATCTATTACCCAGGTATCAAAATGAAACTTAAGGATATATAATTTCTTTATCTCTTGTTATTTTTTTCCTCCTTGGTTGTCTTTTGTCCTTTAATCTGACCACTTTTCTTCTCCCCCTTCCTTGATTTTTCATTTTGTCTAAGTTAAAAAGTTTTTATTTTATTTTTTCTTCTTTTTTGAGGCACAGCCTCACTCAGTCGCCCAGGCTGAAGTGCAGTGGTGCAATCTCAGCTCACTGCAGCCTCTGTCTCCTGGGTTCAAGCAATTCTCCTATCTCAGCCTCCTGAGTAGCTGGGATTACAGGCGCCCACCACCATGCCTGGCTAATTTTTTTTTTTTTTTTGTATTTTTTTCTAGAAATGAGGTTTCACCATGTTGTCCAGGTTGGTCTCGGACTCCTGACCTCAAGTAATTCACCTGCCTCGGCCTCGCAAAGTGCTGGGATTATAAGAGTGAGCCACCATGCCCAGCCTAAGTTACAAAGTTTTTAAAAGTGTTTTTGCTTATAGTCTTTTTCTTGTTATAAAAATATCAGCTAATTGGCAATATTTGTCCAACACCATGGGTGAGAAGGATATTAGTTCCTGAGGCATTTTGGTATTGTTGGAACATTCTTTTCCCTCATCCTTTGTTTTTTAGGATTAAGTTTCACATTGACTTATTGGCATCTGCTGTCTTTTTTGGCGTAATAAGTGTTGCTCCCAGCTTTTAGACGTCCTTTAGTGTCATTTTCTTAATGGGTCTGTGGCTGCTATGCTTAAAGGACAAGCACCTCTCTGTCCCTATAGAACCTTGTGTGACATTTGCAGTTCTTCACCGTGGAGACCTGTTATGGCGATCTCTGTTCCATTCAGGGAGGCCTTTCTTTAGTTGCCTCCAGTTAAGGAATGTTGAAAATGAAGTGTCTTGTGAAGTAGTTCCAGTTCTTACTGACTTTTAATGCAAGCTCAGAACCGTGTTTAATCTCGTATTTAAAAAAAGCATGAAGGGAAATGATGAAGGATTTAAAAATTTTTATTATGTATAGTCTCCCTCATATTTAGTATAATTTTTAAATGATAGCATTTGGATGAAAAATCTGTTATTCAGTGAAATTGTTATTGTATCTGAAAACTCGCAAACTATTTTCTTGGTCGGTAAACATACCCTTAGTAAGCACTTGCTTATTTTCATTTGCAATATGAGAATTGTAGTGACTCAGAATTTTACTTCTCATTTGTACTAAAAGTTTTTTTATTCTTATCTGGAGCAGCAGCTTTTACTTTCATTTGTCATGGGATGAATTATCTTAACCTTCTCTTCTAAAAAAAGATGTGCTTAAAGAAATCTAGCATGTGCAGTGTTTTGGTTTGTCCCCAGCAGTACTAAGTCCTTGAGGTGGAGGGTTGAAGGGGAAGAACTTTTTTTTTTCAAACATTAATACCTTATTAGGTTCTGTTAATTTACCTGATAATGAATAAACCTTTATATTTAATGTAGAGATTGAACCTAAGAAGGTCATTGTGGCAGATATCTTGGAATGGCCATTGTCCCCTGAAAATTATTGACATTCTGAAGTGGCCATCTGCTTATAGGTGTTAAGAATAGGCTGTGTATATATGCATGTAGGGTAGGATATCAAACTCTGGTTACTTGATAACTGTCAGTTCTAACCATCTATCACCCAGATATCAAAATAAAACTTAAGGATATATCATTTCTTTATCGCTTGTTATTTTTTTCTCCTTGGTTGTTTTTTGTCTGTGAATCTGACCACTTCTCTTCTTCCCCTACCTTGATTTTTCATTTTGTAATATTATTCCAATTTTATGTCAGAAATTTGTCAGTACATGATGATGTAGTTTTAAAATTTTTAGCCATTCTAGTGGGTATCTCACTGTGGGCTTTGTCGTTGTTGTTGTTGTTTTTGAGACAGAGTCTTGCTCTGTCCCCCAGGCTGGAATGCAGTAGCGTGATCTGGGCTCACTGCACCCTCCACCTCCCGGGTTCAATCTGGGACTACAGATGTGCACCACCATGCCTGGCTAGTTTTTGTATTTTCAGTAGACACAGGGTTTCGCTGTCTTGGCCAGGCTGGTCTCCAACTCCTGGCCTTATGTGATCCACCTGCCTTGACCTCCCGAAGTGCTGGAGTTACAGGCGTGAGCCACCGTGCCTGGCCTTCATTGTAGTTTTAATATGCATTTACTTGATAACTCTTGGTGTTGGGCACCTTTAAATATATTTATTTGCTAAATGAATATTCTCTTTTTCAAAGTACTACTTGTTTAAATATTTTGTCCATTTTTCTTTTCACTTAATTTTCACAACTCCTCTTTTAAGCACGGCAGCTATTTTAATCTCCATTTGACAAATGAGAACATGGATTTGGGTTTGAGTCAGAATGGAGGTGAACTACTCCAAAGCTTATAAGCTAGTAAGAAAGCTTCAGAGATGGATGTAGGCAAGGCAGGTCCTCGTTGTTTAATTGGTGATGTATATCCCACCCCTGAGGCCTGACAGTACTCCACAGGTGCATACAGAGTGTGCATAATGGTTTTCTCAGTCTGCAGAGGTAATGTAATCTGTCTGGCCTGTTCGCTTTTGATTCTCTATCTGTAACTTTTTGGCATGTTAGTGGCTACCTTGGAGACTCTTTTTTTTTTTTTTGAGACGGAGTCTCGTTCTGTTGCCCTGGTTGGAGTGCAGTGGCGCTATCTCGGATCACTGCAACCTATGCCTCCCAGGTTCAAGTGATTCTCCTGCCACAGCCTCCTGAGGAGTTGGGACTACAGGCACATGCCACCATGCTCAGATAATTTTTTGTATTTTTTTTTTTAATAGAGGCGGGGTTTCACTGCGTTAGCCAGGCTCGTCTTGATCTCCTGACCTCGTGATCTGCCCGCCTTGGCCTCCCAAAGTGCTGGGATTACAGGCATGAGCCACCGCACCTGGCCGACTCATTTTTCCTTTATCCCAGCCACTAGAAAATGTCTGGCACATTATGCTTCCTAATTACAATGGAAATTATAACATGTATGCTTCTTCCCTGTCTCCTGAGTAAGGGTGTGTGTAAATGAGTGTGCTCATTTTGTGGAGTTAGGGGGACATAGTTCTCACCTAACAGGATTACAGAGGGTATTTTGGAAATATCAGCCAAGAAGAAAGTGAACTTGTAGGAAAATAAAATCTGGCCCTAGGACTTTTGCCTTTTTAATAGATGGTTTAAAATATTAAAAGACAGTAAAAGGTAATTTTTATGTGTTTTTCCCCCTTCTTTTCGTCCTGGCTCCCCTTATGCTCAATTCTCTCAACTCCTCCTAGTCGCCCCAAAACTGCTGGTGGTGACATGAGAAATGAATAGAATGGCAATGACTGATCTGTATTCCATCAGAGGAAGCAGCTCTTAAGTATATTGTATTATTATATGGTTTAGTAAATGGAATTAATCAGCTGGGCACAGTGGCTCATGCTTTTTAATCCCAGCAGTTTGGGAGGCTGAGGTGGGCAGATCACCTGAGGTCGGGAATTCGAGACCAGCCTGACCAACATGGAAAAACCCCATCCCTACTAAAAATACAAAATTGGCTCGGCATGGTGGTGCATGCCTGTAATCCTAGCTACTCGAGAGGCTGAGGCAGGAGAGTCGCTTGAACTCGGGAGGCAGAGGTTTGCATTGAGCCAAGATCGTGCCATTGCACTCCAGCCTGGGCAACAAGAGTGAAACTGCATCTCAAAAAAAAAAAAAAAAAAGAAAAAAAGAAAGTTAATCCTGGCATTCTGCCTGTTTCTTTGCTTACAAATGAGAGTTGAATTTGCATGTTTCCTATTCAGTGTGTTTAAGATATGTATTATCAGGGGAACCCACCTCCAATATTTCAACATAGGTTCTATTTTCCCTAAGTGTTGGCCAGTCCGAGAAATAAAGAGAGAGTACAAAGAGAAGAATTTTACAGCTGGGCTGCCAGGTCATTACGGGCCGTAGGTCCGTAATGCCCCACCTGAGCCACAAAATCAGCAAGTTTTTATTAAGGATTTCAAAAGGGGAGGGGGTGTACGAACAGGGAGTAGGTCACAAAGATCACATGCTTCTGAGGCCAATAAAGATCACAAGGCAAAGGGCAAAGCAAAGATCCCAAGGCAAAGGGCAGAATTAGAATTACTGATGAGGGTCTATGTTCAGCTGTGCACATATTGTCTTGATAAACATCTTAACAGAAAACAGGGTTCAAGAGCAGAGAACTGGTCTGATCAAAATTTACCAGGCTGGAGTTTCCCAATCCTAGTAAGCCTGAGGGTACTGCAGGAGACCAGGGCATATTTCAGTCCTTATCTCAACTGCATAAGACAGACACTCCCAGAGCAGCCGTTTATAGACCTCCCTGCAGGAATGCAATTCTTTTCCTAGGATCTTAATATTTAATATTCCTTGCTAGAAGAAGATTTTAGCAATATCTCTCCTACTTGCACGTCTGTTTATAGACTCTCTGCAAGAAGAAAAATATGGCTCTTTTTGCCCAACCCCGCAGGCAGTCAGACCTTATGGTTATCTTCCCTTGTTCCCTAAAATTGCTGTTATTCTGTTCTTTTTTAAGGTACATCAATTTCATATTGTTCAAACACATGTTTTACAATCAGATTTCATATTATTCAAACACATGTTTTACAGTCAATTTGTACAGTTAACGCAATCATCACAGGGTCCTGAGTTGACATACATTCTCAGTTTATGAAGATAACAGGATTAAGAGATTAAAGACAGGCATAAGAAATTGTAAGAGTATTATTTGGGAACTGATAAATGTCCATGAAATCTTCACAATTTATGTTCAGAGATTGCAGTAAAGACAGGCATAAGAAATGATACAAGTATTAATTTTGGGAACTGATAAATGTCCATGAAATCTTCACAATTTATGTTCCTCTGCCGCAGCTCCAGCCAGTCCCTCCATTCGTTCTGGGTCCCTGACTTCCTGCAACAATGTGTATACATAGGGAAACAGAAAAACTATGTTAATTTGGCAATTTTGAACAAAAATTGCTCTCAAGAGGCAGTTTAATATAGTGATTTGAACCTGGAGCACACACCCTGAGCCAGATGGCACAAATTGAAATCTCTATTTTGTGCTCGCTTCGGCAGCACATATACTAAAATTGGAACGATACAGAGAAGATTAGCACGGCCCCTGCGCAAGGATGACACGCAAATTTGTGAAGCGTTCCATATTTTTATCTCGAACTAGAAATACCATTTGACCCAGCCATCCCATTACTGGGTATATACCCAAAGGACTATAAATCATGCTGCTATAAAGACACATGCACACGTATGTTTATTGCGGCACTATTCACAATAGCAAAGACTTGGAACCAACCCAAATGTCCAACAACGATAGACTGGATTAAGAAAATGTGGCACATATACACCATGGAATACTATGCAGCCATAAATAATGATGAGTTCATATCCTTTGTAGGGACATGGATGAAACTGGAAAACATCATTCTTAGTAAACTATCGCAAGGACAAAAAACCAAACACCACATGTTCTCACTCATAGGTGGGAATTGAACAATGAGAACTCATGGACACAGTAAGGGGAACATCACACTCCGGGGACTGTTATGGGGTGGGGGGAGGGGGAGGGACAGCATTAGGAGATATACCTAATGCTAAATGACGAGTTAATGGGTGCTGCAAAACAACATGGCACATGGATACATATGTAACAAACCTGCACATTGTGCACATGTACCCTAAAACCTAAAGTATAATAATAAAAAAAAAAGGAAAAAAAGAAATCTCTATTTTATTACTTGCTAGCTGTATAACCTTGTGCTAGTTATTTAATAATTTTCTGGACCAGGCGCAGTGGCTCATGCCTGTAATTCCAGTACTTTGGGAGGCCGAGGCGGGCAGATCACCTGAGGTCAGGAGGAGTTCAAAACCAGCCTGACCAACGTGGCGAAACTTGTCTCTACTAAAAATACAAAAATTACCCAGGCATGGTGGCATGCGCCTATATCCCAGTTACTTGGGAGGCTGAGGCGGGAGAATCGCTTGAACCCGGGAGGCATAGGTTGCAGTGAGCTGAGATCACACCACTATACTCCAACCTGGGTGACAGAGTGAGACTGTATCTCAAATAATAATAATAATAATAATTTTCTGTATCTGCCATATAAATGGCTTCCCCATTTATATATTTTTTATTTTTATTTATTTATTTTACATGCAAGGTTGTAAAATAACCCAGCCCAGGCTGGAGTACAGTGGCACAATCATAGCTCACTGTAACCTCAAACTCCTGGGCTCATGCACTCTCCTGCCTCAGCCTTCTGAGTAGCTAGAACTACAGGTGCACATCACCATACCAGACTACTTTTTCAATTTTTTTTTTTTTTTTTTTTTTAGAGGTGAGGGATCTCACTATGTTGCCCAGGCTGGTCTTGAACTCCTGGACTCTCAAGTGATCCTCCTGCCTTGGCCTCCCAAAGTGCTGGGATTACAGCTGTGAGCCACCAGGCCCGGTCCCCACTTATGGGGATCCTTCATTTGATTGAGGAGCAAGTGATTTAGCATATGTAAAATGCTCAGGAGTTATTGCTTAATTGCTATTATTGTTTTTAATTAAATTGCTATCTGTCATTCAGTACTCAGAGCTGTAAGTAGGTTTTCATTTTAGAAGGCATGCAGAATGGGCTGGGCACGGTGGTTCACACCTGTAATCCCAGCACTTTGGGAGGCCAAGATGGGTGGATCACCTGAGATCAGGAGTTCTACCCCAGCCTGGCCAACATGGTGAAACCCCATCTCTACTAAGAATACAGAATTAGCTGGGTGTGGTGGCATGTGCCTGTAATCCCAGCAACTCCAGAGGCTGAGGCAGGAGAGTCGTTTGAACCCAGGAGGCAGAGGTTGCAGTGAGCCGAGATTGTGCCATTTCACTCCAGCCTGGGCAGCAAGAGCGAAACTCTGTCTCAAAAAAAAAGAAAAAAAATGGTATGCAGAATGTATTTTTAAGAACTATGTGTATTGCTGCTTTCCCCAGAGTAAAGATTTGCCTCAATAAACATTAACCCAAATAGAACATTAAATGGGGTGGAAAATTAAGTGAGAAAATTTATGTTAAACCTAAGTTTAACTATAAAATGCTAAATAGAGTCATTGTCATTTAAGGGAGAGAAGGAGTAGAATTATTTACAGTCTATCAGATTGAGTTATTGGGCATTTAAATTTTTTTTTTTTTTTGAGACAGAGTCTTGCTCTGTCGCCCAGGCTGGAGTGCAGTGGCGCAATCTCGGCTCACTGCAAGCTCCGCCTCCCGGGTTCACGCCATTCTCCTGCCTCAGCCTCTCCAAGTAGCTGGGACTACAGGCGCCCACCACCGCGCCCGGCTAATTTTTTGTATTTTTAGTAGAGATGAGGTTTCACCATGGTCTCGATCTCCTGACCTCGTGATCCGCCTGCCTTGGCCTCCCAAAGTGCTGGGATTACAAGCGTGAGCCACCGCTCCCGGCCCATTTAAATATTTTAATCTAAATTTCACTACACAAGAATTGTGCAGTCTGGAACCTAGTAAGTATGTATAATGATTTTAATAGTCTAAACATATACAATTTATTCATAGACTAGAAAAAAATGGCTTTTCTACATTTTTGAAGAATTCAGTTTTTTAATGAATTAGTCCAAAGAAAGAATGTTTCTATCTTTAGTAAAAGCTATCATTGTGGTTTCCTGCAATTATGAAAATTAATTCTACTCATTTACTTGTTTTTCATTTTCTAGTTTTTTCTTTTTTCTTTTCTTTTCTTTTTTTGTTTTAGAGACAAGTGTTTCACCCTGTCACCCAGGGTGTGGGTGGAGTATAGTGGCTTGATCATAGCTTACTGCAGCTTTAAACTCCTGGGCACAAGGAATCCTCCCACCCCAGCCTCTCAAGTAGTAGAGACTACAGGTGTGCACCACCATGCCCAGCTTCTTGTTTCTGCTTAAAAAAAAAAAATTATATATATGTGTGTTTATATATATATATATATTTTTTTTTTTTTTTTTGGCTAGCTTTTCTTGGTTCTTATGCTGCAATTTTAAGGTATAGAAACAATTGAGGTTTTTTTTTCCTCCTATTAATAGATAAAAGGCAATTTTTTTTCCTAAGATTGCTATGGTCAGAATGTGTCCCCCAAAATTTGTGTGTTGGAGACAGTCCCCAATGCAACAGTGTTGGGGGATGAGGCCTTTTGGGAAGTATTTAGGTCATGAGAGTACCTCCTTTGTGAATGGATTAATGCTGCAATAAAAGGGGCTTACAGGGGTGGGTTCACTCTCCCTTGTCCTTCTACCTTCTGCCATGTGAGGACACAGTAAGAAGGCGCTGACCAGATGCCAGTGCTTTGATCTTCGACTTTCCAGCCTCCAGGACTGTGAGAAACAAATTTTTGTTCTTTAAGAACTACCCAGTTTCAGGTATTCTGTTAAATAGCAGTGTAAAACAGACCAAGACAAAGTTCTAAATTGCTTTAGTCATGTCCAAAGGTATTAATATGTAATATCTTAATCATAATACATTTTTATGTTGCCTTCTGTTATACTCTAAATTACCCACATGTCCTGATTGTTAAGTTTCCACATGATCGGGTATTACAATTATTATTATTATTTTTTTGAGATGGAGTCTCGCTCTGTTGCCCCGGTTGGAGTGTAGTGATGTAATCTTGGCTCACTGCAACCTCCGCTTCCCAGGTTCAAGTGATTCTGCTGCCTCAGCCTCCTGAGTAGCTGGGACTACAGGTGCCCACCACCACACCCGGCTAATGTTTTGTATTTTTAGTAGAAACGGGGCTTCACCATGTTGGCCAGGATGGTCGCGGATCTCTTGACCTCGTGATCCACCCCCTTTGGCTTCCCAAAGTGCTGGGATTACAGGTATAAGCCACCATGCCCAGCCCATTTAATGACTTTTCTAATTGAGATATTGTACTTTTCAGTTCAGACATTCCATTTTTATAGTTTTCATTTCTCTGCTGAGCATTCACCAATCTTTGCATTCTTGAAAATATGATAATGTCTCTAAAGTTCTTTCTTGCTAAATCTAACATTTGAGTTATGCTAACATCTGTTTTTATTGACTAATCTTGATTTTGGGACACTTGTTCGCTTATTTAGTAATCTTTTATATTATGGTGGACATTGTGATTATTCTTTGTAGGGAGGCTGAATTATGTTGTCTTCCTCTAAATGGTGTTGAGTTTTGTTCTGTCAGGTTGTAATATTATTAGGGGGATCTTTTAGGTTTTGACAGGCTTGGTTTTATTCTTTGTGAGGGAGGCCTATTTTGGTTTTGAACTAAATTCTAGAGGGCTTTTCCACCTAAGGTGTGCCCTTTTTGGATTTTCAACTAAATGCATGAAGTGTTCTCTTGCTTTGTTTGGGCAGTGTTGATGAGCCTGCTTGGGCTGCCATAACAATACCATAGACTAGGTAGCTTATGCAACAGAAATTTATTTTCTCACAGTTCTGGGGCCTGCAAGTCCAAGATCAAAGTGCCAGCAGAGGTGCTGTCTGGTGAGAGCTCTCCCCTTGGGTTATATACAGCCCCCTTATTGCTGTGCCCTTGTATGGCTTTTCCTTGCTGTGTGTACACAGAGAGTGCTAGCTCTCTGGTGTATCTTCTTAAAAGGACACTAATCCTATTGGATCAGGGTCCCATCCTTTTGGCCTCATTTAACAATAATTACTTCCTTAGAGGCCCCATCTGCAAATACAGCCACACTGGGGATTACAGCTTCAACATAAGAATTTTGGGAGGAACACAAACATTCCATGCATAATAGGGAGGATGACTCCCAGTGCTGCTTGACCTTTCAGCCCCATAGCAGGTAATCTCTGCTAGACCCCATAGAGACTCATCTCAAGTGTGTTTGTGTAGCCCAGCCTTTGACCAAGGGCCTCTGGTTAATCACTGTGCTTAGAAACCTGGTCTCCGTCTCTCAGCTGCTCTTCTTGGGCTAGTCCTTCTCTACTTGGGCTAGTCCTCCTTGTGCTGGACAGGAAAGTATTCCAAGGCAGAAAGCTGAGGCCATCGTGAGGCTCACTACATATTTCCCTTCCCTCAAAGATCTGGGACCTGCTCTGCCTGCTATTCATTCCCTGAAAACAGTTGCCTCATTGATTTTGGCCTGTTTTATAATTGTTTTTGATAGGATAGATATTCTGTCATGTTTGGAAGCAGAAGACTACTCTTGAATTTTTATTTGCAAACATAATAGGAGGAGCTTTAAAGCTTTCTTGCAAGCATTCTTATTTTATGTAGTTAAGTTTTTTTATTACTGATAGAGCCTATTTTATTAAAAGTTTTATGGGTAGAGATAGATTCTTTTTAAAGCTGTACTTTGAACATAATGACTGTAAGGGGGGGAGCCTTTTTGTTCCTTGTAGGTAGGTATTGATGGAATTATTCTTTATCATATCGTTAGAATCTTTCTAAGCTATTTCACATTGTATTTGAGGCTCTTTTTATACAGTAATCAAAGCCTGGTGATGAATTGTTATGACTTACACCCACCAAATGCTGGCGATTTAGCATTTAGGCCCCAGGAGGGCTCTTTTAACTTTCTACCTCTCTATTCATTTGACACAGAATAATGTGATATAGGGCCCCAACATTGGGCAAAGTGACATGCTATAAAAGAATGGTTTCTTAATTATAATATTTAAAATTTTCCAGGGGTTTAAAATACTGCTAAGTGCGTAATTTAAATGTTATTTAGCTCCCTTGAAAAACGAAGTCCTTTTTGGCAGGCCATTATGAAGTCTTCAGATTCTATATTTTTTAAAAAGAGTAATTGTGAGTCCTATATTTGTAGAGACTAAACTATGCTTGATAGAGTATTCAAATCAGGAATTTTCCATTTTCTATGGAAATTAAATAATAGTCTAATTAGATATTTTAAAAATTGTTGGGAGGCTTTAGAAGGCATCAGATAGGCTTCATATTTAATGTATTACATGACCAGAATTGGAAAAATATCATGAAAAGTTGAGTTCTAGCTGGACTAGGTAGGTTATTAGATGGTCTAAAATCAGATTCACCTGATTATGTGTGTCTTTGTACTCATACATATCCATACTCATAAAATTTGATAATTGATGATACTGGCTTCTCAGATCAGTGAGGAAAGGATAGATTCTTAAATAGTAGAACTGACAAAAAAATTCATAAAAATATTTTTCTGTTCCTGCCTCACACCATGTGTGAGGTTCCAGATATACCAAATGGAGTTCTAAATACACTAAAGATTTACATGTGAAAGGGGAATAATATACAGAAAAGAATGTGGGTGGATATTTAATCTTCAGGTAATTCAAACAGTATGCTAAATGACACTATAAAAAGAAAAAATGGTAGATTCTGTTACAGCAAAAACTGCATCATAGACAAATAGGAAAGATTAGCATGAAGCTGTAATCTATATTATTTGCTTTTCAGACTCAGTATATAAAGTTAGTTACCTATCTAAGAAGCTTTAGAAGCATTGCCTTCCCCACTTACCTTGTCTCCTTGTTGAGACTCCCAAACGTAGTTACTTCTCTTCAGTAAACAAGAGGAGAACTAGAACTTCATAAGCTCACTAGTGCTGTTACTTTTTGTTGCCATGTGGTGTTGCTATTGAAGTTTGATCTTATGTAGCCAGTTGAATATTTGTCTGCTCAGCAGGAAAGCTTTGGTTGGTCCAGAACTTTGCACACATCAGCCAAACCATGTCCACAGATGGGCATCAGAGTTAAAGCCCTTTTAGTTCGTGTACTCAAAAGCTCTGCTGTTGTTTCCCACCTTACACATTGTACCAGGCTAATGGGATGTGGAGGAACAACCAACATCATTTCATTCACTCATGAAACAAATATTTATGGAGCACCTACTTCGTGCCCTACATACTGTTTATGTACTAAGAATAATAATAGTGAACAAAACAAACAAAAATTCGTGCCATGATGGTTACATTCATTCTGGGGGTGGAATGTGGTGAAAGGTTGTGGCAAAGACAGATGCTAAACAAAAAAATGCTATGAAACATCTTTAGAAAGGACTATGCACAAAATCCTGCCTTCCTAATTTATATTTAGTCTATGTGAGTCACCAATACGAAAGATACCAGTAAGTATAACAAAGAAGACAGATTGAGTACCTAATGGATTTACAACCAGTTTGCTGATAACTTCTCTCTAGCTTGTTTTGGGACTTTGTGGCCACTCTGTATATAATGGTACATTATGCAGCTACTAAAAATACTGGTATAGACGTATATTTCTGAATGTGGACAGATGTTTATGAGTAGAAATGCATGTTAAGAACTGATACATTTAGTATGATTGCAGTGTTAGTGGGGAATATTTTTTCTCTACCCCGTGGTTTCCTTTGTGAGAAGGGAGTTCCATTAGTGTCACCCTGAGCCTGCTCTTTGTTTTGTTTTGTTTTGTAGAGACAGGGACTCACTCTGTTGTCCACGTTGGAGTGCAGTGGTGCAATCTTACCTCACTGCAACCTCGACCTCCCAGACTCAAGCCATCCTCCTATCTCAGCCTCCCAAGTAGCTGGGACTACAGGCACATGCCATCATGCCCAGCTAACTTTTTTGTGTTTTTTGTAGAGACAGGGTTTTACCATGTTGCCTAGGCTGGTCTTGAACTCCTGACTCAACTGATCTGCCCACCTTGTCCTCTCAAGTGCTGGGATGATAGGTGTGTGCCACCTCACCTGGTTTGCCCTTGCTTTTTTATTTACTTCGTCTCTGGTGTGATGACACCTGATTGGTAAGTTTGAGATTAACTGGTCTTACATATGCCTTTCTTTGTAGGACTGGCTAGTCTTTCCACCACCACTGAGTGATTTTTCATTTGCTTCTCCATGGAATAAGTCATGCAGAGGCTTACCCCTGCAGGGAGAGGCCTTCCCCTCTCCAGTGCTAAGGCATGCCCACTTCTGGGGTTCACTATTAACAAATTCATTTGGCTAGTATATCTAAAGCTTCTGTTAATAACGAAAGTGTTATTTTATTCTCTTTTGTTTCTCATCTTGTTCATAGCTTAATCAAGGAAGGAGTTGTCTGTTTTTGGGTGCTGCCTTTGTACACCTTATACTATTTTATTAAATTTTGCATTAACTTTTATTATTTGTGTGTGTGTGTGTGTGTGTATGTATATATAATGTCTGGAAGGATATGCATCATAGTTTTAAAAGGGATTGGAAAAAGGATTGGTAGAATTAGGAGGTTTTTCCTTGTCTTTACTTCTGAATTCATGGAATTTATTAGATATGTAATTCAGAAATAGTTAAGCCTTTTAAGCCTCTAAAACAGTATAGTCTGCTCTGACTTTCCAAAGCAATAGTTTTTTTGGCACAAGGGAAGAAGGTGAAAACCTGAGTAGGTATGTTTTGCCTGCGTAGCATTTGGTGCCTGGATCTAGAACTTTCAGTAGGCAAAAATGTATTACTTTTCTAAAACCCCTGGTTTGTCATTTTATCACATGTCAAAACAATTGCTTTCATCCATAAGTAGTAGGCAATTTGCATGGCTTTTTAAAGCGAGTTCCAGTATTTAACTGAGGTTAACTGCATTGGTGTGTTTTTCTTTACTCACGAAGTATAGTTGTTTGCTAAGCCTGTTCATTTTTTGGCTTCTTTTGATTATTCCTTGCTATTAAAAAAAAAAAGAAATTACTCTGGATTCCTACCATCTTTCTTGACGATCACTGTGATATTACCTGTCGTGTGTGTGTGTGTGTGTGTGTGTGTGTATACTCATATATATATGTTTTGCCAGATTATTCTATATTTGAAATTATAAGGTATATATAATAAAGAGGAAAAGGCATAAAATGATACAATGTTTCTAAAGTGGTACTTTTTATATCTCCACCTCTCCTTACTAGCAGAAAAAATTGTATTCCTTGATATTGATATTTTTGTAAAAGTTGGTAAAGTAAAAATGCTCTGTAACTCAATCATTATATTCTGATCATGCTTTTTAACAGTTTACCTTTAATTAATTTATTTTATTTCTCACAATGCAGGTTAATTACTTGTCAGTTTTTACTTTGATCATGTAATATTTCAGACCACAAAAAAGATATTGAAAATATTTTCTAGATACATACTGTACAACTTAATAAACCTTTATAAATACAATGAAGCCTGTGTCTTCTTTTGAACTCCCCTCAAATTTGATGTTTATCATTCTCCTGCATGCTAATATTTTTACTACCTGTGTATATATCCCTAAAGAATATAGTGTATTTTTTGGATGTTGTGAAACTTCAGGTGAAACATTCACATATTGCTGGTGGGAATGTACCATAGTATAGTTCCTTTGGGAAACTGCCCATTCCTAAAAAAATTAAACTTAGAGTTACTATATGACACAGCATTTCTACTCCTAGATATATACCAAAGGAAAATGAAGACATAGTGTCCACACAGAGACTGGTACATGAATGTTCATCATATCAGTGCATTATTTATATTAGCCAAAAAGTTTTTTTTTTTTTTTTTTGAGACGGTGTCTCACTCTGTTGCCCAGGCTGGAGTGCAGTGGCGCGATCTTGGCTCACTGCAAGCTCCGCCTCCCAGATTCACGCCATTCTCCTGCCTCAGCCTTCCGAGTAGCTGGGACTACAGGCACCTGCCACCACGCCCGGCTAATTTTTTGTATTTTTAGTAGTAACAGGGTTTCACCGTGTTAGCCAGGATGGTCTCGCTCTCCTAACCTCGTGATCCGCCCGCCTCGGCCTCCCAAAGTGCTGGATTACAGGCGTGAGCCACCTCTCCTGGCCCAAAAACATTTTTAAAAATCCAAATGTTGACTGGGCATGGTGGCTCAAACATGTAATCTCAGCACTTTGGGAGGCTGAGGCGGGCAGATCACTTGAGCCCAGCAGTTTGAGACCAACCTGGGCAACATGGCAAAACCCCATCTCCACAAAAAATACAAAACTTAGTTGGGCGTGATGGTGCATACCTGTAGTCCTAGCTACGCAGGAAGCCAAGGTGGGAGGATCACATGAGCCCCGGGAGATCAAGACTGCAGTGAGTCGTGATCACACCACTGCACACTAGCCTGGGCAACAGAGTGAGACCTTGTCTCAGTAAGCCAACCAACCAAGCAACCAACCAGCCAACCCAGATGTTCATGAACTGGTGAATGGATAAATGTGGTATATCTATACAATGGAATATTATTTAGCCATAAGAAGAAATGAAGTACTGATACATGCTACAACGTGGATGACCCGTGCAAACATTATGCCAAATAACAGAAGCCAGTCAGAAAAGAACATATATTATATGGTTCTATTTATATGAAAAATCCAGAATAGGTAAATCTTAGGAGACAAAGTAGACAAGTGGTTGCCTAGGGCTGGGAATATGTGGGGAGAATGAACAGTGACTGCCAGTGGGTATGGATTTCTTTTGGAAGTGATTAAATGTTCTCAAATTAGATACTGGTGTTAGTTGTACAACTCTATGAATATAGTCAAAACATTGAATTGTACATTTTAAATGTGTAAATTGTACTGATACATGAATTATAGCAATAAAGCTGTCTTAAAAAACTCATGTAGCTGGGTGCGGTGGCTCACGCCTGTAATCAATCCCAGCACTTTGGGAGGACGAGGTGGGCAGATCACAAGGTCAGGAGTTTGAGACCAGCCTGACCAATATGGTGAAACCCCATCTCTACTACAAATACAAAAATTAGCCGAGTGTGGTGGCGGGCGCCTGTAGTCCCAGCTACTCAGGTGGCTGAGGCAGGAGAATCGCTTGAACCTGGGAGGTGGAGGTTGCAGTGAGCTGAGATTGTGCCACTGCCCTCCAGCCAGCCTGGGCAACAGAGCAAGACTCTGTCAGAAAAAAAAAAAAAACCTCATGTAAATATTATAAATTCTTCTGCTGTTAGCTTTTTTGACTCAGTGTTATAAGCCCAAGCAAATCATATTTTGAGATTCATAAATTTTTGTTCATTTAATTTGGTATTCCTCATTTCATATTCCATTGTATGAATTTACTATATTAATCAATTTTCCTTTTTGCTATTGAAAACAGTGCTTCAGGCTGGGTGCAGTGGCCTGTAATCCCAACATTTGGGAGCCAAGGAGGAGGATTCCTTGAGCCCAGGAGTTCAAGACCAGCCTGGGCAACACAGTGAGACCCCTTCTCTATTAAAAAAATTTACAAAATCAGTGCTTTATTGGACAGTTTAGTGCATATTTACTTGTATGATATACTTTCTAATTTTTTTAAGACATAGAGTCTCACCCTGTCATCCAGGCTGGAGTGCAGTAGCGTGATAATAGCTCACTGCAGCCTTGAGGTCATAGGCTCAAGCAGTCCTCCCATTTCAGCCTCCCAAGTAGCTAAGATTACAGGCATTTGCCACCATGCCTGGCTAATTTTTAAAATTTATTTTTCATAGAGACAGGGTCTATCTATATTGCCCAGGCTGGTCTTGAACTCCCGGCCTCAAACAGTCCTCCTGCCTTGGCCTCCCATGCCTGGGATTACAGACATGAGCCACCATGACCAGCCCTGATGATACATTTTTAAAATTTTCTTCCAAATTAGAATTTGATGGGATTATTGATACTTAGTAATTTGTTTATTTAGAAGGCATTTTATTGCTTTACCTCAATATATTTAGTTCATTTAATTATACAATTTAAAATTGAAGTTAGTAGAAGTACTTTTGTCTTCTGAAGGTCATCCGTAGTATCTTCGGCAATAGAAAAGGTAGGATTTCTTAACTGTTGGGCCTTTACTGGTATTTTAGTGTTATATGAGATGTGTCCTCATTGTTGTGTATGCCAATATATTTTATAGATAAAGCCACAAATGAGTACAACACTACAGAAGATTGGAGTCTTATTATGGACATATGTGACAAAGTTGGAAGTACTCCTAATGGGTAAGATGTCCAGTCATGCTCAGTGAATGTCTAGGAACTTGATAACCAGTGTCTCTTTTTGTGATGTAACTTTGAGAGGAAAATTAGACTGTATCACAGTTGACCCTTGAACAACAAAGATTTAAACTGCGAGGGTCCACTTATACATAGGTTTTCTTCCACCTCTGCCACCTCTAAGACAGCAAGACCAACCCCTCTACCTCCAACTCATGATTTACTTAACAACATTTTTTTTTCTCTAGCTTACCTTATCATAAGAATACAGTATATTATGTATATACAAAATATATGTCCATCTACTGTTTACGGTATTGGTGAGGCTTCTGGTCAAGAGTAGGCTGTTAGTTGGCTGGGCGCAGTGGCTTACGCCTGTAATCCCAGCACTTTGAGAGGCCAAGGCGAGCAGATCACTCGAGGTCAGGAGTTTGAAACCAGCCTGGCCAACATGGTGAAACCCCGTCTCACTAAAAATATAAAACTTAGCTGGACATAATGGTGTGTGCCTGTAATCCCAGCTACTTGAGAGGCTGAGACAGGAAAATCGCTTGAACCCAGGAGGCATAGCTTGCAGTGAGCCGAGATGGCACCACTGCACTCCAGCTTGGGTGGCAGAGCGAGACTCTGTCTCAAAAAAAAAAAAAAAAAAAAAAGTAGGCTATTAATAGTTAAGTTTTTGGGGAATCAAAAGTTATACACAGATTTTCGGCTGCGTGGGGTGTTGGTGCCCCTAAATTTCATGTAGTTAAAGGGTCAGTTTCATGTAGTTAAAGGGTCAGTTGTTTTACTTTTGGGACATAAAAAAGCCTGAATGCTGGATTTATGGGATTAACTTAAATGAAAAAGAGTTCAACTGTAAATCTGCTATAGTAACACACATAATTAAAGCCTTGACACAATAGGATGCATGATAACAATGTATAGGTGAGTTAGTTAAGGAATTCCTCTGGGACTTCTATATGTATGAGAACTTTTAAATAATGAAGTTAGATAACACAGTAGATAATATAACAAAAGTCTTCAAATAATATACATATAAATATAATAGATTAACAAAATGAAAAAAGTGAATATAAAAAAGTGCTTTTGGGGAGATGTGGCAATTAGCTGAACTATATGTTAAGAAATTTAGAAGAGTGATGAAAGCATTTGTTTTAACATTAAAGCTTTTCATAGTACATTCACATGTTTGTACTTGAACCTCTTAAAATTATGTATCATGTTAGATTTTTTTCAAGATAAGATTTTGCTGTTTGAAAGCTAAATCTGTCTTGAAGAAATGGAAAGATCTGGTATATGTCTCTTGTGTTGACAGACCTTTTGTGAAATGGTTTGTCTCTTGATTTTGGAATGTATAACATTTGCAACATGCTTTTTTTTTTTTAAAGTTCTATGAGCCTATAAGCAAAATATTGTGTAAATTATTTTATAGATTTATTCCTTTAACGTGAAATTTCCAGGATTTTAGTTTAGTTTATTTTTATTTTATACTTACTTTATTTTATTTTGAGACACGGTCTCGCTCTGTCATCCAGGCTGGAGTATAGTGGCATGACACAGCTCACAGCAGCTTCCTGGGCTCAAGCAATCCTCTTGCCTCAGCCTACTGAGTAGCTAGGAGTACAGACACACGCCACCATGCCCAGCTAATTTTTAAGTTTTTTATAGAGATGAGATCTTACTTTGTTGTCCAGGCTGGTCTCAAATTCATGGGCTCAAGTGATCCTCCCACCTTGGCTTCCCAAAGTGTTGGAATTACAGGCATGAGCCATTAAATATGAAATTATTTGGTAATAGAGTAATACCTTAATGTTTGAATTAAATTTATCAATAAATACTTAACTGTCTCTCTCTCTCTCTTTTTTTTTAGAGCGAAAGATTGCCTAAAAGCCATAATGAAAAGGGTAAATCATAAGGTTCCACATGTTGCTCTGCAGGCACTAACTGTGAGTACAAGTCGTGTTATTATTTGATGCAAATTTTAAATGTGTTTTTAATTACAGTAAGTTAATATTTCAATATTTGTATATTAATTTTTATTTCACTTAATAGCTTCTTGGGGCTTGTGTGGCAAATTGTGGAAAGATATTTCATTTAGAAGTATGTTCCCGTGATTTTGCAACAGAAGTACGTGCTGTGATTAAAAATAAGGTAAATTTTAAAAACAGAAGAACTTTTAAGTCATTAAAAAATATGTAGATTGTGTGTCATTATAATTATGTGGCTTTACTAAAGTATTATAAATGAAGTCATTTTTAGATACATTGAAATGAAATAAACTGTTCTGAAATTTGATTTTTTAATTTGTAGCACCAAAAACTATTTTCCCCAAAGTATATATACTGTAAATAATAGCAAATCCTTTTTGAGGGCTAGTAAGTAGTCATTACTTTAAGCATTTTACATATACTGTCTTGTTGAATGCTCTTAACTACCCTTGGAGCATTAGATTCTTAGAAGTTAGATTCCCTTATCATTCTTATTTTATAAATTCAAAAACTGAGATTTAGAAGTAACTTGTCCAAGGTCATGTAGCTAGTAAGTGGAATAGCCAAGATTTACATCCAGGTTTCTCTGGCTCCATTCTCCAAAACATGGAGGAAATAATCTCTGAATATAAAAGATTTGTGGTCATTATAGTAAGACTTAGGAATTGGTATTAAAAACAGTCATTTTGTATGAAACAACTATATCACAACATGTAAATAGGCATCTATCAATTACTCAACTAAGCTAGAAATTTCAAGACTTTTGTTGATGTTCATATAATTAAAGAGAATTTTGATGGTAATTCTCCTTGTTAAATAATGTAAGTACTTATTTTAACCGTAGATTTTTGTTTGTTTTCCTTTTCCTTAAAAGGCACATCCTAAAGTATGTGAAAAACTGAAATCTTTAATGGTGGAGTGGTCAGAAGAATTTCAGAAGGACCCTCAGTTTAGTCTAATATCTGCAACTATTAAATCTATGAAAGAAGAAGGAATTACTTTTCCTCCAGCAGGTTCTCAGGTGAGAGATTCATTCAGATCCACGGTTGACCCTATAATATTTTGAAGGTATGTATGTTATGTAAAGACTAGGCAAGGTATGTCTAGATTATCATTTTCCACCTTTACTTCCCAAATGACTCTCTAGCATAGTGCCTTCCTTACATTTAGTAGACATTCTAGTTTTTATGTGTATTTCTTCCACATATCAGAACCTTGAGAAGTTAATCAGACATAGTGTATTTAATGTTCGTCTAAGTCTACAGTCATGCAAAAGGCATAGGTGTATGACATAGCCCTTATATTCAAGAAATTTGTAGCAAGTTTGAATGATAGCTTTATACATGTGAAAAATAACTAATTTAGATTATAAGTGACAAATACAGGATGAGGGGAATAGACTGTATACTGTCTATCTTAATACCAAAGAGAGAAAGAGGTGACTATAGATTGGAATGGTGAAGAAGGTAAAGAGGTAGAATTTTGGGACTTGAATGTATTAATATTTTGTTAGAGAGAAGTGAAGAAGTCGTATCAGGAGGTAAGTGAAATGAACAAATTCATGGAATTGAGAGGCTCAAGACTTGTTTGTTGAAGAGTGAATATGCCTAGAGTGAATGCTTTACATACAAGATGGATGGAAATGTAAGACTAGAAATTTATTTGCTAGGAGAGGGAATAGCTTTGGTAGAACTGGGGTATGGAGGCAGGGATGTTGACTCATGGAGTGGGCTGGTTTTTTTTAGGTCTAGGGGAGAAAAATAGTATTCCTTGGGTTTTGCTCTCAGTACCTTATTCCTTCCCATTAATATTAGGGTATGGGCTAGGGAAAGAGACTATGAGAAGTGCTATATTTTCTTTTATTTTAGATCATAGATTAAAGAGAAAAAAAGATTTTTTTTTTTTTTTTTTGAGACGGAGTTTTGCTCTTGTTGCCCAGGCTGGAGTGCAATGGCGCAACCTCGGCTCGCTGCAATCTCCGTCTCCTAGGTTCAAGCAATTCTCCTGCCTCAGCCTCTAGAGTAGCTGGGACTGCAGGTGCCTACCACCATGCCCGGCTAATTTTTTGTATTTTTAGTAGAGACGGGGTTTCACCATGTTGGCCAGGCTGGTCTCAAACTTCTGACCTCAGGTGATCCACCTGCCTCGACCTCCCAAAGTGCTGGCATTACAGGCGTGAGCCACTACACCAGCTGAAAAAAGATTCTTTATAGCTGACCAGACCTAAGAGTACAAGGTAGAGTTTTGAGACGAGTCTTATAAGTAATAAAAAGGAAACATTTTCCTGTTCTGTCCTTTCTGCATGTTTTTCTGAAAAATCTGTGTAAAGAACCGGTTGATGGATCAGAGTCCTGGATACCTGTCTTACATGCTGTTTATTAAATTCAAGCATGACCTTCCTTACTTCTCTGCTATGCCTGGCAGACCACTGCCACCCAGCCACAATAACTAGTAAAAGGACTTCACACGTATTCCTAGAACTGCACCTCTTGTCTCTGTCCCCACTCCTCTCTCTTCAGTGATGATCATCACTTCTTGCTGGCACTCCTCGTGTAGCTATACTCCTGTAGCAGTAGAGCTCCTCTCACTAAGAGACCTTGGACAATTGAGATCAGGAATACAATCAGAAAAGAGTCTTTTTTAAATTCTATTAATATTTAAGTACTTTCTGTATGCCAAGTTCTGTGTTACATTTATGCAAAATCTAAGCCAGTTTGAGCCCTGTGTGAGTTTATAATGTTTTCTCGAAAAATTTGATGTTTTTAGTATTTGAAAACAATTATTTAAAATTATTATAAAGAACTTCACTTTTAGACCAGTGATGGTGGCTCATGCCTGTAATCTTAGCACTTTGGTAGGCTGAGACAGGAGAATCACTTGAGGCCAAGAGTTGCAGATCAGCCCAGGAAACATAGTGAGACCCTGTCTCTACAAGAAATAAAAATTAGCCGGGTGTGGATGCATACACCTGTAGTTCCGGCTTCCCAGGAGGATGAGGCGAGAGGATCACTTGAGCCCAGGAGTTGGAGGTTACAGCGAGTTATGACTGTGCCATGCACTCCAACCTGGCTGACAGAGTGAGACCCTGTCTCAAAAAAGAACTTCACTTTTAAATGAAACTCAGTTATAACAGTATTTTTTAAAATTTACCATCTGCAAGTAATTACAGAGCTTGTGTTTTGTTTGAAAAGATAGTTGTGTTCATTTTACTCATACATTTACAGACTGTCTCAGCTGCTGCCAAGAATGGTACGTCATCGAACAAAAACAAAGAGGAAGAAGACATAGCTAAAGGTAAATGATCAAGCACGTGTAATTTAGTGTTGCTTAAAATATCTTTGCCAGGGCTGGGCGCGGTGGCTCACGCCTGTAATCCCAGCACTTTGGGAGACTGAGGTGGGCAGATCACAAGGTCAAGAGATCGAGACCAGCCTGACCAACAAGGTGAAACCCCATCTCTACTAAAAATACAAAAATTAGCTGGGTGTGGTGGCGGGCGCCTGTAGTCCCAACTACTCGGGAGGCTGAGGCAGGAGAATCGCTTGAACCCAGGAGGTGGAGGTTGCAGTGAGCCGAGAAGGCACCACTATGCTCCAGCCTGGCGATAGAGTGAGACTCCATCTCAAAAAATACATATATGTATTTGCCAGAACATTTTTTTGAAATAAAAATGATAATAAAACTAGTATACTTTTATTTCTACCTCAAATCTAAAAACTAGTAGCATCCAAAAAGTAAGGAAAATAAATGACATGCTATCAAATGAATTTAATTCATTAGCTTTTTTCAATAATATGTATTTGATGTGCTACCTTTGGAGAGATTACATTTCACCTTTTTTTAATGCCAAAGTTATGAGTCAAGCACAGAAATATGTTCATGGCTTATCCTATATGGAAAGCTACCCATATTATAATGTCACAATCTGTTTGCTATAAAAATAATTGCTGCTGTATATGACAGACCGTGATAATAAAGAATGAGCAAAAACTTTATTTTAAAAATGTCATGGTTCCCTGCCCTGCCCCGCCCTCCCGAAAGTTAACTGTAGCATGTAATTAGACAAATAAAATGCTTGATTTATTCTTATTAAATTTTACATTGTCATCTAATGTTTATTTTATCAAGATTAATTCCAGTTTCTTTGCATTTTAATTTTTGAAACTAGCTATCGAATTATCTCTGCAAGAACAGAAACAGCAACACACAGAAACAAAATCCTTATATCCATCTTCAGAAATTCAGTTAAATAATAAGGTTGCACGGAAAGTGAGAGCTTTATATGATTTTGAAGCTGTTGAGGACAATGAACTCACCTTTAAACATGGTGAAATAATTATTGTTTTGGATGACAGGTATGTTTTAAATCTTTATGGGAAGTTTTAAAGTGTAATGCCCTTAATTTAGAATCCAAAGTATTGAGTTCTTTGACTTTTAGTGTATTTAAATCATAATAGAACCTTTTCATACCTTGTTTTCTCTAAAATAAAAGTTAGGCAGATAATGTGAGCCTCTTCTCGTTATATTTGATAATTTATGTTTGTTATATTTGATAATTTATATCTTGGATGAAAGACATATTAAATAATATTGTTGATGACCACAATTGGGAAACATGTAAATACTCAGTTACTTGAATATGTTTATGTTGGCAGTTGTGTGTACGTACTGAAATTACTGGCAGAAAAACTTTAGGAAGAAATATAGCGATATACCCTTGATCAGAGCACCAAAAGCTATACTTGGCTCCTCCCCAATTCTTAATCTACTACTGTACTCTCCTCAGAATTTCTCTACCATTTAAAGCTGTCATAAAAAATAGATCAATCTCTGTAGAGCTTAATACTGTTCTGTACTTTTAAAAGAAATTCACGAAATTTAGCAAGAGTGAGAAGTAAGCTTGTTGCTGTGAACAGAGATTGCAGATGTATTTGGTATCCATTATAAATAACTTAGTTATTTATAACACACTAGTCTAATGTATTTCTAGTATATATATATATATTTCTTTTTTTTTTTTTTTGAGACGGAGTCTCGCTCTGTTGCCCAGGCTGGAGTGCAGTGGCGCAATCTTGGCTCACTGCAAGCTCCGCCTCCCGGGTTCACACCATTCTCCTGCCTCAGCCTCTCCGAGTAGCTGGGACTACAGGCGCCTGCCACCACGCCCAGCTAATTTTTTGTATTTTTAGTAGAGACGGGGTTTCACCGTGGTCTCGATCTCCTGACCTCGTGATCTGCCCGCCTCGGCCTCCCAAAGTGCTGGGATTACAAGCGTGAGCCACCGTGCCCGGCCTCTAGTATATTTTTAAATAAAGGGTAGATAAGTAATGGTTTTACTTTACTGTGGTAAATATTTATTGAGAAAATGTTATGTAATCGACTATTTATAATTAATAACAAATGAGGACACAGTTCTGTCTTCATAAAACCTAGAATAAAATAAGGGAGTTAAAATTACCATATAGACAATTGTATGGAAGGCAGAATGTGATGAATACCATAAAAGAGGTGCTGTTGGAGCCCAGATAGCAGATTTACACTTGGTGCAAGCATCTGGCAAAGAAGGCTTATCCTGGTGTGTATCTTGATTGGTTTTGGTAAGATAAAAAATTTTGCAAGAAATTGAGGATGGGAAAAGGAAGGCCTCTTAGGCAATCAAGATAGTACCATCTTCACTTAGAAAATTTTTTTTCCATAAAGAAAAATTTTTTAAATAATCATTTGGTGTGGAACACCATGATCCCTGAGGAGAATAGATAGAAATACAGATGTTTCTCAACTTATATTAGCCTACAGTTGGGCAAAATCATCTAACACAAAACCTATTTATTATAATAAAGTATTGAATATCTCATAACTTATTGAAT
>NW_026652276.1:90588222-90608690 GCF_009828535.3 Hylobates moloch
TCTCAAACTCCTGACCTCAGGTGATCTGCCCACCTCGGCCTCCCAAAGTGCTGGGATTACAGGCATGAGCCACTGTGCCAGCCCAAAGGCGCACATTTTTTATTAATGGAGTATATCAAGAAAAGCGTTTTACTTTCAACACTTTTAGCTTTATCTTACCACTCCGTGTTTCTTTTCTTTTTTTTTTTTTGAGACAGGGTCTCACTCTGTCGCCCAGGCTGGAGTGCAGTGGCGTGATCTTGGCTCACTGCAACCTCCACCTCCCAGATTCAAGCGATTCTCCCACCTCAACCTCCTGAGTAGCTGGGAATACAGGCGTGCACCACCATGCCCAGCGAATTTTTTGTATTTTTAGGGGTAGAGACAGGGTTTAATCATGTTGGCCAGGCTGGTCTCAAACTCCTGGCCTCAAGTGATCCACCCGTCTCAGCCTCCCAAAGTGCCGGGATTACAGGCGTAAGCCACTATGCCTGGCCCACTCCATGTTTGTTTTCTGTGTACCATTTCAAATAATCAAGTGGAATTCTTGCAGTGCCAAAAATGTCATTTTCTGCTTAGTCCTCTGTAGCATTGTACCTTTGGTTCTGTCTGCCTGGAAAGCCCTGCTGAAGGAGGTAAAAGCATTTAGAAAAGGAAAAGAACTTTACTTTCAAGGACAGTTTGCAAGGGAGTCCAGGCTTTAGAAAAGTTGCCTCCCAATATTAAAACATAAAACAGGTATTTTAAGGAAAAGACCCCCACAAGGTTACCAGGTTTTTCCAAGTTTACTATTTATATGTTCATGGTAGAAATAGCAGTTTTCTCACGTGATTATTATATCCATAAAGGACATCACTACCTTCAGTCATTGTCATTGCAAAAGTTAGCAGGTGAGTACTTTTTGTTAAGAAATCAGTAGTTAAAAGGAAAGGCTCAAGTTTTTATGTACTTTGAGACCTAAAACTAAATATGGTAACATTTTTTGTTTTATCTCAGAGTGCAGAGTTTTTTGTTTGTTTGTGCCTTGTTTTCTTGCTTATCAATAGTGGCAGGAGGGCAAAATCTCATTTTTATTTCCACAGACTTAATTTTCTTTTCCTCCTGGCAAGTGCCTACTTAACCTCCAAAACCTGTGTCAAATTTTGTATCCTCCGAGAAGCCTTTCAACCTTTCTCTGCTTTTAGTTCCCAGTGGAGTTGAGTTCCCTTCTTTGAGCTATAGCTCTCTGAACGTATATAACAGCATTTCTCGTACTGTATTTTAAATAGAGTCGTTTCTCAGTTCCTTAGAGAGTTGGTTCCAGAACCCCTGTTGATACCAAAATCCACAGATGCAAGTCTTCGATATAAAATGCCATCATATTTGCATATAACTTACACACATCTTCCTGTATACTTTAAATTATCTCTTGATAACTTACAGTACCCGATACAATGTAAATGCTATGCAAATCATTATATTGTATTTTTAAATACAATATATTGTATTAAATTTTTTTGTTCTATTGTCATTTTTGTTTATCTTTCATGAATACTTTTGATTTAGGGTTTGTTGAGTCGACAGATATAGCACTTGCCAGATACAGAGGGCAAACTGCACTTCTTTACATATGCTTCTCTACCAAATCAGTTGATTCTGAAGAGGCTTATCACTTCCTTGGGTGGGAGGAAGGGGAAAGGAGAAAAATTCTGAAGGTAAAGCAAGTTAACATGTTTTTAGTCAGTTCTGTAGGAGAGGTTGTAAAACACTGCTAGGTTTTTTTTTTCTTGTTTTGATAGATAGGGTATGACTGGGTTGCCGAGGCTGGAGTGCAGTGGTTATTCACAGGTGTGAGCATAGCACACTACAGCCTGGACTCCGGGGCTCAAGCAGGCCTCCTCCTTCAGCCTCCTGGGTAGCTGGGACTATAGCTTTGTGCTAGATTTTAAACTTCTTGAGGGTACAAATGGTGTCTTAATTATCTTTGTAACTTCAGTGCTTAGCCTGAAGGTACTGTTTTCTCCATGGTAGGTTTTCATAAATGTTAGCTGAATAATGTTTGTTGAAGGTGAGGTTTATGTTGTTTACACTTGTATCATTTTTTGTTTTTCACTCAGTTGTGATTTATTCTTTTTTAATATAAAAAGCTCTAAATATAAGTGCTACACTAAAATTTTCTTTAATTATTAAATGGTTTGTGTAAAATTAGAGTGCCAATTTCTTTAATTTGGGAATTTAAACTTGAACAATGTTTTTTTGCCATCAACATTCTGTAGAATCAACTTGTAGTCAGTGGAGAGAATATAGAGCTGGATTAGGGCTGGGAAGGAGTTGTCAGTTTGGTTGCTTTGCCTACTTTTATGCTTCATCAAAGAGTTTGTAGTAGTGGCTGGGAGGAAAATTATCCTATATTGGTAGGACCACTAAGGAAGTGTACACATACAGTTGTTGATAGGTTCATATAAAACGTGCATCCATTTCACAGGTTTGGGTTTTCTCGTTTTATACAAAAATTTCTCAAGTTCAGCTCTCCTTTTCAAAATGAAAAGTTAACTTAAAAATATGTTTGTAAGAGAAAGAAAATTTTTCCTATCTTCCATAGATATTTGCAGATATGATATCTTAGAATTGTCAGTACATCAATACATCAGTTATTTTCTGGCTTTAAGAATTGGAATGATATATAACTCTTTCATCTCTTTCTAGTGCTCATAAATGAAATGATGTTTCATAATCATAGACATTAATTCATCCATAAGACTCATACTTAAGAATGTCTGTTCAATAAGTCAGATTTTTGGAAAGGAATAGATAAAATTATCATTATTTCCAGATACTATGATTTTCCATATAGAAAGTTCAAGACTCCAATGGACAAACTATTACAAGTGGTAGGAGTTCATAAAGGTTGTTGGATACAAGCTCAACATACAAAACTCAGTAGTATGCTTTAATCACAACTTTTTAGAAAATGTAAAAAAAAAAAAGTCATTCTCAGTAGTAACAAAAATTATATAAATCATCTAGAAATGAATAAGCCTAACAAAGATATGTAAGGTCTTTATGGATTAAATTATAAAATTATTTGAAAGCTATAAAAGAATATAAATATATATTTACATACTATGTTTTATATAAATGTAAATGGAGAAGGATACCATGTTCATAGAGAAGAAACCTTAATATTACAAAGATTTCTTTTTTCTTGTATTATTGCATAATTTCGGCTCATTTCCAGTTCAGATCCCAACAGGACTTTTTCCCCAGATAACTTGAAAAGTATTTTAATATTAATGTAGAAATTTGAAGGTGTGCAATAAATGAGAAAGAGTAACATAGAAAGGGTTTTTTCCCTGGCAGATATTAAGGTACGTTAACAAGATGTGTAAACAGATATGTGGACTATTGCAACAGAATGGAATCTAGAAATAGGCTCATGAATAGATTACTGTTTGAAAGGTAGGGTATTATAAATTAGTAGAAAAAATGATGGACTATTTAATAAATTTTGCTGTGATGAATGGCTCTTTTTATACTGTAGATAAAATTTTGATCAGTTTCACATAGTATGTTAAAATTTCATTCCAAATGAATTAAAGACCTAAACATGGGAGAGGGAAAAAAAATCAAAAAACTAAAACTACAGTTAATTATATAGGAGAATAGATTTAGGAGTTTAAGGGTAGAAAAAGGTAAAAGTATAAGCCATGAAAGAAAAGATTGCCAAATTTGATTGCATAGGGGAAAAAACCACTGTACAGTTAAACGATAAACATATGCTAAAAAGACAGCGACAGCCTAGAAGAAGGTCTCTGCATAATTCAGACAAACAACTGCTGTCCAAAATATGTAAAGAACTTCTACAGATCCATGAAAAAAGACAAATGATCCAGTAGAATAAGAAAAGTGGGCAAAAATACAAACAGGCAGTTTACAGAAAAGGCAATCTGAATAGCTAGCAAGCACAAGTAGATGCTTGGGAAATGCAAGTGCATACAATGAAATACGATTTCTCTCCTGTCTGATTATCAAGTGTTAGTTGGGAAAATTATCACATATAACGGAAGATGACATTGTTACATGCAACCGGGGGAAGGAGAAAGGTGAATTTTCACAGCCATTCTAGGGAACATTTGGCAATATCTAGTAAAATGAAATGCTTATGGCCGGGTGCAGTGGCTCACACCTGTAATCCCAGCACTTTGGGAGGCTGAGGCAGGCAGATCACTTAAGATAAAGTTTGAGACCAGCCTGGCCAACATGACAAAACCCCATCTCTACTAAAAATACAAAAATAAGTCAGGTGTGGTGGTACATACCTGTAGTCCCAGCTACTTGGGAGACTATGACAGGAGAATTTCTTGAATCTGGGAGGGAGAGGTTGCAGTGAGCCAAGATCGCGCCACTGCACTCCAGCTTGGGTGACACAGCAAGACCCCATCTCAAAAAAAAAAAAAAAAAAAAGAAAGAAATGTTTATATTCTTAAATCCCAGCAAGTTCACGTCTGTGAATAAGCACAGAGAAATTGTTGCATGTGTGTCCTCAAGTCTAGGATGATCATTACCTTATCTTTATAATGGTGAAAGACTAGAATCAGCCTAAATGTCCATCTATACAGGAATGGATAAATATGGCCTATTCGTGTGATGGAATTTTAATTTAAAAGGAATAAGCAAAAATTGAAAGTATTAATATATAAAATTAAAAAGATCTGTATGGATTAGCATCTATGTCTGTCTGTTTCTGTATGGACTTGGCTATAGATACGTGTAAAAGAACAAAAAACAGACTGACAAGAAGGCTACCAACTTTATTGTGGCAGTGTGTTAAGATAGATGTGACGCTGGGATTTGGGGTCATTACTAAAGGGCACTTTTGTTTCCTGTTTACTTTTTTTTTTTTTTTTTTTATTATTATTTTTTTGAGACAGAGTCTCACTCTATCCCTCAGGCTGGAGTGCAGTGACGTGATCTCAGCTTACTGCAACCTCTGCCTTCTGGGTTCAAGTGCTTCTCCTGCCTCAGCCTCCCAAGTTGCTGGGATTACAGGCACCTGCCACCACACCCGGCTAATTTTTGTATTTTTAGTAGACACGGGGTTTTGCCATGTTGGCCAGGCTAGTCTCGAACTCCTGACCTCAGGTGATCCACCCGCCTCGGCCTCCCAAAGTGCTAGGATTACAGGCATGACCTACCGCATCCGGCCTTACTTTTTTAAAGTCCAGAATAAAAAATGATTAATTGCTAATTGGTTCTAATTTTTTTTTTTTTTTTTTTGAGACAAGTCTTGCTGTGTCACCCAGGCTGGAGTGCAGTGGTGCCATCTTGGCTCACTGCAACTTCCTCCTCCCGGGTTTAAGCGATTCTTCTGCCTCAGCCTCCCAAGTAGCTGGGACTACAGGTGTGTGCCACCATGCCCAGCTAATTTTTGTATTTTTAGTAGAGACGAGGTTTCACCATGTTGGCTAGGCTGGTCTCAAACAGGTGATCTGTCCACCTTGGCTTCCCAAAGTGTTGAGATTATAGGCGTGAGCCACTGCGCCTGGCCTGGTTCTAAGTTTAGATATAGGGATGTGGATATTTGTTTTACTTGTACTTTTTAATATCATTTATTAAATTTAAGAAAAATGACTTAATTACAGCTGCATGTAAACAGATATATTCAAAGGAGGCTAAATTTAATTTTTAATTCCTCTTTGCTGTTGTATTAAAATGTGGGGGAACAAATGATATTTTTTGCACTGTATTTTTAGTGATGCCAATTGGTGGAAAGGAGAAAATCACAGAGGAATAGGACTTTTCCCATCCAATTTTGTAACAACTAATTTAAACATAGAGACTGAAGCAGGTAAGTTAAATCTTAGAGAACGTTAGATCTATTTAAGTTTTTTTCAGTTAAATTTTATGATTCAGTTTTGGATGTAAAGTAGATTGGCATTTAACTTTTGTTTTAAATCATTTCTTTATAGGCACGACAATCTAACCTACTTTGTAACCAAATTAAGGGGTTAGTTTATCCTGTGTCAATCCCAAGAATTATTTCC
Source organism: Hylobates moloch (assembly GCF_009828535.3). Lineage (NCBI taxonomy): Eukaryota > Metazoa > Chordata > Mammalia > Primates > Hylobatidae > Hylobates > Hylobates moloch. The sequence continues at coordinate 90,594,225 of NW_026652276.1, forward strand.
TCTTATTTTACATCCTCTGAGAGTTAGCATACATAGTTAAATATCAGGCATAAAATCTTATGTGACCATGCAGGTATTTAAATCAACCTAATTATGTAGTGTAAGAGGCAGTTCATATCTGTTCTCTACAAAGTGTTTTGATTCATCAGTGAACCACAGAGGCAAAGCGGATGTGCTGTGGGGAGGTTGTGGTTGGCAAGTGCCGAATATGATTACTGGGGTTCGGAGTACTGCTAAATTTTAGACCTTTCCTCACCTTGATTTGTTCCTAGGGAGCTTGAAACAGTAACAAAGTAATGTAATCAAGCCACTAAGCTTCCTGTTTCAGATCTGCTGAACTTTAGTCAGTCTGCAACCACAGACAGTTCCATTTTAGCCACTTTAGCCATTGTCAACCATGCTGAGAAAGCATTCCATTTGTTATTCAGGTAGAGAGGTGGGGGGATCTGAGTGTAAAGGAACAGCTCGTAATAATACTAATGATGGTAATCAGAAATAGTTACTGGTTTTTGAGCGTTCATTATTTGTCAGGCATTGTGCTAAGTCATCTGTACTATTGCATTTCAATCTCACAGTTCTGTGAGATAGCTACTTTTGTTGCCCTGTCTTACAGATAAGGACACCGAGGCTGAGGGATTATGTGTCTAGTAAGTGATTGAGCCAGGATTCTAAAGTCAGTCAGTCTGACCTTAACACTGACTCACTGAGGGATATATCAGTGCTAATCCTTGCCAGTTCAGGAGAAAGAACTTCAAATGAAAGCATTATGCATCATGTGTAACATCGTCTTTGTATGTGTAGAGTGATACACTCAGAAAAATGAAGTCGTGAGAGGTTGATACTCACTGATTTGAATATAGAGTACTTTGCCATTATTTATAATTTTATTCCTCTTATCTGACTCTCTAAGTAGATAGGAATATTGGAGATACCTTTAAAAAATAACTTTATAGATCATGCTCAGGGGATTCTATATAGCAATTTCTCCTTGACATAGGCTGGAGAGTATTAAGAGGAAAAAATATTGTGGGTTTTCAATTTATCGTTGTGTTATGCTGACTTCTGTTCTTTGAAAGTTAGCCAAATATTTGAAATAAATGACTAACAGTTGGGATTTAAAATTGTTTGGCTACATAGGTTTTTATTGTAGTTTTATTTTTACCAAAATTTACTTTATTAAAATATGGTACATTCTAGCAATACTCCAGGGAACATTTAAATAGTTTTCTGGATTTATGTATTTGTAAGTTTTTTTTTTCAACCTTCTCTTCATGAAAAACTTTTGTGTTTAGTGTTGTTTTAACTATTATCGAAGTTAGCTTAAAATAAGTTTTATTTTTTGTTCATATAGGAAATCTTTTTTTAATAGAAGGGAAGAGTGTAGAAGGAACTCGTAGATGTAACTATGAAATTAGCTAGTTAATAATCTGCTAAATAATAATCTGCTGTCATATATTTATTCACCCCAGTGGTACCACTCAGTTTTCAGGAAAATGCCTAAAATGTCAGCTGCTGTTTATATTGTACACTTGTTCCACTAAAATTTTAAGTTCCAAGAGGTTAGGGATTCTTGTCTGTTTTATTCACCGGTGTATGTATAAATGCCTAGAACAATGCCTGGCACATAATGAGTACTAAATAAATGTTTGTGAAATAAATGACCAAATGTATGTAATAAACGTATGTAATATTGATTATAAAATGTGGTGAATATTTGAAGAACTTCTATTTTTTTTTCTTATGGACAGTCATAGGCCACTTATAAATTAATGACTAAAATTACTGAAGTAAATGCTGAGGAACTTAAAATTTACTTTGTTTCTATAGCGGCTGTGGACAAATTGAATGTAATTGATGATGATGTGGAGGAAATTAAGAAATCAGAGCCTGAGCCTGTTTATATAGATGAGGTAGGGTCCCTCTTTTGTTTAATAGTTAAACTATCAAGACATTTAAATGGACTATCTTTGAGAATGCTTGGAAAGAGTAATTTCATATTTACTGAAGTTAAAACTCTTGAGTTTTTAAAAAGTGTCCCGTTACGTTTTTAGGATAAGATGGATAGAGCCCTGCAGGTACTTCAGAATATAGATCCAACAGATTCAAAACCAGACTCCCAAGACCTTTTGGATTTAGAAGGTACTTAGTGAATATTATATATTATTTTAATATTATTTAATATTTTAGCTATTCATGATGTCTTCAGTTTCTTCTGCCTTGTATTTGCCTCTAGAGGTTAGAAATCTGGTAGGGAACAGACTAGTACAGTAAAATAGTAAAAGTGTTACTTGGAAGGCATTGTCGTAAACCTGCAAATCCTTTTCATAAAGGAAGTATTTGTATTTCTTTAAGCCCACTAGTAAAATTGGCTGAAGATTTTTGCAGTCCAAAAAAGGACAGAATTAAAAATAACAGCACATCAAATTGAGTCAAAATGTTTAAAATGCTTATTCCTGTTTAATGTTCTTGTATTATGAATTTAAAGGACAAAATTATACATGATAATTGTTAACTTCATAACATAGTCAATTGATGCATGTTGATGTGTCTTTTAGTCTCTAAGAAATGTGAGAACAATTAAAACGTGTTTTTTATGTTTTTAAAAAAAATCCTTTGGGATAAGAATCTCTGGTAAATAAATAATTCTTCTTAAATCTTTTTATAGAAGAAACATCTGGTTATGAATATAGAATACAGCATTGTGCTCTTTATTGCATCAGTGTTCATATTGGGAAATACACAGTATGTTTAATCTTGAAATGTCTTAAGTAAATGAAAAATCTTCATATCTGATGGGCAAAGGTTACATAGTTTATATACTGTGGCTTAAGTTTGTTTTAGTTAACTAATCATAGTTTTCTAGATGTCTTTAAGACTTTGGGATAACTCCAGATTTCACAGTCTGTCAACTTAGTTAATATTTTCAAGAAAACATAATGAGGTTTTTATTTTAAAGTTGACCTTGCTTTTAGTCCCATGATAGTAATATGTAGTAGTAGTGCTGAATAGTAGTCTTTCTCTAGCATGAGCTTAATCTCTGTGTATTATGAATAGTGTTGTATATTGGTGCTATATTGTTAAAAATTGTTCAAATTGGCTTAAACTGGATTAAGTTTCTATATTTGTAAGTATTTTTGTATTTACAGATATCTGCCAACAGATGGGTCCAATGATAGATGAAAAACTTGAAGAAATTGATAGGTGAGATTTTTCGTGCAAGGAATAAAAAGTATAGTTTTGGGGGGTTCACTTGTTTTTTGGCAAACAGTAAAGTAGGGAAAGTTTTTGTGGAACTGTACAATTTATGAAAATTGTTTTTCAGTTTCCCAAGCTCTTACAAATTTATAGCAAGGTGGTGCTTTTTATTTTGTTTTTGTTTTTCTAAAAAAACACGCTCTGACAAGTTTTATTAAATAAAAATTTTGCATGGCTTACTTTTCACCAGTCTGTTCTAGCATGCTTCTAGTGATATTAGAACTGCCTGGATCAGTGATAGCCAGTGTGCATCCTCTCTAGTATTTTCTGCATGCTGTGCCCATCATTGCCGCTGTAGTGATGGACAGCAGTTTTGGCCAACATTGTATAGCACTCTATTTCATATTTCCTCAAAGCTGGACAGTTTTAGTGAGGATGACCAATTTTGCTTTGCCTTTTCTGATCATCTTCAGAGTCTACTTTTACCCCAGTACATACTTTCCACTTTTCATAAGTTGGAGCCTAGAGTTGATCAACTCCATTGACTTTTTCCTCTTTGAGACCATCCTGCCTGAAGTCCAGGAGGGTCCCCAACTAAGAGCAGCTGCCAAGATGGCTGGGGAGCCTGGTGTTTTTTATTTAGGTAACAGTTTTCTGGGGTTTTTTTTGGAGATGGACTTTTGCTCTGATGCCCAGGTTGGAGTGCAGTGGCGTGACCTCGGCTCACTGCATCCTCTGCCTCCCGGGTTCAAGCAGTTCTCCCGCCTCAGCCTCCTGAGTAGCTAGGATTACAAGCGTGCACCACCACACCCGGCTAATTTTTGTATTTTCGGTAGAGACAGGGTTTCATCATGTTGGCCAGGCTGGTCTCGAACTCCTGACCTTGTGATCTGCCCAACTTGGCCTCCCAAAGTGCTGGAATTACAGGCATGAACCACCGTGCCTGGCCAAGAATTGAATTCTTATGAGAAGTGGTACTTACAAAAATTTTAAGTGAAATTTCTCTAGTGTTTGAAGCTGAATCACACCTTCTCTTTTCATTTCTTGTCCTTGTATTTGTTTCTATTGCTCTTTTAATTTTATCCTACATAGTTTTGTTTTTCTTATTTTTTTTTTTTTTTTTTGAGATGGAGTCTTGCCCTGTCACCCAGGCTGGAGTGCAGTGGTGCTATCTCGGCTCACTGCAACCTCCACCTCCTGGGTTCAAGCCATGCTCTGCCTCATCCTCCCAAGTAGCTAGGATTACGGGTGCCCGCCACCATGCTCGGCTAATTTTTGTATTTTTAGTAGAGATGGGCTTTCACCATATTAGCCAGGCTGGTCTCGAACTCCTGACCTCGTGATCCGCTCACCTTAGCCTCCCAAAGTGCTGTGATTACAGGTGTGAGCCACTGCACCTGGCCTCATGCCCAGCTTTTTTTTTAAAAGACAGGGTCTTACTGTGCTGCCCAGGCTGGTCTCAAACTCTTGGCCTCAAGTGATCTTCCTGCCTCAGCTTCCCAAAGTGCTGGGATTATAGGCATGAGCCACTGTGCCTGGCCGTTATTGTCCTTTAAAAATAGGAGCAGCCGGGTGCAGTGGCTCAAGCCTGTAATCCCAGCACTTTGGGAGGCCGAGGCGGGTGGATCATGAGGTCAGGAGATTGAGACCATCCTGGCTAACACGGTGAAACCCCGTCCCTACTAAAAATACAAAAAATTAGCCAGGCGTGGTGGCGGTGGCCTGTAGTCCCAGCTACTCGGGAGGCTGAGGCAGGAGAATGGCGTGAACCGGGAGGCAGAGCTTGCAGTGAGCCGAGATCTCGCCACTGCACTCCAGCCTGGGCGAAAGAGCAAGACACGGTCTCAAAAATAAAAATAAAAATAAAATAGGAGCAACACTGAAGGGGGTAGACTTTCAGGGTTTTGAGCTTTTGACTTGGTTCTGCCCCCTTATTTCTCAGCTCTCTATCTGAAGTCAGAGGGAGAACCTGCAGTTGAAAGGAAAACAAGGGATAGGGCTTAGTATTCCATCATCATCCCTTTCTAGTGGTATTTATTGAATTAATATATAAACAGCACAAGAAGAAAAGATTAGATAGGGCCAAAATAAGAAGGAGAATAGAAACTACTTCTTTTCTGCCTCTGCCAGAGAAGTGCGGTAGCAGCAGGACTTTTCCTAGTCACCAGAGATTGTCGTCTTTGTTCCAGGGGACATTTTAAAAATAAATGTGTTGTGTTTTCTAAAGAAATGAAAAATCTATGTGGCAATTGACAGTAGTTTTGCCATATTTTAGAGAAAGCATTAAATATCTCCCTACACATCTACTTTGTTTCAATGCAACATGTTAATGGTTAGTGAATAATCAAACTGGAAAAGTTTAAAAAGTATTATCATAGATGTAGCTGTATGTTTAGTTCAGACACAATTTTTTTTAATTTTTTGTATTTTCAATTTGAAGTTGGTTGAGTGCACGGATGCAGAACCCATGAACATGGAGGGCTGAGTGTATGTCCACACATTCTACAATGAAAATCATTGTCCTTGATAATTATCCCTTGATATGAGCAGATATTATATAATGAAAACAGGCAGAAGCTATGACGATTTAATCTTATTTTTGGTTCATAAAAAGAATTTTGTTAAAGGAAAAGATCTAGAAGAATTAGAAGTCAGAGTGAGGCCGGTGTGGGGGCTCACACCTATAATCCCAGCATTTCAGGGGGCTGAAGTGGGAGAATCATCTGAGCCCAGGAATTTGAGACCAACTTGGGTAATACAGTGAGACCCCATCTCTACAAAAAATTTTTTTAAGAATTAGCTGGGCTTGGTGGTGTGCGCCTGTAGTCCCAGCTCCTCAAGAAGCTGAGGTGGGGAGATCACTTGAGCCTGGGAGATCAAGGAGGCTGCAGTGAGCCACGATTGCACCACTGCACTCCAGTCTGGGTGACACAGTGAGATCCTCTCTCAAAAGAAAAAAAAATCGAAGTGACCATTCTGATATTAGTTAATTTTTTGAGTGAGAACTCAACCATTAACCAGTTTTCTTACCAGTTTCGGTTTTTGAATAGGCCAACTGGCATTTTTTCTTGTTCTATGGCCACAGCTGCAGATGCAGCTCCTGTTCTGGGAAATGTTTCCTGTTCTTCACCAAATTCTTATTGACTATTATTTACCCTTGTCAAGTATTCAAAGATGAATAAAATATCATTTTTTTCCCTTGAATGGATCATCATGTTTGTTATTCCTACTAAGAAAAACAACTCTACTGTTAGAAAGTCAAATTGTACATTTCATTTTTGTCATTGTACATAATGAAATTTTGTAGCATTTTATCACCCTAAGAAATTATATTGAGTAAACATGTAAATTGAGTACAAAAAAGTTTGGGTAGATTTGTTGAAGAGAGATTCATAGTCTGGACTTAACTATGTTCCAGACTATTCTAATCTTATTTCCTCCTGTCCTCCAAAGGTAATTTTCTACCACCTGATCAAGTTGCTCTTTTGCCTTATTACTCTGGGATTGTGTCTCAAATCTTTAAGGGGATTTCAAACACAATGATCATGTCTTTCTACTGCATTTTCCTGGTGTTTCATCAGCATACTGGGTTTTGTGGATCAAATTCCTACAGTTACATTTTAGTTACGCATTTGTTAGCATGGCACTAATTTCTGTAGCTTTCTGGGTGACTTGTAACTGATTTTTTTTTTTTGAGACAGAGTCTCGCTCTGTTGCCCAGGCTGGAGTGCAGTGGCACGATCTCAGCTCACTGCAAGCTCCGCCTCCCGGGTTCACGCCATTCTCTTGCCTCAGCCTCCCGAGTAGCTGGGACTACAGTTGCCCGCCAACACACCCAGCTAATTTTTTGTGTTTTTAGTAGAGATGGGGTTTCACTGTGTTAGCCAGGATGATCTCAATCTCCTGACCTCATGATCCACCCGCCTCGGCCTCCCAAAGTGCTGGGATTACAGGCATGAGCCACTGCGCCCGGCCTGATATTTTTGATGATAGAGTTTGACCTGCTTAATGCAGTCATTCCTGCTAGAGAGAGAACAAACTGCGTTGTTGTGGTTCAGACATAACAGACTCTAGTAGAAGAAAAGTAACAAATCTTGATAGGACTCAGTCCAGGCTGTTTACTTAGTCCTGTGTCTGTCTGTGTGCGTCTGCTTGTTGCCTGTCTGTGTTTATGTAGAAAGAACCACATTCAATAAAAAGGCTTGTGGATGTTTCAGGCCAGATGAAAAGTGGTTGCTTAACTTTTATAAATTTGACAGTGCAAAGAGAGTTCTTTATTACTCTCAGGGGAACTATCAAGTAGGAAGAGTTTGCTGTGAAGCTTCTTGGGCAAATTTGAAGATGCTTTTATTTGGGTTTGTTGTTATTACATAATAAAGCATTGGTTTACTTACTTTCTCAAAATAAACCAACCAACAAACGAGCTGTAGAGATGAGTCTTACTTACACATTGTTTTTACTTGGATTTTCAAAGATAATTATTTAAGTAGGTTTTTTTCTTTTCAGTTGATACTTTCATGGATGTAAACAAATGAAAATGTGTGTGTGTGGTTTTTTTTTTAACAAGTGTTTTTAAATTTCCATCATATTGTACTTCATAGAGGTTCTGGGCCTTGCCTGGGTACTTTCTTTTATTGAGATTTATAATTAAGGCCCAGATTCTTACCCAAATTGAGAATTTTCTTTTTAATAATTGAATTCTCAACAAAAGCCTGGAATGTGTGAAAGTAAATTCTCTCAGCACCAAAATTATGAATTGATTGCATTTTATGAGGTATGGAAGGACTTTTCCCTAATATTATAAAGTCATATTGTCACCGGTAGAGGATTGTGACTGCAAGTCGTCTATGTTCTTAGCATTTTGAACAAAGAATTGGACAAAATGCCCAGCAAAGCAAAGAAAGATCGAAGCAACAAAAGAACTAAGCAGGGTTTTATTGAAAACGGAAGTACACCCCACAGTGTGGGAGTGGGCCTGAGCAGCAGCTCAAGGGCCAGGATACAGAATCTTCTTGGGTCCAAGTACCCCCTAGAAGTTTCCCATTGGCCTTTTCGTGCTCACCTCATGTAAATGAAGTGGAAGCTCACAATCAGTCTGATTGATTGCAGAAAGCAGCCAACCAGAGGCTGAAATGAAGTTACAAAGGTAACACTGCTGTGCAAACATCTGATTGGTTGCAAAAAGCAACCAGTCAGAGGCTAGGGTGAAGTTACAAAGTTACATTTCTGTGCAAATGAAGACTCCGCCCACAGTCAGTCTGATTGGTTGCGGACAGCAATCATTCAGAGGCTGAAGTTACAAAGTTGCAAACGAAGACTGGACCTGTAATCAGTGTTCTTTTTTTCGGACACCCAATTTCCCATCTGCTGCACAGAAAACGTGGGGGGTTTGCAAAGGAAGTAGCCTCTGGTCCTTTTGTTACTTAGGTATGGAAAGTTAGGGTTGGTTTTCCTTTCAATTTAGTTATAAGAAGTCAGCTTGAAAAACAGCCTTAGATTCTCTGCCTCCAGACCCTATTCATTCTCCTGCCTCAATATCAGCCTAGCTATTATAAGGATTAAGCAGTTCTTCCTCTCAGTTTCCCTTTGTGAATATTCTTTCATTAAATATAAAAGAGCCTTTTAATATATGAATAGAAATTGTGCTAAATTAAAAAAATAATTTATATTACTAACTACATGCTAAAAACTAGAAGAGTATTATAATACTTCTCTTCTACATCAGGAAGCATTCAGAATTGTCCGAGTTGAATGTAAAAGTCCTGGAAGCTCTGGAACTATATAACAAATTGGTGAATGAAGCACCAGTGTACTCAGTCTATTCAAAGCTCCACCCTCCAGCACATTACCCACCTGCATCATCTGGGGTTCCAATGCAGGTGAGCATGTTTTTTGAGAACATTTTCTAAATTATAAACAAGTTTTAAAAGTAAATGTTTTATAGCATAATATTAAGATTTCTTTTGTCTGTGAATAAAATTATAAAATTTATCTTTGATTGTTTCAGTAAATATTGGCTAAACAATTAACATTCACCAGAGCAAATTAGACAGATACTGATATTTCACAAATACATTTTAGTTCAGTTTTAACATGGATGAAAAGACCATTATATATGTGAGGGTAGTTCTGGTTCTTCATATGCTTTTGTAAGTATAAAGCATAAATCTTTTATGTAAATATAAATCCTTTTTGTAAATGTGGAGTATAAATCCATTTAGGACAGTACCTGACATATCAGAAGTTCCCCAAGTGAGGTACTAACGCTTTCCTGCTGCTCAACAAGATTTAACATTTCTTTACAAATTTCCATAAAGATTTATTTGACTTAACATGATTATTAACAGGCACAATGAACTTCTAGAGTATGCTTTATACTTCCTTTACTTAGCTGCATGACTTACATTGTTAAAAATCTGTGCATAGCAAAGATATGATACACGTCTAGGAGATACAGACTCCGTAAGCCATCCATGAACATCCATAAGCCATCTTTTTCCAGTACTTTTCACCTTTTTTGTATGCTTGGCATATGAAGTGAATACTTATATTTGTCAATATCCTCATTTGGAAGCGTTTTTTGAAATTTCAGCCAATTAGCCAATTGAATTCAGAATGAGCTTGGATGAGCAAAATTCATGTTGATTTATGAAAACTAGTATGTAAAGGTGCATGTGAAGGAGACACCAAGGAGAAAGGGTAGAATGTGGGTGCATAATTTAGATGACTTGACACAACATAATTGTTAAGTAAAAAAAGAATAGTCACTATGGTAACTGTCACGTCAGACAAGATACATTTATCAAATATGTCATGCCTTGATCTTTTTGAAAATTAGGAGGGTAGGAAAGATTTTTCTGGCTGCAAAAGACATTTGGGATTTATTCAGTTTGCTTCTGTTTTCAGAGTTGTTCGCTGCTGCTGTGAAAGTGGAACAAAACAGCAGTGTCTGCATCATTGTATGATAAAACTTTGTTTGCTTTTTTGTGTTTCTGTAAAGGGTTGTTTGCCATTCTGTGTCAGGTTTTGGTGTTTAGTTGCATTCTACTTACAAACTGCGTTTTGCAAAGCACAACTCATGTCTCTAAAAAGTTAACTTTCTTTCTGTTTGATTCCTCACATAATCTGTATCTACACTGTTCACTCAAGAGCATTTGAAATATTCAAAAGTTTCTATTCTAATTTGACAAAAATATATCTCTACTAGAAGCAGTTGGGGTAACACATTAGTTGTATCGTGTAGGCTACTCAGGAACCCTAAACTGCAGAAGAAGCTGATTCTCACAGTCTCAGCCTGTTGTCTGTAGATTGTTACATGTCTACTAAGGAGGTAATGTGATTGTACTTAATATAGCTTATTTGGCATTTCTAGCATTCTAAATTTTCAGATGGTCTTTGCTTTAAAAATAGCTTAATTTAAAACTGGATTGATGATCATTATGGTATGATATGATATTAAATGTGTGCATTGTTTTGATGCTATATTTAGTAGACAGGTGGTGGACCCTGTCCTTAAGGAGCTGTTGTCCTGAAAATAAGTAGGGCACATATAAATGTCCAAAGAGACCTAAACCATTTTTGCTGTTTCTTGAGGATACATATCTTTCGCCCATAACTCTTCTATACTTTTGTCCTGTTTGTCTTAAAGGTAGGAAATAAAGTAGACAATGCCAGGGAAGCCCTGGCACCCTTATACCATTTCTTTTTCAGCTTTTTCTCTCAAGTTTCATTCTTAGGAAGGAGTTGGATGAGTCATCCTGGGATGAGGGTAAAGAAGGTTATCATTCTTATAGTGACTTTAAGTGATGGTGGGCTTCCCTTCAAGGGAGTGTGTAGTTTTCTGTGGCTCTACAGCAAGACATGTTTACTGAGTAATAGGCAACCTGGATAGATTGTAATCCACTACTTAAAAGTACACCACCTGTCTTTCTCCCAGCTCTCTGTAAAAATAAAAGAACAGCCAAACAAATCAAATTTCCGTAGATTTGGCACTGTGATTTGACAGCTCTCCACTTTTAGTTCAAAGATGGATAGATTGGTAGAATCAGATTGCTTCCCAAAGAAATACAGTTTAAGTCTTTTAACATTTTAAATATATTATTAGGCACATGTTTGGGAGATTAGTGAATCAACTTTTTCTTTCTGATTAATAGACATACCCAGTTCAACCACATGGTGGAAACTATATGGGTCAGAGCATTCACCAAGTAACTGTTGCCCAAAGCTATAGCCTAGGACCCGATCAAATTGGTCCACTGAGATCTCTGCCTCCAAATGTGAATTCCTCAGTGACAACACAGCCTGCTCAAACTTCATATTTAAGGTAAGTTTTGGGAGCTGTGTTAATTTTATAATTATATGTGTTAATTTTCCTAGATTTTCAGAATGAGAATATATAGACCCTTATTAAGATGAAGTTACAGAACTGTTTATTCATAATTCTGTGAAGTGAAATGGTGTTACCTTAGCTTTGCTACCCATATTGAGATTATTGCCCTTACTTAAGTTTACAGTCTGCATCCCTGGGACAAAATAAAGCTAATTGTCCTTTATGAGACTAAGCCCATGATGTGCTTAGCACTGTGCTATAATCAGCCTGTGAAGTAGTCCCAGACTTATTTATCTGCATGCACTCCTAAAAATTAGAAAACTGTTGTTACTTTGACCCTTAAGAAGGGCATTTGAACTGTGGAATTTGTAGTTCAGGTTTTTTTGTTTTGTTTTTTTGAGACAGAGTCTCCCTCTGTCACCCAGGCTAGAGTGCAGTGGCTAGATCTCTGCTTACTGCAACCTCCATCTTCCAGGTTCAAGCGATTCTCCTGCCTCAGCCCCCTGAGTAGCTGGGATTACAGGCACGCGCCACCACGCCCAGCTAATTTTTTTGTATTTTTAGTAGAGACGGGGTTTCAGCATGTTGGTCAGCTGGTCTCGAACTCCTGACCTCGTGATGTTCCACCCGCCTTGGCCTCCCAAAGTACTGGGATTATAGGTGTGAGCCACCACGCCTGGCCAAGTTTTTTTTTTTTAAGACAAGGTCTCACTCAGTCACCCAGGATAGAGTGCAGTGGCATGATCTCAGCTCACTACAGTCTTGACCTCCCGGTCTCAAGCTATCCACCCTCATCAGCCTCTCCAGTAGCTGGGACTACAGGCTAGCACCACCTCTGCTAATTTTTGTATTTTTTTGTCGAGGTGGGGTTTCGCCATGTTGCCCAGGCTGGTCTCAAACTCCTGAGCTCAAGGGATCTGCCTGCTGTGGCTGCTCAAAGTGCTAGGATTACAGGCATGCACCACCGCACCCAGCCCTGTAGTTCTTTTTTTAAATAAAAACACTTTTACTCTAAGAGTTGTATTTAAATCTATCTTTCTATTCATTTTGCTTAACCATACAAAATGTTCATTCAATATAATCATATGTAGATGATCTATAAGGTCTCTTCTCACCCTCAAACTCCATGAGTATGAATTTTAGATATTATATGAATATTAAATAAATCTGTCCATATTAGTGTTCAGTTAGAATAAAATATAAGATTTTGCTATGTTTGGTAACACTAGGAATTATGGAGAAAAAACTGGTGTAGTTTTGAAACTAATTCTCTTTTATTGCAAGCATATTTGGTGGAATTTAAAATTACATAATTTTTTTTATTGAAACTTTTTTTATAGATGGGGTTTTATCACCCAGGCTGGAGTACAGTGGTGTGATCATAGTTCACTGCAGCCTCCAACTCCCAGGCTTAAGGGATCTTCCAACTTCTGCCTCCTGAGTAGCTGAGACCACAGGCGCATACTACACCCAGCTAATGCTATTAATTTTTTGTAGAGATGGGTATTGCCATGTTTCCTGGGCTGGTCTCAAACCAGGCTGACCTCAAGCAATCCTCTCACCTTGGCCTCCCAAAATGCTGGGATTAGGGCCATGAGCCTCCGAGCTCAGCCCTAAAACCGCTGGGCATGGTGTGTGTATATATATATATATATATATTTTTTGAGACGGAGTCTCGCTGTGTCGCCCAGGCTGGAGTGCAGTAGCATGATCTTGGCTCACTGCAAGCTCCGCCTCCTGGGTTCACGCCATTCTCTCGCCTCAGCCTCCTGAGTAGCTGGGACTACAGGCGCGTGCCACCACACCCAGCTAATTTTGTTTTTGTATTTGTAGTAGAGACGGAGTTTCACTGTGTTAGCCAGGATGGTCTCGATCTCCTGACCTCGTGATCCGCCCTCCTCGGCCTCCCAAAGTGCTAGGATTACAGGTGTGAAACACCACGTCCAGCCAAAATTATATATATTTTAAGAGAAACGTATGCCATAGTAGTCGTAGGAACAAACAAGTCTTGCAATTTGGTGTGATTTTTCAGCTTAGTTTGTGAAGTGTCAATAAAGAAACTATAGTTTCAGACTATCCTGAGGGTCGATTTTGGGCCCTATGCAGACTACACTGTTTCCCTTTTAAAAGTAGAAAGTCCTTACTGAAGGAGGGCTTGAAGGATGTTTACAGAGAAGAGATGGACTTCTTTGTGCTGGATTGGGAGATGGGGAAGGGAGAATATGAGCTGAAAGTGGCATCTTGAGCCAGGGCTCCATTCTCATTGCAAATGTGGCCAAGGGTACTTTTGTCAGGAACAGTTTGCATCTCCTCAGATGGTTTCTGAATGTTTTTAGTTAGAGATTTTAGAGAAGGGAAGTTAAATTGGCCTTAGAATCTTACATTTTGTTTGTTTTCAAGTACCTCTCTCTTTTTACCAAATATAAAAATGACATTAACAAGCTCGGCATGGTGGCTCATGCCTGTAATCCCAATGCTTTGAGAGGCGAAGGCTAGAGGATCACTTGAGTCCAGGAGTTTGAGACCATCCTGGGCAACATAACAAGACCCAGTCTCCACAAAAAAAAATTTTGTTTTAATTAGTTGGGACTAATTTAAATTTTTAAAAATAGTCCCAGCTACTCAGCAGGCTTAAGGCAGGAGGATTGCTTGAGCCCAGGAGTTTGAGAATGCAGTGAGCTATGATCTGCACCCCAGCCTGGGCAACAGAGCAAGACCCCATCTCAAAAATGAAAAAGAAGAAGAAAATTTGATAAACAGTATTCAGTGGCTGGAACGATTAAATTGTAATCAGAACAGCAGAGCTACATAAGCTTAAAAAGAAGATGGAAGGCCGGACGCGGTGGCTCACGCTTGTAATCCCAGCACTTTGGGAGGCCGAGGCGGGCGGATCACGAGGTCAGGAGATCGAGACCACGGTGAAACCCCGTCTCTACCAAAAA
>NW_026652276.1:90608790-90679259 GCF_009828535.3 Hylobates moloch
AAAAAAAAAAAAAAAAAAAAAAAAAAAAAAAAAAAGAAGATGGAAAAGGCATTTTTGTCATGATGATTGATCTCTAACTGTAACCTTAGATATTGAAAAGTAAATATGGTTTTCTTTTTAAAATTTTGTTTGTAGCACTGGACAAGACACTGTTTCCAATCCTACTTATATGAACCAGAACTCTAACCTACAGTCAGCTACTGGTACAACTGCTTACACACAGCAAATGGGGATGTCTGTGGATATGTCATCTTATCAGAACACTACTTCCAATTTGCCTCAACTGGCAGGCTTTCCGGTGACAGTTCCAGCTCATCCAGTTGCACAGCAGCACACAAATTACCATCAGCAGCCTCTCCTTTAGAAACAAAGCAAGCATTTTCTTGAAAGCCTTCATAAGTGTATTATTCAGTCCTTGTGATACCAACCTGAAAATATTAAAACTTTTTTTCCTCTCAACTCAAAAGGACCATGAATAAATAAAGCACAAAAACCTCTCTCATTCTACAAGGCCATAAAAGGGTTTTTTTTTTTTTTCAGACCAGTTTGTTTGAAGTCAATCTTTTGATCAGAGGCAGCTTAAAGATGCTTTCAGTTAGTTTTGTCTTACTTTCAGATTTCTCTACATAAATCTAGATACTCATTAAGTAGCCTTATGACAAACAGTATGAGATACTTATGACAAACTCGCTCTGTCACCCAGGCTGGAGTGCAGTAGCATGATCGACAGAGTGAGTTTGTCATAAGTATCTCATACTTATAAACAGTATGAGATAGGAGGATTAAAATATTATTTTAAATAAACCACTGTTTCCCCCTAAAATGTCATAAGAGCACTGAAGAACTTGAAATATTTTTTTCAGAGTTTCTCACACACTGTTATTTTAAAAGCCTAACTTTTTTGTGTGTAAGCATTTAGCTTGCCAGCGTATTTCTTTTTGGCTCCTTAAATTGCAGTTGTGTTTGCAGTATTGTCACTTTTGCTCTCACTGTTATGTTGAGTAATAATTAGCATATAATTGCCTACAGAAGCAAGAGCAATCTGGAAGGAACAAAAATGTTTTCTGTGATTAACAGTGAAGACCTTGTAAATGCAGATGTGTGATAAAGCATTTAGTCAGTCCCCCAAACAGTCATGCCAACTGTGAAGGAATGTCCCACAAAACATTTCCATTCCCTGAGGAAAAACATTTTCTTTCCTACATGTATCTCTGGTATTTAGAATTGTCACTAATAACCTTTTCAAGTGACTTTGGCTATTCTCTAATGAAGATATGGTCCATTTGTTTTTCTTCCTGCAATGTGGTGTGCAGAGATGCTGCATATCGTTTTTATGGGATTGCGTGTGAATTTGAGCCATGAGACATTCCTAATAATTTGTTGTGAGATACACCAAGCATGGATGATAAGTGTGTTTTTAGTGATGTGTTGTCTTTTTAAAGAGGTGATTCAAGTACCGTTGCTAAGCTGTCAAGATACCAAGCTGTTGAAAAAATTGACCATTTCTTTCAGAAGTAATTCTCAGCCTGTGGAATAATAGCAGGTGATGACTTCATAGAAGGTGACAGATTAATAGGGAGGTATTGAAGCAGTTTTTTTGAAGCCTGCATTTTGAGTTAGTTTATAGTGCTAATAGATTCTATATAACTGTGAGAGTTTGGTAGTAAACCAATAGGGATTGTTTTCTCTCCTAAAAATTTGCACACTACTTCATTGTCTACCAACTTTTTACATATTGGAAAACAGAAATTGCAAATACATACATGTATGGAAACATATCCAGACTGGGAAAAACAATGGACATTAGTTTTTAAAAAGTTACATGGAAGCAAGATTTCTATATTTGTTTTTTTTTAAAGAAAGCAGTCATTCTTACTACTAAATCCATTTCAAGCTAGTTCTCTGAAAATTTTGCCATTTATCTACAGAAATTTGATTATAAATATATTCCTTTTTCAAAGAAACTTTATTCTAGAACAAAATAGGCTATATGGTACTTGATCTACATTTAAGTGGAAAAATTAGCAGTATTTGAAAGCTCAGTTTATATCATTGTCTTAACTTCAGATACAAATAACTGAACAAAGTTTTAACCTTTAATATCTCATGTTCTGTTTTTTATTCAGTATTTTCCTTTATGTTAATTCAATTATATACTTCTGAATGACACCTTACTTTTTGGAAACAAATCTTCTGTTCTTTACAAGATAATAATTTTAAAAAAACATTTAAAAAAATCCAAAGCTGCTCTTGATAATAGTCAACATTTACATATATATGGAATTTCTTACATTTTTTTCTCCCAAACTCTATTTAATAAACTTATTTTAATATTTGTGTATTTCATGTATAATTGTGATCTCAATTATAAAAGCTTAATTCAGCATGTCTTTGAGCCAGTATAATTACTGCACACCCACTAAATTGGGATCAGCCATTATAAATAATGTAGTTTTAAAATAATAAAACATGACATATATATATATATATATATTATATATTGGCACTTATCGGTGAAAGTTTATACATGCAGAAGTTTTTTTCTTTCTCCTAAATTAAAAATTATTTTTTGCCATATGTAATAAATTTTTTGTTGCAGGCTGTCGAAAGATAAAAATAATTTTAAATCTGTGTACCGATGATTCTTTCAGTGTTAAGAAACACAGGGTTGTGTACTTTCCTTTTTATGAGCTTATGGATTCTATTTATATTAAGACCTGTTTATAATTGTTTTCTGCCAAAGGAATTGTCTAACTTCAGATTTCTACATTGGGTTCATACTTACTGTTTCATATCAGAAATAAAAAAATAGCTTCTGCTTTTTCATATGAAATCTTGGTACATCAGAAAGAATTCCTGAAAATTTATAATAGAATGAATTTTATTAATGTAGAAAAATACCCCAGGGTGTTAAAATATATGAAGTGTGGGATATATTCTTATAGTTTGTAAAATGTAGTCAACCAATACTGTCTTCTCATTTGGTAATTTATTTATAACATTACTTAAACATTAGGTAATTATATTTGTTAGGATTTGAAATTATTTGTAGTTAAATTGTCATGCTATTTGAAATAATTGATACTTGACTACGTAATACATTTTACTGTATGTTTTGAAGATGGTTATAATTTCACTTTCAAAATTTAACAATTTTAAATGTTTTAAAAACATATAGCTTAGGGATTTTTTAAAAAAAGGTTTTCTTAGTAAAAACATAAATTTAAAAGCTCCTGAGTTCTAGGAGAGGGCTTATTGAATTGTTATAAGAAAGCTGAAGTTACTTTAATAAGTAATAAATTATAAATAGCACTGATCTATAATGCTTTATTTCTATCAGAAGGTACTTTTTCTTCTTTCATCATCAGTTTTAGCCAATAAATAAATGGGAATACTCAGTTTTAGGGATTTGATTTTTGTTTGGTTTAATTTTCTTTCAAAAATTAAAAGCATATTTCTAAAAGTTTTCCCCAGAGGCCAGATACAGTGGCTCATGCCTATAATCCCAGCACTTTGGGAGCCTGAGATAGGAGGATTGCTTGAGGCTAGGAGTTTGAGACCAACCTGGCAACATGGCAAGACCCTATCTCTACAAAAATTTTAAAACTTAGCCAGGTGTGGTGGTGCACCTGTAGTCCCAGCTAGTCAGTAGGCTCAGGTGGGAGTATTGCTTGAGGCTGCAGTGAGGTGTGATCACGCCACTGCACTCCGGCCTGACACAGTGAGTTCCTGTCTCAAAAAGAAACTGCCTCAGAAGAATTCTAATTTTATCAAGCTGAATTAAAATTTGAGAGTCTTTTTTTTTAAATCTTACTGTGTCAAAAGAGGCATTATGTTGCTTGTGTGATATAGTGAATAGTGTCCCTCCAAATTTCATGTACACCTGGAATGTCACAATGTGACTTTACAGTAGCCACCCCCCACCCCCACCCTTATCTGTGGTGGATACATTTGCAAGATCCCCAGTGGATGCCTGAAACCACAGATAGTACTGAACCTTATATATACTGTTTGTTTTCCTATGCATACATATCCCTATGATAAAGTTGATGAATTTGGCACTCAACAGCAGAACTAATAAGATGAAAGAGTTGTAACAGTATACTCTAATAGAAGTTACTTAAAATGTATGAATTGTTATCTATAATTTTGCATTTAATATTTTTGGACCGTGGTTTAATCTGGGTTACTGAAAACACAGAAAGTGAAATCATGGGCTGGGCGCAGTGGCTCACGCCTGTAATCCCAGTACTTTGGGAGGCCGAGGCGTGTGGATCACCTGAGGTCAGGAGTTTGAGACCAGCCTGGCCAACATAGTGAAACCCTGTCTCTACTAAAAATACAAAATTAGCTGTGTGTGGTGGCGCATAACTGATCACAGCTACTTGGGAAGCTGAGGCAGGAGAATAGCTTGAACCTGGGAGGCAGAGGTTGCAGTGAGCCAAGATCACGCCATTGCACTCCACCCTGGGCAACAAGAACGAAACTCCATCTCAAAAAAAAAAAAAAAAGTGATATCATGGTTAAGGGCGGACTACTGTATTTGAAAATAAGGTCTTTGCAGATATAATTATTTAAGGATCTTGAGGCGAATTTATCCTGTATTTAGGGTGGGCCCTAAATCCAATGCCTACTGTCCTTATAAGAAGAGGAGAAGACATACACAAATGAAAAGAGGCCATGTGAAGATGGCAGTGAAAGTTGCAGTTATGCTGCCAGAGGGCAAGGACTACCTGGGATCACCAGAAGTTGGAAGAGGCAAAGGATTCTTCCATAGATCCTGCAGAGGGAGCATGGCCTTGCTAACACCTTGATTTCAGACTCCAGAAATGTGAGAGAACAAATTTCTGTTGTTTGTTACAGCAGTCCTGGGGAACTCAGACATGGGTAAAAGTGTACAGTGAAATCTGACTACCAAGCACTCAAGACGTTGATAAGATTGCTTAAAATTGACGGAGGAATTCTGAGAAAGACGTCTGTAGTCGAGTGGCAGTCTTTTTATCTTTGCTAAACTATAATGATATTGCATGGATAGATGAAACGAAGACCTCTATTAATCCCATAATCCTATTTCTTGATTTTTAAATACCACATCTATATTTCAATAATTGATTTCATTATGCCAGAGGTGTTTACAGTTAGCAAGATTATAACTGATTTGCATTTTTATCTACTCTGCTCATCTTGAGCAGTAGTTATTGAATGACAGGAGAAATGTTCAAAGCCAAGCAGAGATGAAGAAGAAACAAAAAAACTGGATGGATATTCCCCCTCAAAAGCTACTCAAGAATGGAGGTTTGGTTTTGTTCTTAGCTTTATACCATTTAATATCCTAATAAAGGCTTTCCAGTTGGCTGGGCATGGGGGCTTACACTTGTAATCCCAGCATTTTGGGAGGCTGACATGGGAGGACTGCTTGAGGTCTGGAGTTCAAGGTCTGCCTGGTCAACATAGCGAGACCCCATCTCTTTAAAAAAAAAAAAAAAAAAAAAAGGTTTTCCAGTACCTTTACACTAAGTCAGTGACATACTGATTATATTTTGGTCTCAGGAGCTGGCTACTTCTTTAAAAAAAATTGGGTGAGATTCACATAAAATTAACCAGTTTAAAGTGAACAGGTCAGTGGCATTTTGCCATTAAAAGTAATGGCAAAAACTGCAATTGCTTTTGCACCAACCTAATAATACATTGACAGTGTTGGGCAGGCGTAACTGCCTTTTTTTTTTTTTTTTTTTTTAATGTTTTTGCAGTTTTGTGTGTGTGTGGCTTCTTTAATGTTTCTGCAGTTCATTTTTATTGTAGCATATATCAATACTTCATTTCTTTTTATGACTGAATAATACGCCATTGTATATATCACAATTTGTTTATTCATCTTTTGGTGAATACTTGTGCTATTTTTACTTTTTTTTTTTTTTTGAGACGGAGTCTCTCTCTCACCCAGGCTGAGGTGCAGTGGCATCATCTCAGCTCACTGCAACCTCTGCCTCCTGGATTCAAGTGATTCCCCTGCCTCAGCCTCCCGAATAGCTGGGATTACAGTTGCGTGCCATGACGCCCGGCTAGTTTTTGTATTTTTAGTAGAGATGGGGTTTCGCCATGTTGGCCAGGCTGGTCTGGAACTCCTGACCTCAGGTGATCTGCCTCCCTCAGCCTCCCGAAGTGCTAGGATTACAGGCATGAGCCACCGCACCCGGCCTATTTTCACTTTTTGTTGTAAATGCTGCTATGAACGTGTGTGTACATGTATATGAATACCAGTTTCCAATTCTTTTAGATACATAAGAGTAGAAGTACTGGGTCATATGATAATTCTACATTTAACTTTTTGAGGAACTACCAAACTTTTCCACAGCGGAACCATTTTACATTTCCACCAGCAATGCACAAGTCTTCCAATTTCTCCACGTCCTCACTGACATTTGTTAATTTCCTTTTGTTTTTTTAAATTATAGCCACGCTACTGGATGTGAAGTTGTTGATACCTCATTGTGGCTTTTATTTGCATTTTCCTAATGACCAGTGATGTTGAGCATCTTTTCATACGTTATTAGCCACTTAGATATCGTTTTTTTTTTTGTTTTTGTTTTGTTTTGTTTTGTTTTTGAGATGGTGTCTCGCTCTGTCGCGCAGGCTGGAGTGCAGTGGTGTGATCTCGGCTCACTGCAAGTTCCATCTCCCGGGTTCACACCATTCTCCTGCCTCAGCCTCCTGAGTAGCTGGGACTATAAGCACCTGCCACCATGCCCGGCTAATTTTTTTTTTTTTTTTTTGGTAGTTTTAGTAGAGACGGGGTTTCACTGTGTTAGCCAGGATGGTCTCAATCTCCTGACCTCGTGATTCGCCCACCTCGGCCTCCCAAAGTGCTGGGATTACAGGCGTGAGCCACCGCACCTGGTCCGATACCTTCTTCAGAGAAATGTCTAAGTCCTTTCCCATTGTTTTTGTTGTGTTTTGAAGTGGAGTCTTGCTGTGTTGCCCAGCCTGGCCTCATCTCCTGGTCTAAAGTGATCCTTCTGCCTCAGCCTCCCCAGGAGCTGCCTTTGCTCATTTTTTAATCACATTTTTTGTCTCTGTTGTTGAGTTGTTTTGATAATGTTCTTTGACACACCAAAGCTTGAAATTTTGGTTAGGTCTAATTTATTGCCTCTTTTATTGTTCTTTTTTTTTCTTTTTTTATTGCTCTTGCTTTTGGTGTTATATCTAAGAGTCCATTGCCAAATCTAAGGTCATGAAGATTTCCTCCTTTGTTTTCTTCTAAGACTATTATGGTTTTAGCTCTTATAATTAGGTTGTGGATATAATTTTTGTACGTGGTATGAGGTATAGGGTCCAACTTCATTTTTTGCATATTGGTATCCAGTTGTCCCAGCGTCATTTGTTGAAGAGACTATTGTTTTACCAGCTACTTTTTGACACTGCTATAACATTTTAGGACCTAGGTTGTCCAGCTGTGATGCGTCAAACCCATAGCTGTATAATTTGCACTTCTAAGAGAGGACAGCTTCGTCCTAATCTGATTACTTCTATCATATACCTAAAGGGGAGACAATGCTATCTTGTTAGGACATAGTTTTCCGTGGTGTCTAGGAACAGATATCTTAGGTGTCAGTGTAGAGACAGTTCTTAATTGTCACATAGATTTGTTCTCCAAGCAACTTCAGACATGTACTGTATTGTGAAAAGTGCATTGTCTAAATAGAAAAAAGAGACTTAGACTTTGTGCCCTAGCCAAAAATAATCTTCATCATACTTCTGGGAAACCCTCTCCAGAGATTTTCATCTACATGTTCTTAGTCAGAACTGTATGAAAGGACTACACTTAGCTGCACATGCCTTTGGGAAGGTGAGAATTTTGCTTTCCATCCTGTATATAGAGAAGGCAAAGGAGATGATGATTGGGGAAATGTAGAGTGAAACAATTGTTGATAGTAATCTGCCACAGAGACAGACCTGTTGAAATGTGTTTATACCATGGTGTTACTATTTTGTGTGACTGGTAAATAAATTTGAAGTTGCATTGGTTGTTGCAATTCCATGACCAAATAAACTCTTGTTAAGATTCTCTAATAAAAGCATACCATACCATAGTTTTTAGTCAGTGGAGGCTAGAAATAACGTATTTACATCTGACCTCATATAACCGGGACTTTTTTTTAAAACACTTTCTTGGGATACACGGAGAAAGCCTTGGAAGTGAAGAGGGAGATAAAAGCTTCAAACTGCCCCTGTCTCTCTATTTTGAAACAGATGGAAAAGTTAAAGATTTATTAGCATTCATTAATTTATTCAATAACATAATTATTGTACGCTGGGGATGCTAAGAATTTGCATTTCCGGCCAGGCGCGGTGGCTTATGCCTGTAATCCCAGCACTTTGGGAGGCCGAGGTGGGCGGATCAAGACCATCCTGGCTAACACAGTGAAACCCCATCTCTACTAAAAAATACAAAAAATTAGCCAGGCGTAGTGGCGGGCGCCTGTAGTCCCAGCTACTCGAGAGGCTGAGGCAGGAGAATGGCGTGAACCCAGGAGGCGGAGCTTGCAGTGAGCCAAGACCGCGCTACTGCACTCCAGCCTGGGTGACAGAGCGAGACTCCGTCTCAAAAAAAAAAAAAAAAAGAATTTACATTTCCAAGCCAAAGTTACATTTGTGGTTTCACCATGCACTAACTAGTTGCATAACATCAGACATTGCTCTTTGATTTTAAAACCACTTTCATATACATTATCTTTGAATTCTCATAGTTCCTGTTGGGTAGAAAAGTAGGTGAGGAAGTTAAATAGCTTTCACGTGGTCCCATGCAGCGACAAAGTGGGAATTACAACCTAGGCTCTATTTGATGCTAAGAATGTGTCCTCACTGTACTAATGTGACTGTTAACCAGAAATAATTTCTTTATTAAGGTTGTCAGAATCTTTCAGCTCCCTTTCCCACAGCTCACTAAGATGGATGGAGCTGCAGAGGGCTCATATAGGTATAAAATGCCTTCAGATATGAGAATGCTAATGCAAGGAAGAGCATTAGAGTAGATGGATCTATTTAATGTGTACATTGTAGTACAGTTAGCTCTGTCACAGATGGCTGATGAGACCAAAGCTTGATGCAAACAGACTGACCGAGAATCTGTGTGGTTCTGTCACACAGGATGGGTCCAACATCTGGCAAATGGGCAAAGATTTCAGAGTACTGTTTTCTGAACAGAAGAGAGCTAAATTCAAGGAGTTGCTGTGAGGAAAAAGCAGGTGACTACTTGAGGCTAATTTGGTTGTGAGGACAGTAGTTCTAAGTTGAAGCCCACACACATAGCCTGGTTTCTCCAAGAACCAAGAACCAAGATTGCTGAGAAAACAATTCTAGCCTTCGCCAGGGTTCTGTTATATTCTGGATGATGGCTAAACTCTAGAATCACATGTTCGGGTCTTCATGAGCTCCTGTTCCAGCTGACTCTAGCCACCAAACCCAAATTCCACAGGTGACAATTTGGCTTTTTTTGTGCCTGTTTGGCCCTGTTATTTTTTTTCTGCCTGGAGTACTTTTGTCCACCTAATAAATTGTCCTTTCAAGTGTCAGCCCAAATTTCACTGATCCCAAAACCATGCTGTGATTCTGAAGTATCTTGTAGTAGTGTTATAGTGGTTGCCCTGTCGCATTGGAATGTAGTTTGGCTCACTCAGCATGTATTTCCAACCATCCGCTTACTTAGATTCCTCTGCAAGGAAGTCAGTAGGCAAGATAATAGTACTTGCCCTCCCAGACTCTTGCAGCCAAGAGTGGCCACATAACATGGTTGTGGCCAATGAGATTTAGCTCAACAGTTCCTGGGGAGGACTCCCTAGGATGAAATAAAAAACTTTTAAAGAAAAGGCTCTTTCCACTTCTGGATTAGAAAGCAGGTGTAGGGCCGGGCGCAGTGGCTCACGCTTGTAATCCCAGCACTTAGGGAGGCCGAGGCGGGCGGATCACGAGGTCAGGAGATCGAGACCATAGTGAAACCCCGTCTCTACTAGAAATACAAAAAAATTAGCCGGGCGTGGTGGCGGGCGCCTGTAGTCCCAGCTACTCGGAGAGGCTGAGGCAGGAGAATGGCGTGAACCCGGGAGGCGGAGCTTGCAGTGAGCCGAGATCGGGCCACTGCACTCCAGCCTGGGTGACAGAGCAAGACTCCGTCTCAAAAAAAAAAAAAAGAAAGCAGGTGTAATCCCAGGAGATATAGCAACCATGTGACTATGAGAAAGAAAGTTATGATGACTCAGAAACACTGAAGGTGTCTGGCTCCTTGATGACATCCTTGAGTGGCTATTCCGTTCTAGATTGTCTTCCTCTGGACTTCTTCATATGTGACAAGGGAAAAAAAGCCCCTATCATCTGTTACCCTTATTGGTCTAAACTATGGTTGGTACAGTTTTGCTATGTGTATCTGAAAGCATTTCTACCCCCGCTAGGTCTAAAAAAGCCTTCAGACCTTTACTCATTGTAGTTCCTGGGCCTAGCATGGATACATAAAACATTTGTGGAATAAAGAATGAAAATGGATTTAGCAACTCACAGTGCCTGCTATTTAGTAAATTTGAGTTTTCTTTGACCTTATCCTTGCGCTTATCATCATTCTATTTTAACATTGCTGAAATCAAGATTTGGCTGGGTGTGGTGGCTCACGCCTGTAACCCAGCACTTTGGGAGGCCGAGACAGGCAGATCACCTGAGGGCAGGAGTTCGAGACCAGCCTGGCCAACATGGCGGAACCCCGACAAAAATTAGTCGGGCCTGGTGGCGGGCACCTGTAATCCTAGCTACTCAGGAGGCTGAGGCAGGAGAATCGCTTGAACCTAGGAGGCAGAGATTGCAGTGAGCCAAGATCATGCCACTGTACTCCAGCCTGGGCAACAAGAGCAAAACTTCGTCTCAAAAAAAAAAAAGAAAGAAAAATCAAGATTTATTTTACAGTGGGTAAGCATGTTTTACAGGATTTCATTTTATTCTCTTAAAGCTATTTCATTGATACATCTGAAAATCCATGGTCTTTTAGAATCAAAGGAATATGGCATTACTTTTAACTATCAAGAAACAAAGTGGGGCCCAGGTGTGGTGGCTTACACCTGTAATTCCAGCACTTTGGGAACTGAAGTGGGTGGATCACTTGAGGTCAGGAGTTCAAGACCAGCCTGGCCAACATGGCAAAACCGCATATCTACTAAAAATACAAAAATTAGCTGGGCCTGGTGGCGCACGCCTGTAATCCCAGCTACTTGCGGGGAGGCTGAGACACGAAAATCACTTGAATCTTGGAGGCAGTGAGCTGAGATCATGCCACTGTCCTCCAGCCTGGGTGACAGAGTGAGACTCTGTCTCAACAAGAAAAGAAACAAAGGGGGTTAGGGTCCAGTCTAAGGGTCAGGAAGCCCAACGGCTTTGTTTTGTTTTTTAAATATCTTAGGTGTTGTAGTGCACAACTATAATCCCAGCACTTTGAGAAGCCAAGGAAGATCTCTTGAGCCCAGGAGTTCGAGACCAGCCTGGGCAACATAGGGATATTTAAAAAAAAAAAAAATAGCCAGGTCTGGTGGCACAACTTTAGTCCCAGGTACTTGGGAGGATGAAGGATCACTTGAGTCTGAGAGGTTAAGGCTGCAGTGAACCATGATCCTGCCACTGCACTCCAGCCTGGACAAGACTCTGTCTCAAAAAAATAAAAATAAATATCGTGTCTCTAGTGCTCATCAAATAATGCTCCTTTCTCCATTCTGAGTCCAGAGATTGCAGCAGAGGCATAAGCACAGTGAACATTTCTTTCTGACGTGTGACAGAAAACTATTATCATGGCAAAATAGGACAAGAATTTTAATATTTGGAACCTACATATTTCAGCACCTTAATTTGAACCTTTAGAAGAATACTTCCTTTAAGCTTTATAGAAAACTGCATAATTTATGACAACCACCCAAAATGGCAGAATGAAGATGAAAGATAGAGGTGATTATATTTTATAGTTGTCTGTTTTAAGCAAGTTATCCTTTGGGTGGAAGATTGTATTGTTGTTTGCAGTTTTTTACTCTCCCATTTTTCTGTAAGAGGACTGTTTGTATTTTCCCATGCACTTGACTTCTGGAGTATTATGTCCTCATTCAGTGATTTTGGAATTGGTTGTATGTCTATGTCATAACGTTGGCCAAAGAGATATGAACAGATGCAACAGATGCCTACATCTAAGCAGAAGCTTAAGAGGCATCATGAACTTCCTGTAGCTCTCTAGCTTCTGCTCTCTTCAGAGCCAGTATGTTCCAGATTGTGGCTGCTTCCTCAACCTAGGAAATGGAAGATAAGGGGAACAGAGCTACAGTGTGGACCAGAGCAACAGGCTATGTATGGTGGTGTAATCCACTGAGATTTTAGAGTTGTTACCATAGCAAAGATGGCAAAAATGCCTGGTAAAATAAATGTAGGTTTTAAAATGTAAATTAAATTTAAATTAGCTAGTAGGTAGCATCTTAATATAATTCACCACTTAAAAGATGTGTATGATTCATCTTTACAGTGACTATACTTACAACTTAGGTTTTGGATTTTATTTCCATTACCAATCTGAATCATTTGTACCTTTCAAAGTTGTACAGCTGGTTGTGGTGGCTCACATCTCCAGCCTTTGGGAGGCCGAGGCAGGAGGATCACTTGAGGCTAGGAGTTCGAGACCAGCTTGGGCAACACAGTGAGACCTATCTCTACAAAAAATTAAAAAATTAGCTAGGTGTGGTGGTGCACACGTGTAGTCCCAGCTACTTAGAAGGCTGAGGTGGGAAGATGGTTTGAGTCCAGGAAATTGAGGCTGCAGCGAGCCGTGATTGCACCACTGCACTCTTGCATGGGTGACAGAGTGAGACTCTGTCTAAACAACAACAACAACAACAACAACAACAAATTATACCAAGAGAATAGAATTTTCACTTTTTTTGTTGTTGTTCGTTTTCTGTTTTTGTTTTTGTTTTTTTTAAAGACTAGGTCTCACTCTGTCACCCAGGCTGGAGTGCAGTAGCACAACCATAGCTCATTGCAGCCTTGAACACCTGGGTTCAAGAGATCCTCCCACATCAGCCTCTCGAGTAGCTGGGACTACAGGCACACACCACCATGCCCAGGATTCACTGGGTTTTATAGCATGTAAATTTTTTAGGGTTAGGAAAGTAAACATTTTAAATCCAATTCTTGAAAACTTAACCTTTAATATCCTGAAAGTACATGGCTTATGTGCCTTTTGAACAGATTTTCAGTTTGGACCAGAACACTGGGGAAGGGGGAGAGGTAATGCTGGAGAAATTCTTTAGAACAAGAGAAAATAGATCCCGTAAGATGAAAACTCAAACTTGATGCCATGGTTAGTTGGACATAAATGTAAGAGGTTAATTACATAAATCTATAATAGGTAACTAAGCACATGTGCCACTATTGTGATTTTTGTATGCTCCTAGATTAAAAATACAACACTCTAGATATGCATGGACCCTAGACAAAATGTGTTTTAACTTAAATTTTTTTTTTTTTTTTTTGAGACAGAGTTTCCCTCTGTTGCCCAGGCTGGAGTGCAGTGGCGCTATCTTGGCTCACTGCAACCTCCACCTTCTGGGTTCAAGCGATTCTCCGGCCTTATCCTCTTGAGTAGCTGGGATTACAGACACCAGCCACCATGCCTGGCTAATTTTTTGTATTTTTGGTAGAGACGGGGTTTCGCCATGTTGGCCAGGCTGGTCTCGAACTCCTGCCCTCAGGTGATCCACCTGCCTCGGCCTCCCAAAGTGCCGGGATTACAGGCATGAGCCACCGCGTCCAGCCGATTTAATTTTTAATTAAGAAACACATTGTCATCTTATATTCCTGAGCTCTGTGAGTTCTGCAAATCATTTTTTTAAACGGCTCTTTGGACAAGACTTTGACTTTAGGAAGCACTTAACAAAAGTATTTATTAAGTGACAATAAAGTTTATGAAGAGAGAATCTGTAGCTGACGAAGTGATTCCACCGTGTTGAATGTTTTAGGAAGGAAGCAGAGTCTAATAGCAGTCACTTGCTCTTGAACAGTTCATTCTCTTGAGCTCAGCCTCTTAATTTGCTAAATGTGGAGTTTGTTCTAAACAGTTACTAAATTCCTTTCCAGCTCTAAAATTTTAGAATTTTTAAAAATAAATTTTTATTTTGGAATAGTTTTAGATTTATTCACAAACAATCGCTAAGTTAGTACAGAGAATTCTACACCTAGTTTCCTTGATTATTAACACCTTCTCCTGGTAAATTTGTCACAATTAATGGGCCAGTATTATACGTTATTATTGATTAAATTTCATACTGTATTCAGGTTTCTGTATCTTTTACCTAATGTCCTTTTTCTGTTCCAGGATCCCATCCAGGGTATACATCACATTTAGTCATATCCCCTTAGGCTCCTTTTGGCTCTGACAGTTTCTCAGACTTTCCTTGTTTTTGATGACCTTGACAATTTTGAGGAGTACGAGTCATATATTTTGTAGAATGTTCTCAATTGGGATTTGTCTGACATTTTCCTCATGATTAGACTGAGGTTGTGGGTTTTCACCCCAGAAGTGCCATTCTCGTTGCATTCTATCAAGGGCACATACTATCACCCCGACATTGCTGTTGATGTTGATCTTGATCACCTGGCTCAGGCAGCGTTTGTGGAGTTTCTGCACTCCCCCCTTTCCTGCTGTACTCTTTGGAACGAAGTCACTATATGCGGCCCACACTTCACAGGGTGAGAAGTTATTCTCTTTCTTGAGGGTAGAGTTTCTACATAAATTATGTGGAATTTTCCACATGGGAGGTTTGTCTCTTTTCTCCCACGTATTTATTTGTTTGATCATTTATTTTTATCACTATGAACTCATGGGTATTTCTTTTATACTTTGAGTTTTAATTCAATATTACTTTTATTACTCAAATTATTCGAGCTTTGGCCATCAGGAGCTCTTTCAGTTTGCTCCTATTGCCCTTTGACATACCCATCATTGTGGTTTTGATTTTGGGGTTCTTTTTTAAAGCACTTACCTTACTTTCTGGCACTATTAAGATGCTCCAGACTCCTCTTGTATATTTCCTGCCCCAGTCCTAGAATTAGCCATTTGTCCAAGGTTGCCTTGATTTCTTCTATTAAAGGATAGTATTAGAAACAAATGTCTTGGTACTAGATGTGTTTGTTGCTACTAAGGGGTCATTGCTTCTAGGCCCTCAGCTGAAAGCAAGAGAATATATATGTACGCTAACTCATGTATATACCGCTATCTATAAATATTTCCTTTTTTTTTTTTTTTGAGACGGAGTCTTGCTCTGTCGCCCAGGCTGGAGTGCCGTGGCGCAATCTCAGCTCACTGCAAGCTCCGCCTCCCGGGTTCACGCCATTCTCCCACCTCAGTCTCCCAAGTAGCTGGGACTACAGGCGCCTGCCACCACGCCCGGCTCATTTTTTGTATTTTTAGTAGAGACGGGGTTTCACCATGTTAG
Source organism: Hylobates moloch (assembly GCF_009828535.3). Taxonomy (NCBI): domain Eukaryota; kingdom Metazoa; phylum Chordata; class Mammalia; order Primates; family Hylobatidae; genus Hylobates; species Hylobates moloch. The sequence goes on from NW_026652276.1 coordinate 90,624,294, forward strand.
CCAGGATGGTCTCAATCTCCTGACCTTGTGATCCGCCCGCCTCGGCCTCCCAAAGTGCTGGGATTACAGGCTTGAGCCACCTAGCCGGGCCTTTTTTTTTTTTTTTTTTTTTGAGACAGAGTCTTACTTTGTCACCCAGGTTTGAGTGCAGTGGCATGATCTTGACTCACTGCAACCTCTGCCTCCTGGGTTCAGGTGATTCTTGTGCCTCAGCCTCTTGAATAGCTGTGATTACAGGCATGAGCCACCATGCCCAGCTAATTTTTGTATTTTCAGTAGAGACATGGTTTCGCCATGTTGGCCAGGCTGGTCTCCAACTGCTGACCTTAGGTGATCCACCCGCCTCAGCCTCCCAAAGTCCTAGGATTACAGGCATGAGCCACCGTGCCCGGCAAATATTTCTTTTTAAAAAGTTAATTTTTTTTTTTTGAGACAGGGTCTCACTCTGTTGCCCAGGCTGGAGGGCAGTGGCACAATCACAGCTCACTGCAGCCTCAACCTCCCAGGCTCTAGTAATCTTCTCACCTCAGCCTCCCAATTTGCTGGGACTACAGGCACACACCACCATGCCCTGGTAATTTAGAAAAAAAGCTTTTTGTAGGGATGGGTCTCACTATGTTGCCCAGGCTGGCCTTGAATTCCTGGGCTCAATTGATCCTCCTGCCTCAGCCTCCCAAAGTGCTGGGATTACAGGCGTGACCCTTGGCATGGGGCCTTATAAATATTTTTGTATATAAGGCCGGGCGCGGTGGCTCACGCTTGTAATCCCAGCACTTTGGGAGGCCGAGGCGGGCGGATCACGAGGTCAGGAGATCGAGACCACGGTGAAACCCCGTCTCTACTAAAAATACAAAAAATTAGCCGGGCATGGTGGCGGGCGCCTGTAGTCCCAGCTACTTGGAGAGGCTGAGGCAGGAGAATGGCGTGAACCCGCGAGGCGGAGCTTGCAGTGAGCCGAGATCGCGCCACTGCACTCCAGCCTGGGTGACAGAGCGAGACTCCGTCTCAAAAAAAAAAAAAAAAAAAAAAATTTGTATATAACCATCTGTATCTATTAAGTTACCCTCGAGTTCATGCAGATTCTCTGACTCCAGTCCATTACCACATGGATCATTTTAGTCTCCTCCCCTTGCTTCTATGTAACCTTCCACTCCAACAGTGGGAAACCTGGCCCCCATCATTTGCCATCTATGTAATGAATTGTTCAGTTCCAGTGTGTACATATAGTGATTTCAGAATAGTTAACCCATACTCCTCAGAAACAATGTATCAACTGTAGTACAATGCTTATGCACAGTTCCTTTTAGTCTTACAGGCGCCACTCATTTCCAGGGTTACTTAGGCCAGCATCCCTTTCCTCCACATTCTTCTGTGACATTGTTTAATATATTTGTAATAGTTATATTCTTTTGTCACATTCTGCATTCCATCCTGATCTCTCAACATCTTCAATGATTTTCTTTTTAATTCACCCACATTAAGGCTTACTTTATGCTGTGAAGTTCTATAGGTTTTGACAGATCCGTGTTAGGTATCCATCATTACAGTATCATACGGAACAGTTTCATCACTCTTAAAAACCCCCCACGCTCCACGTATTCAACCTGCCGTCTTCATCACCCCCTCCAGAACCACTGATCTGTTTATTGTCTTTATAGCTTTGCCTTTTCTAGAATCCCAAATAGTATATAGCCTCAGACTGGCTTTTTTCATTTACCAATATGCATTTAAGGTTTATCCATTTTTTTGTGACTTGATAGCTGAATAGTATTTTATCATTTTATCATATGATTAGACCATGCTTTGTTTATTCATTTATCCATTAATGGAAACCTTGGTTGCTTCCAGTGTTGGGTTATTGTGAATAAACCTATTAAACATTTGCATGGTCTTTGTGTGGATGCAAATTTTCAGATCAGTTGCATAAATACTTAGGTTCTCGATTGCTGGATTGTATAAGATGGTTTAGCTTGTTAAGAAACTGCCAAGAAACTGCTGAATATGTTCCTAAGTGGCTGTAGCATTTAGCATTACCATCAGCAATGAATGAGAATTCCTGTTGCTCCCTATCCTTACTAGCCATTGCTATTATCATTTTTATGTTTAGTCATCCTTATAGGTGTATAGTGGCATTGCATTTTTGTTTTAATCTGCATTTCTCCTAAAGTAAATGATGTTGAGCATCTTGTCATGTGCTTATTGCTATCTATGTGTCTTCTTTGGTAAAGTATCCATTCAAATATTTTGTTCATTTAAATAAATTTTTTTTTCAAATTGTAGAGATGGGTCTCCTGTGTCTCAGGCTGGATACAGTAGTGAGATGATGGCTCCCAGCAGCCTCAAACTCCTGGGCTCAAGGGATCCTGCCACCTCAGCCTCCCAAACAGCTAGGGTTACAGGTGCATGCCACCCACTGCACGTGGCTGATTTTTTTTTTTTTTTTTTGTAGAGATGAAGTCCTGCTTTGTTGCTCAGAATGGTCTTCATCTCCCGGCTTCTTGGGCAATTCTCTCCTCAGCCTCTCAAAGTGCTGGGGTTACAGGCGTGAGCCACAACCCCCTGCTACTTTTGTCCATTTTTTATTTGAGTTGTTTATTACAGTTGAATTTTTTTTTTTTTTTGAGATGGAGTCTCGCTCTGTCGCCCAGGCTGGAGTGCAGTGACGTGATCTTGGCTCACTGCAAGCTTCACCTTCCAGCTTCATGCTATTCTCCTGCCTCAGCCTCCTGAGTAGCTGGGACTACAGGCGCCTGCCACCACGCCCGCCTAATTTTTTGTATTTTTAGTAGTGACGGGGTTTCACCATGTTAGCCAGGATGGTTTCAATCTCCTGACCTTGTGATCCACCCACCTCGGCCTCCCAAAGTGCTGGGATTACAGGCGTGAGCCGCCACACCCAGCCTATTATAGTTGAGTTTTAAGAGTTATTTATATATTTTGTTTACAAGTTCTTCGTCTTTTTATCTTAACAGAGTTTTTCACAGAGCAGAAATTTTTAATTTTAATTAAGCCCAGAACATCGAATTTTATTTTCTTGCATCATGCTTTTGGTGGTGGTGTAAAATCTCAACACCAAACTCAAACTCATGGAGATTTTCTCTTCTGTTTTCCCCTAGAAGTTTCATAGTTTTGCATTTACACTTAGATCTGTAATCCATTTTGAGTTAATTTTTCTGTAAGACCTGAAGATTAAAAAATGATAACTTTATTGACATATAATTCACATACCATACAATTCACCCACTCAAAGTATACAATTTGGCAGGGTGCAGTGGCTCGCAGCTGTAATCCCAGCACTTTGGGTGGCCAAGGTGGGAGGATGACTTGAGCCCAGGAGTTCAAGACCAGCCTGGACAACGCAGGGAGACTCCAATTCTATAAAAAATAAAAAATTAGCTAGGCGTGGTAGTGCCCACCTGTGGTCTCAACTACTCAGAAGACTGAGGTATTGCTTGAGCCGGAGATGGAGTCTCCCTGTGGTGTCCAGGCTGGAGTACAGTGGCGTGATCACAGCTCACTGCAGCCTCGACCTCCTGGGCTTAAATGATCTTCCCACCTCAGCCTCTTGGTTAGCTGGGACTACAGACACGCACCACCATGCCTGTCTAACATTTTTTTCTTTTCCTACTCGTGCTTTTGGTGTCATGTCTAAGAATTTATTGCCAAATCTAAGGTCATGAAGATTTACCCTTATCTTCTAATAGTTTTATATTTTTAACTCTTTTAAGTCTTTGATTAATTTTGAGTTAATTTTTGTATATGACGTAAGGCAGCAATCTCCAACCTTTTTGGCACTAGGGATTGGTTTCACGGAAGATAAATTTTCCATGGGATGGGGATGGAGGATGGTTTGGGGATGATTCAAGCACATTACATTTATTGTGCACTTTATTTCTATTATTATTACATACTCACCATAATGTAGAATCAGTGGGAGCCTTGAGCTTGTTTTCCTGTAACTAGATGGTCTCATCTAGGGGTGATGGGAGATAGTGACAGATCATCAGGCATTAGATTCTCATAAGAAGCCCACAACCTAGATCCCGTGCATGTGCAGTTCACAATAGAGTTTGCACTCCTATGAGAATGTAATGCTGCCCCTGATCTGACAGGAGGCAGAGCTCAGACCATAATGCTCACTCGCCCCACCGCTCACCCCCTGCTGTGTGGCCCAGTTCCTAACAGGCCACAGACTGGTACTAGTCTGTGGCCTGGGGGTTGGGGATCCTTGATATAAGGTCAGGGTTCAACATCATTTTTCCCACTCTGGTGTTGGAGGCAGGGACAATGATTCACCTCTCTGTGTGACATCACCACATTAGATGCTGAGTGTTTCTGGTAGAAGCACTCAAAGCAGTCCCACGTTTCCTGACCTCCTTCTCGATGAGCCGGGAGCAAAGGTGATCAAGGCCCAAGTATACTCAGTGCTGCTGTGGCCAAGGTACAGCCTCCAGGTACAGCGGGGCAGAAGAAGGGAGCCCCCACCTCTGCCGTACTTGCTTAGAACTTAGTCTCAATAACAGGTAGCCGGGGGGAGGATGACAAATGCTGATGTTTTGTCCCTCCTAGGAAGCTGACCCTCCAACTGGGAGCTGAAGGGTGAGGGAGCCCTGTGTTCTTGGCTGCACCAGTATAGCGTGGAGTTTCCCTCTCTGAGTTGGAAGCAGGAAGAGAGTGAGTAGGTCTTGGTTCAAATACCTCAAGCTCACTTTTCTTACTGGGTTTCAGTAGGTTTTCTTGAATAAATGTTCCTTCATTTGTTGTGCACCTTTAGGACCATTTTTAGAAATTTAAATGGTTGTGTATATATGTTTTTATAATTTTCACCAGTTTTGCTTTGAGCTGGGTGTACAGGGCTTCTCATGTTGTTATGCCTCTATGGGTTCTGTTTCAATAACTCAAAGTCAGTGAGAATTTGGACAGTGGAAAACCACACAATTCAAAGTCCAGTGCTCACATAGTAATTTAATATGCACACACATGTATCAACTATGAAAATGGCTCAGAACTAAATACGGATTGGGTTGACAGTAACTAAAGTAGGGAGTCCTGCATGGTTAGACCTACCATTCCCCATAAACTCATGGAGTATCTACTGTATGGAAGGTATAGGAATAGAAGATAAACCGCTAAAAATCTGTTCTGAAAATTAGGAGATTTTCACAAAAACAGAACTAACAAACTAATAAACTAAGGCAGCCTATTGTAAGTGCCCAGAGAATACATGCTCCAGTTTTTCAGAAGCACAAGAATTATGTGGGACTGGAGTGGTCAGAGAGGATTTCTGTGGAGGAAGCGTGAGCTGAGTCCCATTTAGAGGAAAGGTAGGATTCAGCCGGGTGTGTAGGTTGTTGGGAGGGCATATTCCAAGGAGGCATGCCAAAGCAGAGGTGCTCAAATGTGATTGTATTTGGAATACTTGGGTAATGATGACTAGACCTGCCTGCTTGCTGGAATGTTTGTATAGAGAGATCAAGATGGAGAAATGAGATGGAGAGTGATCAGAAATGCAGGAGAGGCTGAGTTGTTGGACCACGGAGTTTGGACTTTATCTGAGAGAAGAGTGACTTGGGCAAGATATTTTAGGAAAATGGTTTTGCCTGTAGTGTGTAGATGGAATGAAATCTCTGCGTGTGTATGTGTGCATGTGCATATGTGCACATGCACCAGGAAGCCTGGAGGCAAGGACATTAGTTATAAGATTGTTACAGAGGTTTGGATTAAGTGAAGGGATTAGGAATGGAAAGGAAGTGTCTAGTGGATGGTAAAATATAACCAAGACCTCAGTAAAGCCAAGCAATTGTTAAAATAAGCATGGTAGTTGTGTCCATAAACATAAAGTCCTAGAATGCAAGCTGATTTAGCGATTTGAGATAGTAAGTATATTTTAATTTAAACGGAGTCTGTTTATTTTTGAATTTGCATATACTTTTCTTCCCTCTTCTTATTCCTCTGTCAATACCTCGCACTTATTCTTCCTCTCCGCAATCCCTCTCTTTTAATTTGATCACGAATTAATCTCTTGTATGTATTTACAGGAGGAAACCAATGGCAAACGTTGTGTATGGTTGCAAGGATGAGTTTCTCCCCCTTGAAAACATCCATCTGCATAGAAATGGAAGGCACAGTGACCAACTCTTGCTTCTTAGCAGGTCTAACATGACCTTCAAAACTCCTTAGGACATACTGTTCTTTGGCGGAGCAGCATCTCCCGTCAGACTCAGGCTGGCTGGGTTTCCCACGGCTGCCTGGATGTATGTGACTCGCAGCTCTAAGGATGGAATTGCCAAAGCAATACAAAAACACGGACGAAAAGCAAGCCACAAAACCCCATGCCTTACACAGTAGGCTGATGAGTGAAGTCGCGGAAGGTGGCTCTGCTCTTGCCCTTTTAAAATTCCAGTGCAGCAAACACACACACACCCGCTCGGTTCTTCCCACTCCCGCCACACTGCACCAGCTTCCGTCCCCAAGTCCTGATTCATGAACCGTGCCACCTTTGTCTCATTTTAAACTGTGCAGACTATTTTAATCTTGCCACCCCCATCCCAGATTTCCCCCTCCCTTCATCCTCTGGAAGCTCTGATGTAAAGCGCTTGCTAGGTGGGAGAGCGCTTCTCCCAATCCGCTCGGGTAGGCGAGTTTCCGAGAAGCCCCCTCCCCGGGACCCCGCCGCGAGCGCGGGGGAAGCGCCTCGGTCCCTTTAAGGTGCCGCGCTCTCCGAAGTGCGGGCAGGGAGCCTGGGCGCCGGCGCGGGTCCTGGAGCCGGGTGGGGAGGTCCTGCGCCCTCCCCCTCCGCTCGCAGCCCAGCCTCGGGGGCCAGCCCCCTCCGCCCACCGCACACGGGCTGGCCATGCGGCGGCTCTGAACGATGTCCTCCTCCTCCTACGCCAAGAACGGGACCGCGGACGGGCCGCACTCCCCCACCTCGCAGGTACCGCCCCCTCCTCCCCCTCCTCCCCCTCCTCCTCTTCCTCCTCTTCCTTCCTCACACCTCCTCCGCCGCCCTAGCGCGCCCCGCCTTCGTGCCGGGCGTGCGGGGCCCCAGTCCCGGGAGTCGGCGGCCCCGCTCCCCCCACCCCTCCTCCACGTCCCTTTCGCCTCCCGCTCCTCCTCTTTCTCCTCCTTCTCTTCCTCCTCCTCCTCACCCTCCTTCGGGTCTCTGCGCTCCCGCTCCGGAGCCCGCAGCCTCCCCCAGCGGATGCCGGGGACTCGGACCCCGCACCCTGAGAGTCTTTGTTAATGGATGTGGTGGGTGCTTGCGGGCTGCTCTTCTCGAGCATCTTTTCAGCCGTCGAGGCTTGCAGTGGGTGGGTGGGGGTGGGGGCTGTATTTGGGAGTCGCGGAGGAGACTTGGGTGCGGGCTCTGGGGGACCCCAGGGAGCGGGTCCGGAGGCGGACTCCAGCCGGGGGTGGTCGCCCCGCTCTGCGCTGCGGTCCTCACTGGCTTCTCTCTGGCCCCGTGTGTCGAGTCCAGGTGGCCCGAGGCACCACAACCCGGAGGAGCAGGTTGAAAAGATCCGATGGCAGCACCACTTCGACCAGCTTCATCCTCAGGCAGGTACGAGAAGGAGGCGGGAGACCAGGATGGGGAGGAGGTCGAGCGCGCTGCGCGGGGGTCCTGGAGCCGGCCGTGGCCCCCACGTGCGGGAGCTGCGGGTCGAGCCCGCGCGCGTCTCTTCCCGGCCTCGGCCGGTGCTCGGGCTCGGTCCCTCTCCCTCTAGCCTGGGCTCTTGAAGTCTTCGCGTCCCGGCGTCTCCGCACCGCCCCGGGAAGTTAAGTTTGTGCATGTGTGTGGACAGTTCGGTGGGGACCTGGCTTAAGTCAGGGACGTTGAATTTAAGAGCTGGAAATATGTCTGGTTGCACCTTTGGTGCGTGGAGAAATGTCTTTAAGTCGTATAACTCGACCTAGAGTAACCAGACCCCTCGGGGCCGGGGACCTGGTTTGATTCGAGTTGAGAGTTAGTGGTTTCTTCTGTTTTGTCCTAATTTGAATACTCTTATCTGTCTGGATCTTGGGAGAGATCGTCAAGCTCCGGTCAAAAGAAAGACACTGAGCAGAAAGTTTACTCTCACTTTAGGACTGCTTCTTGGATTCGCTTAATTAGGGAAAGACAGCCGTATCTGGTTAAATAGGAATTAACGAAGGCCAGCACTCAGCTCCCGGTCTAGGTGCGCCTTCACTTCGTGTTTGTTTTCTTAGTGCTTGCTTTCTCCCGCGTGGTTCTAGTGCGAGTTGTCTGTGCTCGGGATCTCCAGATCGCTGGTAATGCTCAGTGCTTAGGTGCCTTTCACCTTGGCACAGGAAATTGGTCCTCAGTTTTCCAACTGTCCATGTGCTGTTAATGAAACCACCCCTGGCTGCTGGGTGCTAGAGAGATCATGCAACAGTGAGTCACCTTGATCTTTCTTTGGAACAGAAATTGTCGGGGTGTGTCCTAGGTTTCGGGTGACCTAGGAAGACATTGGTCATCGCACCAAGAGGCTTTTATCCCAGGTCTTCCTGTGAGCTGCTGGAGTGACCTTGAGAAGTTCTTTTCTCTCTAGGTTACTCAGTATTGTGTAATGTGTTTTCTAACCTATGATGGCAGCTCTGGTGTTTCTTTAGTGATTATCATCAATTTAAACATATCAACGAGGAATGGGCTTTAGCCTCAAAATTGAACTCAGACCTCTCCTAAAAGGGTCTATAAAGCATATTTAGATGATATTTATTATGCAGAACTTCACTTTCTGCAGAAGCGGAAATTTTGACTACCCTTTAATTCAGTGAGCACTAAGCATGTACATTATGGAAATAAATGCATTTTGGATTCCGAATTCATTCTAAAAGTGCATTCTATCCCCTTTGCAGTACTTAGATTATGTATTTGATAAGGCAAACACGTTGTTTATCTTAAAAACATTTTTCTGTTATGCAACTGTTTGAGATCTTGCTGGTGTTTATTTTGTAGGTGCCTATTTTTAGTGGTATTTCATTGTTGCAAATTCTTGGAAATACTAATTACATAGCAGTTCTTTCCATAAGCTGTTTGACTAAAACTTTTGAGTTCATCTACATAACTGCACTAATGCTTTATTCTTTCTTCCAAGCACAAACAAAATAATATTCTAATATTCTTATTCTTTTCTCAATTTATGCCCATAACTGATTGAGATGATGTATATATAAGTTCTTGTAAAGCGTGCTGCTATGTGCTGGCTTAAGAAATGTTAAAAGTATTGCATGCTAAATAATTTTGGGAATAATTTAAAGCAAAGTAGATTTTTTTGAATAAATATATTTCATCTATGAAATGGTAATTCATTGGTTTGATTAAATGGTCTAATTTAAATTCAGGAGTTAATTGTTAATTGTATTATATAGACAATCTTATTTTTCAGCACAAAAATAGTACTTAATTTTTTTTTTTTTTCCAGACGGAGTCTCACTCTGTTGCCCAGGCTGGAGTGCAGTGACGCAGTCTTGGCTCACTGCAAGCTCTGCCTCCTGGGTTCACTCCATTCTCCTGCCTCAGCCTCCCGAGTAGCTGGGACTACAGGCACCCGCCACACGCCCAGCTAACTTTTTTGTATTTTTAGTGGAGACAGGGTTTCACCGTGTCAGCCAGGATGGTCTTGATCTCCTGACCTCGTGATCCACCCGCCTCAGCCTCCCAAAGTGCTGGGATTACAGGCGTGAGCCACCGCGCCCGGGCTGCTTAATTTTTATTAGCACTTTACAACTCATTAAGTATCCTACACATGATCTCATTCAAATGACATCATACAGACTTCTGTATTGGCTACAATAAAAATAACTGAGGGATTTACATTTCTTTGATGAGAAAAAGAAAATGATTACAAATGCAGCTTAACAATAACTTTCGGATAAAATTGAAATCACCCAAATGCCAAAAAATATTTTTTATGAAAGCGTAACAGCTGCTTATGTTAACAGAGCCTTGGGCTGGTCACAGTGGCTCACGCCTGTAATCCCAGCACTTTGGGAGGCTGAGGTGGGCAGATCACTTGAGGTCAGGAGTTTCAAACCAGCCTGGTAACATGGTGAAACCCCGACTCTACTAAAAATACAAAGAAATTTGCCAAGCATGGTGGTGTGTGCTTGTAATCCCAGCTACTCGGGAGGCTGAGGCAGGAGAATTTTTTGAACCTAGGCGGTGGAGGTTGCAGTGAGCCAGTATTGCTCCACATTACTCCAGCCGGGCGACAGAGCAGGACTCCATAAAACAAAAAACAAAAAACAAACAAACAAACAAAAACAGAGTCTCATTATTTGTAGAATGACCAGTGATTTATTGATATTTGAATTCTTGATACATTGGAGTGATGAAATTTCTTGGTGCTGTTTCACAGTCTGTGTGATGCTTTTGAAGAAGATCGTGGAATATAAAAAAAAATTGCTAATTTCTTTGTTGTATTATTTACAAAAATATGGAGAAAAGCTTTCACGAAAAAAAAATTGATGTGTTACATTGGATGGGGAAGACTGGGCTGTTGGTGAAGCAGAGAAGGCAGTTGGCAAACTCACGCAATAAGACAATATTTGTTCTTTGAGCTTGTTAAAAAGTTTCAGTGTTTGTGAGAATATATATGCACATATGTGTGCACGCACACACATGAACATTTGAATTGGCTGGAAAACAAGCAGACTGAGAAAGAGAGCCTGCCTCCACTCTGAGGACTGCTCATGAAGCCCCTCAGGAATCCTTGACCTGGTTTCTGGCCAACAAGATTGCTGGCCTCCACCATTTAGGAGGGATGGAGGTTTTGGAATGAATTCAGGGAGCAACTAAATGGCTTCTTTGAGGAAAGGTGAGAAGATGAAGTACTTTGCCACTGAAAGGAAAGAAAGCTAGGAGTGACCCAGAAATGATCTTCAAAGTATACACAAAGGCTTTCTTTGGAAATGTGATGAAGTGTTCTCACTCTTCATTGGGGATGAAACTCAAGAATTGGCCCAAATTAGAAAGGAATGATGTTTTACAGCAAGACCTTCCTAAGAGTGTTGCCATCATTGGAGTGGCTTTGCAAATGAGGCTGTAGAATTTTCTTTCAGGAGAGCCCTTCTTACAGGCTATTTATGAATGGATTATCTAGTCATGTTTTAAAGTTTTAGGAAACACTTAAGTATTTGCTATGTGCCTAGCACTGTGTTAGATATTGTAGGGGAGGAATGAAAAGATGGATGAGACACAGCCCCCGTACTCAAAGATTTTTATAATCTAGCAATGGAGACAGAGATGTCTACAAACAGTACAGTGACATGTAACAAGGAACGAGAGGGCGGGCTCAATGACCATGTACCCCGAGTATCTATTATATACCCATAAGTATATCTACCCATGGGTGTCACTACACATACAGTTTATATGGCTGAGTACTCCAAGTTAGTACTCTTCCCACTGGGGTTTGAAGAGAAAATCTGATCAGAGTGGGAGTAGTTTGTTGACTTTTCCTTGTTAAGTCTACTCTTATGAGGCCAGCAAAGTCATACCTGGCCTGGCCCCTACCTGATTCCAGCCTCATCTTGAGTCATGATCTCTTAGCTCTGGACACAGAGCTTGAACACACTATTCTCCCTCTTGCCATTGGTCCTTTGCATATGCTGAGCCCTCTGTGTGGCAGGTTCTTGCCCTTCCTTCTGCCTAGTTAACTTTTAATCTTCCCTGAGATCTGGGAGTTTAGTCTTCACTTCCTCTTCTAAGCTTCCTGATAAAGTCAGTTCCCCAACTAGGGGCTCCCAGAGGGCCTTGTGCCAGTTTTCAGTAGCACCACCACTTTTATTTAGCATGTACTTAGATTTCTCTGTTACATTCTGTCTCCCCATCCATATGAGTTCCACAAGGACAGGGACATGTCTGCATTTGATCTTTGTGTCCTCAGCATCTAGCATACTATATGTTCAATAAACACACACTTGAATGAATGAAGCAGTAGATGGATGGAGGACTAACTTGATATATTTTAGGCATGAGGTTCTGCTCCAACATTAAATGCTTTGTTTAGTGGGGAGAAATTGCCTCCTAACCTCCCCCAAAACTCTGTGGCTTGAAACAACAATAATTTTTTATTTCTGTGTACTAACCAGACAGTTCTACATTGTATGATGTTATATGGGCACTGGGATGGCTGGAAGGTCCAGAGTAGCCTCACATATGTGGTTGGCAGTTGGTGCTGGCTGCTGGCTGAGAACTCAACTAGAGCTTTTGGCAGGGGCTCAGTTTTTCTCCACCTGGGCCTCTCAACATAGTTGCTTGAGCTTCCTGATAATATGGTGGCTAGGTTCCAAGAAGTGAAGGCTGAAGCCACAGCTCTCCTAAGACCCAGTTTTGAAAGCTACACTGTATCACTTCTCTTGCAACCTCAAGTCAAAACAGGTCCAAGAGCCTGCCCAGTTGCAATGAAAGAGAAAACAGACTATCTTTTGATGGGGTGCAACAAGGTCACATTATAAAAGAGCATATGGGTAAAAACACACACACAAACGCACCCACACACAAACACACACACCGAAAAACAGCAAGTCAAATTCAGTGCCAATAGTATAAACAGGAATTTAAAGATTATTCAATTTATATAACAAATTAAACAAAAATATATGTTGATTTCAGTAGGTGCCAAAAAAGTATTTGATAAATTTTGTAAGTTAAGAATGGAGCATATCTAGAGGCACATGATTTTAAAAAAAGAAGAGAAGGCAGCTCCCTAAATCTAATAAAAATTATCTACTAAAATCCACAGCAAACATCACATTGAGCAGAGAAACTAGAAACAATATATGTATGCAGCAGTCAGTAAATGAGCAAATAATGTACATTGGGGCCCTCTTATCCATATTTTTGCATTCCCTGGTTTCAGTTACCTGTGGTCAACTGATGTCTGAATGTAGGTGAGTACAGTACAGCAGATATTTTGAGAGTGAGAAAGAGACTACATTTCATATAACTTTTATTATGGCATATTGTTAACGTTGTTCTATTTTATTATGAGTTGTTATTGACCTCTTACTGTGCCTGATTTACAAGTTAGACTTCATCTTAGGTATATATGTATAGGAAAAAAGTTACACAGATATATGTGTATATATATATGTAAATGTATATATGATTTGTCAGTATCTGTAGTTCCAGGCATCCACTGGGGTCTTGGAGTGTATCCCCCACGATTAAGGGTGGACTACTATATATTATACTACAGAGTACTATTCAGCCATTAAAGAAAAAAATGAAGCCACCCTGCATGTAATGATATGGAAATGCATTTAAGACATTCATTTGAAATGCATTCAAGTGAAAAAATTAAGTTACAGAATAATGTATAATAATATTTTATTAAAAAAAGAGCATGTGGAATGGAAGATATGGTTGCAGCCATTGTTGGAACCATCTACCTTGGAGCAAGGAACCTCGTATTTTTTAAGGTATGCTAATCAGATGATCGTTACAATAATTCAGTGAACTGCACTGTATTTAGAGATCTAAAACATTCAGATTTTTAGGTTGATACTAGAATAAAACAAGTTGGCAAACAAATTCTTTGGGTTATAATTTGAGCACCAGTTATAGATATGTTTTTCTGATGAAATGCAAATTCATCAACAGAAGGTATATGCTTTGAGCATAGCTCTAAGAATAATCATATGCCTACAGGCATGTATATATGCAAAATTTATCCATAAACTTAGAATCACAGAATTTTAGAACAGGAAGAGATTGCAGAAAGAAAATACTTCAGTCTCTTTTTTCAGATGAATGAAACATAGGCCCAAGGACATAGAGGTCATACGAATAGATAATGGTAGAACAGACGCAAGGGATCCTGGCTCAGACTCTACTGTTTTTTTTTTCACCACAATCCACTTTATCCCTGAATAAACAAGCCAAACACACAAACTCACATAGGTGTGGATACATGCAAGGACATATGGAGCTTATTCCTCTCAGATCCTGGAAACGTTCTGAATCTGCGTGGTTGCTGTGAAGAACCATAGCATCAGTTAAAGAATTTAGAGACTGTGGTTTCTTCCCAATTCTATCATGGATGGAATTTTTGCTTGCTTGGTTAGCTTCTTGTAGGATTATTCCTTCCACCCTCCAGTCTTCTACCAGTTCCTCCCGTTGGCTGAACCTCTCTGGAAGCCCACTGACCTGGGATTCTGGGAAACAAGCTGCAGGCTGTGGCCCCCTGAGATAGAAAGTAGAGCAGCGGAGCGGGAGGAATGGATCTGAGGGAAACAGCCAAGGAGGGGCACAACCAGTTATGTTTGTGTTTATTTTTGTTTGAGAAGGAGTCTCACTCTGTTGCTCAGGCTGCAGTGCAGTGGTACAATCTCGGCTCACTGCAAGCTCTGCCTCCTGGGTTCTTGGGAGGCTGGTCCTGCCTCAGCCTCCCAGGTAGCTGGGACTACAGGTGCATGCCACCGCATCTGGCTAATTTTTGTATTTTTGGTAGAGACCGGGTTTCACCATGTTGGCTAAGCTGGGACACAACCATTTTTATATTTTAGCTGCATGGAAGACAGTAGTGAATCATTTTCATCTGCAAAGTTGGAAGTTTTTACTTGCTCTGTAAGTAGACCTTCCTTGCTAAATGGTGTAATCCAGTTACTTTAAAAAGTTCACACTTATTTCCTTTGTGAGTTTTTTGTGCAATGAATCTTCCCTTGCTCTGACAAAGCAAGAAAGAACTCTGTCCCTCTTGGCAAACTGTGCTTCTTCTTGTTTTGGGGCTTAAATAAATTGAACTGAGCTTACGAAGAAAGAAATCTAATTACTGGGCAGCTAACCCGTTAACCAGTCATTTTTACTTATGTCTGAGTCTCTGTTCTTGATGGATAGAATTGCCTAAATTTCATTTCACTTTTTTTTTTTTTTTTTTTGGGGATGGAGTCACACTCTGTTGCTCAGGCTGGAGTGCAGTGGCGTGATCTCAGCTCACTGAAATCTCTCCCTCCCAGGTTCAAGCAGTACTCCTGCCTCAGCCTCCCGAGTAGCTGGGATAACAGGCGACCGCCAACATGCCTGGCTAACGTTTGTATTTTTAGTAGAGATGGGGCTTCACCATGTTGGCCAGGCTGGTCTTGAACACGTGACTTCAAGTGATCCACCTGCCTCAGCCACCCAAAGTGCTAGGATTACAGGTGTGAGCCATCACTCCCAGCCCTAAATTTCATTAATGTAGAACAAATATTTATCCTTTAGTTTAGAATGGTACAATTTTATTGAAACTTAGGTAAGTTCTGATTCAAGTTTTAATCTTTCTTTTTTTCTTTTTTTTTGAGATGGAGTTTTGCTGTTGTTGCCCAGGCTGGAGTGCAGTGGCGCAATCTCGGCTCACTGCAACCTCCGCCTCCCAGGTTCAGGCGATTCTCCTGCCTCAGCCTCCTGAGTAGCTGGGATTACAGGCATGTGTCACCTCGCCCGGCTAATTTTGTATTTTTAGTAGAGACGGGGTTTCTCCATGTTGGTCAGGCTGGTCTCGAACTCCTAAGCTCAGGTGATCTGCCCGCCTCGGCCTCCCAAAGTGCTGGGATTATAGGCATGAGCCAACGCGCCCAGCTTCAAGTTTTAATTTTTCTAGAAAATTATAGGAAGCTGTGTGGAAATGTAAGCTGAAAATGATTTTGGCTTTGGCCCTCTCCCCTTAATTGCTCCACCTGCTGCCCCAGACAGGGTCAACCCTGGATATTAAGGAAGCAGAGACTGCCCTTTCGAACAAGGTTTAAACAAAAGGCAATGCTATTTAATGGGCTTCCTTTGGCCACTCAAATCTGGATCTGACCCATCTTTCCTGGGTGTGGTCTTGGCATTGTCCATACTCATCTTCCTCAAAGCTTGGCCCATTTTTGGTCTCATTTCTGAAGCTCTGACTCAGAATAAAGCATCAATCTTAACCAGGGTGAGCAGCTTGCGACTCACTCACATTCATGAAGACTCTACAGACATGTGGAGAGTGGGGCATGCAGGTCCCATTCTGCTCAGTAGCTCTCTGTGTTTGGCCTCTGCTTTCGGTTTTTCTTTTTTTCTTTTTGAGACAGGGTCGTCTTCCTTGCAGCCTCAACCTCCTGTGCTCACGGGATCCTCCCACCTCAGCCTACAAGTAGGTGGGACTGCAGGTGTGCACTACCAAGCCTGGCTTTTTTTTTTCTTTTTTTTTTTTACTTTTAGTAGAGATGGGGTCTCACCATATTGCCCAGGCTGGTCTCAAACTCCTGGGCTCAAGCACTCCTTTCACCTCAGCCTCCCAAAGTGTTGGGATTACAGGCATGAGCCACTGCACTTGGCTCTGCATGCTTTTAAAGCCATATTTTGGAGGAGAGAGCTTCCTAGACAGTGCCATCTCTCTATTTGCTGTCCCTTTGCTGGAGCTTTCTTCCCTGCAGAGTGTGTGGGCCGAGAATGGGTGACAGGCCTCAAAACACGTATCCTCTGAGATGATCCTTCAGTGGGGTGAGCCTGGTGTAGGCTGAGCTTCTGGACTGTTTTTCACTTCCACTGAATCCAGTGTGTTGCACAATTATTTCCTTTGTGGGCCATGGCAAGACAAAGCTTGCAAAGCACTCTTTGACCACCCCCGGGAACACACTCTGCTATACCTCTGCATCTTAGAATACATCAATGGGTAAGTCTCAAGAAGAGCTGGGCTGTTATCCCCAACAAACCCTAATCCAAACACACTCTGGTCGAAGCAGTCAGTATTGTCCTGCTTTTGCACAGTTGCCCTTGTACTTCATGAACCAGGAAAACAATGAGGCGAATCCAGTGCTCTTCATTCTATAAGAGTGTCAGTTCTGAACTCGACTACATGGACACATCAGGAATTTCACATGGATTTAACCATGTGTACTGTGAGGAGAGAGGAGGGCACTCAGGGAGGTAGGACTGGAAGTAGAAGCCCGAATTCATGAAAAAGCTGAATTATAGATTCAATTTTAAGGGAATACTGTAGCTTTACTGCTTTCAAGTAACAATAATGACAAGCTGTGTGCTAGGGCACCCTGCCTTCAGAAATAGATGAGGCTGATTTATTATCATCTGGCTTGAATATAAACAGTGCTTTGGAATTCCTTAAAGATAGTTCTCATTTCGAGTAGTAAACATGTGCCTTTGTAAAGTTCCTTATTTTCTTTAATGTGTCTTTTCTTATTACACACATAAATAGAGCAGAGGTAATTACTTGAATCTGAAGGGATGGCATTCATGATCTGAAAGCATTAGTTAGGTAAGGGCTGTAAAACTTACTCGATGGCTACTGAATTTTTCTGATCATCTCACTGTAATCATTTGGATGGCAAATCGTGTCTATTTCATTTCTCATTTTCTGTTCTGTGTTGATGGATGTATCTTTCTCTAAGGTTGCAGTTTAATTGCTGTTGTAGTATTTGTTTTGGGAGTAAATATTTTGTAAACCTAAACTTGAAAAGAAATATGCATTTCTGGGTTGTAAGATCACTAGAGGTGGTTAACTTTTATAGCGCTCACTGTGTCCACATATTATGATGAGATTTTAAAATTCCTTATGGAAATTTTTTTTAGCAGTTTCATTGATAACATATGGAAAATCTAGCAGTAATGGAAATGCATAGTAACTTATGCAGATAAATATGTCATCTTCCTTTTTTTCTTCTTAAATGGCCCAATGCTATTGCTAACAATTCAATGCTGATTAGTGTTTAGAATCGAACAGGTGGGTAAAATGATCATTGTTACCAGTAGAATGTTCCTTAGTCACTGCTTTTTAATTTGCCGTGTGTGTGTGTGTGTGTGTGTGTGTGTGTGTGTGTTAAGTGGGGAAGGCATTCTTTTTTTCAGGCATGTCATAATCTAATATTTTCATGACCTGGAGAAGAAACCTATCCCTGTTAGCAGTCATTCTGCATCCTCTTCCCCACCTCCCAGCCCTAGGCATCCACTAATCTATTCTCTGTCTTTATGGATTTGCCCACTCTGGACATTTTATATAAATGGGACCATAAAATAACATGTGGTCTTTTGTGACTGGCTTCAGATTTTTTCTTTTTCTCTCTCTCTTTTTTTAGACAGGGTCTCGCTCTTCACCTGGGCTGGAGTGCAGTGGCACAATCACAACTCACTGCAGCCTCAAACTCCTGGGCCCAAGAAGCTGGGCCCAAGCTGCCTCAGTCTCCCAAGTAGCTGGGACTGCAGACGTGCGCCATCATGCCTGGCTATTTTTCTTATTTTTTTGTAGAGATGGGGTCTTGCTATGTTGCCAAGGCTCAAATTTTTTCATTAACTAATTGTTCACACCAGCCTGAGAAGTTTCAGTTATAGCCCCTGGTCTAAATGTGTAGATGTTGGCGTGAGGATAGAAAGGGACTTGCCTTTCCTTAAGTCAGTGTCAGAGATGGCTTTTCAAGTCACAGCGTTGAATAGGATGGATCATATTCTTATTTATTTTGGAGCTTCAGTTTCAGCTCATAAAGCTGAATGTGTTTTTTTGGCAAAATTCTTTTTTTTTTTTTTTTTTTGAGATGGAGTCCCACTCTGTTGCCCAGGCTGGAGTGCAGTTGTGCAATCTCAGCTCACTGCACCCTCCGCCTCCCAGGTTCAAGCGATTCTCCTGCCTCAGCCTGCCAAGTAGCTGAGATTACAGGTGCGTGCCACCATGCCTGGCTAATTTTTGTATTTTTAGTAGAGAAGGGGTTTCACCATGTTGGTGAAACCACCAGGCTGGTCTTGAATTCCTAGGTGATCAGGCCTTGGCCTCCCAAAGTGCTGGGATTATAGGCGTGAGCCACCATGCCTAGCCTTTTTTTTTTTTTTTTTTTTTTCAGTTAGAGTCTCGCTCTTGTTGCCGAGGCTGAAGTGCAATGGTGCGATCTTGGCTCACCGCAACCTCGATCTCCCCAGTTCAAGCAATTCTCCTGCCTCAGCCTCCCGAGTAGCTGGGATTACAGGCATGTGCCACCATGCCTGGCTAATTTTGTATTTTTAGTAGAGACGGGGGTTTCTGCATGTTGGTCAGGCTGATCTCGAACTCCCGACCTCAGGTGATCCGCCCACCTCGGCCTCCTAAAGTGTTAGGATTACAGGCGTGAGCCACCGCGCCCGGCCACAAAACTCTTTAACCTGCATGGAAATCAAACCCCTGACCCTGGACTTCTTGTCTTCCTGGAGTGGCTCCCATCTATAGAGGGGGGTGGTTTTTATAATACGATGTGATCGACAGGATTAAAGAAAAGTATATGAACAATATAAATGGTTATTGTCATCATTTTCAATAATTTCTAGTAATAGAAATATCTTGGGTACTTACAATTCAAAATGCTTCCTTTAGTTTATCTAGATGTTCATAGTAACTCCGCTTTGGTAATTATAACATTTCTTCCTTGAGAAATACAATTAAGGAGAAAGCAGAGTGCTTGAGTTCCAAGCTAAATACAATATTTAAGGGAATTATTAGGTATATAAAACTGTGCTCTTTGTGTGGCAGGTGCTTCTCAATTATATTTGAGTACTTCCCTGGGGGACAAAAGTCAATTACCAACACAGTCGTGTGGGAGAGAAATAGGTCAGCTGCATACATTCTTTGCTAATTTCAGAAAGCTTGAGGGTTGATTTAGTTTGAGGATGTGTTTTATTCTTTCTGTCTCAGGACTCTGATAGGGAAGGCTCTGTTTTTCATGTAGTAGTGATTGTCGTATTCATTTACTTTATTACAATATACATATTTCTCTTGATCATGTAAAATGAAAATTAAACTATATCTAATATCTTTTTAAAAACTGTCAAATCTATATTGTAAGAGAAATGTGTACCATGGATATTACTGTTATGACTATCTGTACATTAGTAGAGACACTGAGGGTGTAAACCAACCCAATCAAAGGTAAATGTCATATTTACAAGAATTTTATTTCCCCTCTTTAGTAAGAAGACACCAAAGAGTGCTAATTGTTGAATAAAAAACAAGGACCTTGGTATGTTTTCTAACAATTATGTTTTATTTATTTATTTTTTATTGTGGTATAATAAATGTAATATAAAATTTGCCATTTTAACCATTTTAAAGTATAGGTGCAGTAGCACTCAGTACATCCATTGCTGTTTTTTTTTTTTTTTTTTTTTTATGGCTGCAGCAGGTTATCAAAAAGACAGTGCAGGCAGGCAAAACGTATGTCCAACATATACATATGTTAAAAACATCCGCCATTATTGTGGCCTCCCTCCACAACTGTGGTCTTATTTAAAGCCAACAACAGCAACACAAAGCCAGACCTTGGAGTGCCACACCCAAGTGTGAGTTTGGAAGTTGAGAAGGGAACAAGCTGAAAGGAAGCCAGAAGAACTATGGAGACTCGCCTGGACCCTCACAGTGGGGATGGGAAGGTAGGAGTGGGAGGATGAGGCCGCCCGGGTTAGTTCTGCCCCCAGATACTTGTTTTCACACTGCCTGACTGCTTTTCTTTTTCCTCCACTGTCTGAAGTTCAGAGAGTTCCAAGATGATTTGGGTTAACGAGCAGCCTATTTTAAAAAGATAAATGTTCCCAGGAGTCTTTGGAGGCTCTATTCATTCATACATTATGGTAATTTGACTTATTGCTTACAAGTATGCTAATTTTACCATCTTAACAAAGCCCACCCCAACAAAGCAGCCACGCTCCCATCTCCCCGGATCTGTTTGCCCTTTCATGCCAGTGTGTTCCCCTTCCCTCCCCTCTGCCTGTACTTGCATGGCAGCCGCAGGTACCTAGACTTGGCGGTAACCCCTGCTTTCATCCCTCCACTCCCTTGATCATGCCATTCCTTCACCTTAAAGTGCTTCCCCATTTCCACTTGATAATCTTCCTACTTGTCAAAATCCTTCTTGAATCTTCTCTGTGAAGCTCTTTAATGTGGCGCTAGGTCTCCTTCTCTGTCATGGCCCTGATACCGTGTTTTGGCTGTTCACTTATTAAATTCTCCTTTGTATAATCTAAATGTCCCTATGTCCCACTAGCCTGTGGGTATACGCTGACATTATGTCCAGGATCACGCTTGTAATCCCAGCAGTTTGGGAAGCTGAGGAAGGAGGATTGTTTGTGCCCAGGAGTTTGAGACCAGCTTGGGCAACATATCAAGATCCTGTCTCTACAAAACAAAACAAAAACAAAGCAAATAATAATAATAAAAAACCATTAGCCAGGCATGGTGGCGTGCACCTGTGGTCCCAGATACTCTGGAGGCTGAGGCAGGTGGATTGCTTGAGCCTAGGAGGTTGAGGCTGCAGTGAGCTATGATTGTGCCACTGCACTCCAGCCTGGTTGACACAGTGAGACCCTGTCCAAAAAACAAAAAACAAAGGAAGCAGGAGCAGCATCAGAAGTTGTCATGTATCCACATTAATAGTCCATATATTCCTTGCTCACATTTCTCACCTGGAGACATAGGACCTTAACACCTTCCCCCTAACCTGTTGCCCATGTTTTCTGAGTCCGGCAAGTGTCTTAACGTGTGCTCACAGCAGCTCCGCTCATTGATGTCTACTGCCACCAGCCTTTGAAGAGGCTTCTGCTGCAGGGGCTGTGCCTTCCTCAGTGAGAACACAGCTTCTTCCTTCTAAGGTGATATTTTTCAGTACTGTACTTTTCAGCCTCCCTGGACAACCTGTGTTCCAGACTTTCGCAACTCTGGGTCACACTGTGTCCCCTGGGCCCTCGAGTGACTCTTCTTGTGCCCAGTGTTTCCCAGATTCTCTTGTAAAGCCAGCTTCTGCAGCATGACCTGCATCTCTCTGTGGGGAACAGACATCATTCAGCCTCTGTCCCGAACTGCACCTAAAACCTGCTTCTAGCAGTGACTTTCGTACCCATTCATGTCGACCCGCGTGAACTGATGTAGACACGAACTCTTCGTCCTCTTTTAGGCTCAGTTACGACATACTCATAGTAATTTATATATTTTAAATATTTTCGTTTTATGCATTTGTGCTTGTGGTGGAGGTGGAGCAGGGAGTAAAAGAAGAAGGAGGAAAGGAGAAGGTGATGTCAGGGCCTGAAGCATTTTCAAAGTTAGTGCAGGCCTGAGTAGGCTATTGGAATGGGATCCTTGGGACAGAGGAGGGCACTGGTGCCTGGGCAGAAAAAGAGTGACTGGTGGAAGATGCTTTCAGAAAGGGAAGTGGATGAGGATCAAACTTGATATATTTCAAACTTTATTCTTGAAGTGTATCTGATAAGAATCTTTTCATTGCAAGTAAACAGAAAGCCAGCACAAATTGGCTACAGCCAAATATGGAATTATTGACTCATGCAAGTAAAAGCTCAGAGGTAAACTTTATACTTCAGATATTGTATGTTTCAAAGTTCATGGCTTCGAAGCAGCAGCTCTACTCTTTCTGTGCAGTTCTTTTAACACTGTGTGTTCTTCTGTGTGCTGGTTTAGGCCTCAGTTTAGCACCCATTATGGTGGCAGCAGTGGCCACAGTGATTCAGGATCTCCCATTTATCCATGATCCTGTCCAGTTAGGCTTCCTTATAACAGTTCCAGCAGAATAAAAAAGGAGAGATGCCTTCTTTCCTCCCTCCTTCCCTCCCTCCCTCCCTCCCTTCCTTCCTTGCTTTCCTTGCTTGATTTCTTTTTGCAGCTAATGGGGCTTTAAATACCCTCCCTGGCAGCACACACACACATGTGTACACATGCTTATGTGCATATGCACACACATACGCATACACACACATACATATACACATTTCTTGAATCTCATTGAACTGAAATGGCTCATAAACCAACACTGTGGCCAGGGGGACTGTCTTAAGGTAGCAGCTGGCTACCTAGAGATGAGATTGAGGTCAGCCCCACAGCGGCTGAGATTGGGGAGGGCAGTTTCCTAAGGGAATTTTGGACCCAGGCAGGATCGTGGGAACTTCTTCCTCCTGCTCCTCCTTCCTCTGGTACCACAACTTTCAGTCACTTCAGAGTTAGATATTGTTTTAAGTGCGGTAAAATAAATATAACAGAAAATTTACCATCTTTACCATTTTTTAGTGTACAGTTCAGTGACATTTAAGTACATTCACATGGTTGTGCCTACCAACATCACCACCATCTATCCTAAATAGGATTTTGTGGACTAATCTGGGAGCCTAGCTTTCTGGTGTAACAATGTATTTTAATGGGAAAATATGTAGCAAGTTTCAAATAACTGACTAAACAGTGAAATTCAGAACCACATAACTGTTGATACAGGGGAGACTGCCTGAATGAATACTTCTTAAGGCCTCTGTTTTCCTTGTTGCAAAATGGGGGTGAGAGTGGGGAGGACTAGGTAACCTCTAAGATACCATCACGTTCTAATATTATAGGACTTTATGGCTGTGTCCACAGATGTATGTGGTCAACTCATTCATTTTGGTAGAATATACTGTACAGTTAGCTCTCAGGTCTGAGGGTTCTGCAGGCTGACTGCGGGACTCAAGCATCAAGGACTTTGGTATCTATGGAGGGTCCTGGATCCAATTCCCTACTGATTCTGAGGAATGACTGTATTTTGCAGTTTTGGCAGAAACCCTTTGTCACTTAACTGCTGAGATGAACTCATACAACATACGGCCATTCAGTATCAAATATTGGAAACTTCAGATAAGGACATTCTTTTATAATGTAGCAAAGAGATGATGTGGAGTTTACAGGAGGAAAGATAATTTGGGATAGAGCTGGAATTTATAATTCTTTCAAGTATATGCATGCAGCATGAAAGGATGTGCAAAGAATAGAGTGGGCTGTCAAGGATGAAGTATTTGTGAAATGTGGTGAGATGGTTCTCAGATAAGCATCCTGGAAGCTATTAAGAGGAAGTCTGCTGAGGAATAGTATAGCTCCTGCTATTATAATTATTATAGCCACCAGGAAGAACAAGTAGCTAATGGGGCTTTAAATCTATAATAAAGAATAACACAAGTTGCCATATTGGAACTTTGCTGAAGGTGAGTGGAACCACAAGGTTGATTCTCATCATTTGAAAACACTGCATTAGGGGCTTTTAATACTGACTTTCCTGCTTACTCCGTGTTTGCCATGGGCCTGATATTTGCACATATAGTTCAGCAAAGTTGCCTTTATTACAAAGATGAGGTAGGAATTTCTGTTTTTAAGTAACATTAACTATTTAATAAGTAGATTCTGGTGGATATATTTTTTTAAATCATATGTTGAGGCACTAACCAATGTGTTAGTATTTGGAGGTGCGGCTTTTGGGAGGTAATTAGGTTTAGATGAGATTTTGAGGGTAGGGCCCCTATGAGGGAATTAGTGCCCTTGTAAGAAGAAGAAGAGGGACCAGAGCTCTCTCTGTCTCCACAGTGTGGGAATATAGCTAGATGGTGGCTGTCTGCAAGCCAGGAAAAGGCCCTTACTAAGAACCAAATCTGTCAGGATCTTTTTTGTTCTTTTTATTTTTTATTGACAGGGTCTTGCTATGTTGCCCAGGCTGAACTTGAACTCCTGGCTCAATCCTCCCACCTCAGCCTCCAAAGTAGCTAGGATTACAGGCATGCACACTGAGCCCAGCTCTCTGTCAGTATCTTGATCTTGGACTTCCTAGCCTCTGGAACTGTGAGAAATAAACTCACATTGTTTAAGTTACCCATTGTGTGGTATTTTGTTACAGCAGCTCAAGCCGACTAATTCACTTGGTAAGCTGGTGCACTTGACTATTTTCCTTCTCATCCTTCTAGTCAGTAGCACATGCTCCTTATTCATTATGTAAATATTATATTTATATCCTGCTTTATTCTGGAAATGACTTAAGTTAGCTTGTGAATGATATCACAAGAGTGTTAGACTGTTGGCATTGCTATAAAAGAATACCTGAGACTGGGTAACTTATAAAGAAAATAGGTTTATTTTGGCTCACATATTTCGGCTTGCAGTTCTGCAAGCTGTCCAGGAAGCATGGTGCCCACATCTGCTCCTGGTGAGGGCCTCAGCAAGCTTCCAGTCATGGTGGAAGGTGAAGGGGGAGCAGACATATCACATGGCGAGATTGGGAACAAGAGGGTGAAGGTGCCACACTCTTTTAAAAAACCAGATCTCGCATGAACTCAAAGCATGAAATCACTTATTACCCTGAGCAGGGCACCAAGAGGGATGTGCCCCATGACCCAAGCACCTCCTACTAGGTAAGCCCTGTCTCTAACATTGGGGATCACATTTCAACATGAGATTTGGAGGGGACAAAACATACAAACCAGTAGATGAATACAATGAACTAAGGAAAAAATACAGGTAAGACAGAGTACACAAAATATATGCCACTGATCTTATTCACTGATTTGAGTCTGAACTTTCTAGAAACTACCTAGAGAGGAAAGCAAGGTCATTTATGAGATTTTTCAATGTCCAAGGGTAAAAGTAAACTTGTTTAAGAAAACTACACATATTTCCCACCCTGAAACTAGAGAGAAACTTCTTCCATGTTCTCATAGAGTTGACACTGTATAAGACAGTAAGTTGGCTGGGTGCGGTGGCTCACACCTGTGATCCCAGCACTTTGGGAGGTCAAGGCAGGGGGATCATGAGGTCAGGAGTTCAAGACCATCCTGAGTAACATAGTGAAACCCTGTCTCTACTAAAAATGCAAAAAATTAGCCAAGTGTGGTGGTGTGCGCCTGTAATCCCAGCTAGTCAGGAGGCTGAGGCAGGAGAATCACTTGAACCCAGGAGGCAGAGGTTGCAGTGAACCAAGATTGCGCCACTGCACTCCAGCCTGGGCCACAGAGCGAGACTCCGTCTCAAAAAAAAAAAAAAAAAAAGGCAGTAAATTAAACCCTGAATAATTAAACCTTATAATTCTAGAGTTGTTTCTTATCATATACTTCAATATATAGATTATACTTCTCATCATGCTGGAGTACAATTCAATAAAAGCAATTATGTAGGAGCTATTGCTGTATGGTTCAGGAATGTCTGTGATTCTCAACCTTGGCTGTACATTAGAATCCCCATGTCCAAGCCACATCCCAGCCTAATGATATCTGGATTTCTTAGGGGTGGGACTCAGACATCAGCCTTTTTCAGAACTCTAGGTGATGGATGTACTTTTCTGGTCTGATGTAATTCAGGGGGAGATTTTACTTTTATTTGTTTATTTTTTTTGAGACAGGATCTCACTCTGTTACCCAGGCTGGAGCACAGTGGCACCATCACCGCCCATTGCGGCCTTAACCTCCTGGGCTCAAGCGATCCTTCCACTTTGGTTTCCAAGGTACCTGGGACTATAGGCACACACCACTGTGCCTAGCTAAGTTTACAGTATTTTGTAGAGACAGGGTTTCACTATGTTGCCCAGGCTGGCCTCAAACTCCTGGACTCAAGTGATCCTGCTGCCTTGGCCTCTTAAAGTGCTGGGATTACAGGTGTGTGCCACCATGCCCAGCCAAGCAGGGAGATTTTAGAGCAGCTCTTTTCAGCCAGGATTTATCAGTCAGGATACATTAGGTGATGTTGCAATAATAAATACTTCTCTAAAACAATAATAACAACAACAACACGGCCGGGCGCGGTGGCTCACGCCTGTAATCCCAGCACTTTGGGAGGCTGAGGCAGGCAGATCACGAGGTCAGGAGATTGAGACCATCCTGGCTAACACAGTGAAACCCCGTCTCTACTAAAAATACAAAAAATCAGCTGGGCGTGGTGGCGGGCGCCTGTAGTCTCAGCTACTTGGGAGGTTGAGGCAGGAGAATGGCGTGAACCCGGGAGGCAGAGCTTGCAGAGAGCTTAGATTGCGCCACTGCACTCCAGCCTGGGCGACAGAGTGAGACTCTGTCTCAAAACAACAACAACAGCAACAACAACAACAACAACAACAACAACACAACACAGGTTTATTTTTCACTCACTCTGCACTGCCTCTCGGTGGATTAGCTGGGGTTTACTCACTGTTCTTTCTCCAGTAGAGCAGGTACCATGTAGAACATTACTGTTTGCTGCAGAAGAGGGTATGAGAGACATGGTGGACCACACACTGGCTTGTGAAACTCTGCCTGGGTCTATGCTAAGCTGCTGTAATACTGAAACCAAAAGATCAATATATATTTCTTTGTCCCTTAACAGTCTGCAATAAGGTGGGCAGTTCAGCGTGGGTGGTTGGCTGTATTCCAGGAGATCAGTGGTCCAAGGACCTAGGCTGTTGGGTGGCTTTGCCATTTTCAACATTTAGATTCCATCTTTGGATCCAGTGTGACCCCTACAGTCATTACCATTTTCTAGGTAGCTCAAAAGGGAAAAAGGAGGATAAGCAGCTCCCTTTTTAAAGGGATGACCCAGAAGTGAAACAGATTTCTTCAGCTCACAATCCATTGGCCTGAACTTTGTCATGAGGCGACATCTAGCTTCAAAGGAGGCTGAGAAATGCAGTCTCTAGCAGAGCTGCCATGTGAAGGCTAAAAATTGGGACAGCTCTATTTCTGGAAGGAAGGAGAGAATGGATGTTGGAGCCAGTTATGCAGACTATGCCTCATCGCGATAATAGTTTCAAAGTTTGGTTTTCACATAGAAGCATTTCCTTCAAATGAAATTGCGGATGTTGTCTTTGGTAATTGACATATTTGGAGATGCTTTGATGAGGTGAGGGGATCTGTGTGGACCGCCCTCCCAGTTTCCTCCTCATACTCTCTGCAGCAGTTCTAGAGGCATCTCTGAGGACCCTGAGGGCTCTATGAAAATCATGGATGCAGATGAAGTGATGATTTACATATGCAGCAGAACATCCTCCCAGAATATTGTTCCTCACGGAAGGACTTTGGATTGATATTGAAAATGGAACTGCATCCTTCTAGTCAGTTCTATCGCAAAAAGGCATCCCAAGCCCAGCCACCTCCCTCCATCACTCCTCGTGCTGCCCTAGTTCTCAGCTTGCGCCACCGCCGTCTCTCTTCTGACCTACTGAAAGAATCTCCCTCTGTCCATATGCCAGCAGGTCCATTCTCCACGCAGCTGCCAGAGTTATCTTTTTAAAAAGGAAATCAGATCAGGCCATTTTTCTGTTTTAAAACCCTCTAATGGATTTCAGCTGGGTTTAAAATACAATCTAAATTCGTTATTGTGGCCTCCAAAGCTCTGCAGTGATATAACTCCTGTCAGACTCTCTTCATCTTCGTTTTTCAGCTTACTCACCCTTCTCCTCTCAGTCTTGGGTTTTCTTTATGTTCTTTTTTTGAGAGGGAGTGTCCCTCTGTCGCCCAGGCTGGAATGCAGTGGCACGATCTTGGCTCACTGCAATCTCCGCGTCTCAGGTTCAGGCGTTTCTCCTACCTCCAGCCTCCCGAGTAGCTGGGACTATGGGTGTGCACCACCACGTGTGACTCATTTTTGTATTTTTTTGTTTGTTTGTTTAAAAACAAGAGTCTTGCTGTGTTGCCCAGGCTGGAGTGCAGTGGCGTGATCTTGGCTTCCTGCAACCTCTGCCTCCCAGGTTCAAGTGATTCTCCTGCCTCAGCCTTTGGAGTAGCTGGGATTACAGGCACTTGCCACCACACCCAGCTAATTTTTGTATTTTTATTAGAGACGGGATTTCACCGTGTTGTTCAGGCTGGTCTCGAACTCTTGACCTCGTGATCCACGTGCCTCGGCCTCCTAAAGTGTTGTGATTACAGGCGTGAGCCACTGTGCCTGGCCAATTTTTGTATTTTTAGTAGAGACAAGGTTTCGCCATGTTGGCCAGGCTGGTCTCGAACTCCTAACCTCAGGTGATCCACCCACCTCGGCCTCCCAAAGTGCTGGGATTACAGGCATGGCCACTGTGCTCGGCTCTTTATGTTCTTTTAATAAGCCAAGATTAGTCCTGCCTCCAGGCCTTTGCACTTCTGCTCTCCTTCTGGAATGCTCCTTCCCCAGCTCTCTAGATGTCTAGCTCTTTCATTCCCCAACCCAAACATCACCTTTTTAGAGAGACCTCCCCTGGCTGCCCAATCCATGGTGGCCAGCCCCCCTCCCTGCTTACTCTCTGTCACATTCCATTACTATCAGAATTTACCTTCTGTAGTTTTCTTTTCACTTACTCATTTCTGTCAATTCTCACTGGAATGTAAGCTCCAAAGAGACAAAGAACTGGTATATCCCTGTCATTGCACTTTCCGGGTTGACAGAATAGGCATCAGGAATGCCATATAAGTTTAGTAAATACTAACTGCCAATTGAATGGAATGACAGTGACTTTTGAGATTCAGTATCTGGGTAGGTTCTAGTCTTTGTTATCAGCTGAGTGAGGTATTACACAAGGATTGACGGGGTGTCTTCCTTTAAGAATTAAGATATCTTTTAATAACATGTGCCTGAAGAGAAGGCTTAGAGATGATTCAAGGGCTGAGGGTCTTCTCAGAAAGTAGTTTGGAGTTTACCTGAAACGATGTAAAGAGATGTCCATGGACCCAAAGTTTCGAGCCCAAACACTTAACTACAGTGACTTTTTGCATGGACAAAAATGAAAAGCGGCTGGGCGCAGTGGCTCATGCCTGTAATCCCAGCACTTTGGGAGGCCGAGGTGGGTGGATCACGAGGTCAGGAGTTCAAGACCAGCCTGGCCAACATGGTGAAACCCCCATCTCTACAAAAAATACAGAAAAAAAAAAAAAAAAAAAAAACACCAAAAAATTAGCCAGGTGTGGTGGCAGGCGCCTGTAATCTCAGCTACTCGGGAGGCTGAGGCAGAGAATTGCTTGTACCCGGGAGGCAGAGGTTGCAGTGAGCCGAGATCGTACCACTGCACTCCAGCCTGGGCGACAGAGCAAGACTCTGTCTCAAAAAAAAGAAAAGAGGTTGTAATCACATGTCCTCCTTATTAGCTCCTGCCAAGGCCTACTAGCTTTCAGCAAGTTCCTTCCTAATCTACTTTCCAAAAAGACCTTATGACAAAATGCATACCCCATGCACTGAGTTAGGTGACAGGATTCCAGGGATATTAGCTACAGTTTGGTGAAATGCAGGTGGGCAAATATTTTACTCTCGTTTTGTTTGGATGCCTCATCCTTGACCTGCTTCAGGACAGTTTCCACCCTAATAGAGAGCATCCAGGGAGCACGTGGGCAGCGCTGACTTTGGTCTCAGCTCTTGATCTGCTGGTGGCTGATGCTTTGGTCTGGGGCCCAGTATTTGACGCCTGAGTTCCTGTAGATGACATCTTTTAGTCCCAGACCTCCTCAGGAGGCAGCAAGACTTATTGGGCTCTGGAATTTGAGCTGGAGGCAGGGCAAGGCTAGGCTTAGCAGGAGTCTGTGCGTGTGGCTGAGGGGTGTATGGCTCAGCTGACCAGACCTGAGGCTCTCAGGCCAAGTCAAACGTGGGAAAGTCAGCAGAGCCAGCAGCAGTGAGTCCACGCTGCCCGTGTCCTTTGGGTTGGCTGGTCTCCACCTGGAATGCTGTCCCTTCTGTTGCTTTTTCTGGTGACTCTTACTCCTTTTTTTCATGATTACATATATGTCACAGCCTCTGTACAGCCTCATCCGACACTCCTGGGCAGGATTTGTTTCTTCCTCCCTTAATATGCTCAGAGTAACTCTCACATTGTTTTGCAGTGATATGTTTACAGGTCTTCTCCTATTGACAGTGAACCTCCCAAGGACTTGGTTGTGACTTAATTTTCTTCAGAAGCAGCACCAGCAGAGCTGTTGATGGAATCAGTTGTGGCATCAGGTGAATGGACTGAGTCCATGTTCTATCACTTTCTATTTGTGTGACCTTAGGCAAGTAATAATGTGAAATAAGGATGATAATGCCTGCCTTGTAGGATGGTGTCAGAATTTTGAAAAATGAAATAATATACGTAGATATTGGATGCAAATTATTTTATTTAAAAGCACGTCTCACTGTAGCTCTTCTTTTCAAGCAGGGTGGTGGCCATAATTTGTATCAGTATTTGCCTTCCACTTTCAGAGACTGGTGGGAAGTCTGACATTTTAAAGCCTCTGCCCGTTTCTCTGTTTGTGGGGGGAACATCCTAGAGTGATGATGGTAATACTGGTGATGGCAGTGAGGATGGTTGTGGTGATGGTGATATTAGTGGTTATGATGGTGCTGTTGATGGTACTGGGTGTCAGGGTAGGGGTGGTGATGATGAAGATGGGGCAATAGTGGTGACTATAGGATGGTGATGGTGCTTGGTAAGGGTTGTGTAGAGGTGGAGGTGATGGTGATGATAGAGGTGGTAATGGTGAGGGGGTGATGGTGATGGTGGAACGGAGGGTGGGGACGGTAGTAGTGGTAGTAGTGATTATGCTATGGTGACAGTGGTGACGGTTGTGACAGTGCTGCTGGCGGTGATGATGGTGGCAGTAGTGGTAATGGTGGTGATGGCAGAGAGGAGGGTGGGGACAGTAGTAGTGATAGTAGTGATTATGCCATGATGGCTTGGTGATGGTTATGGTGGTGCTGCTGCTGGTGGTGATGATGGTGATGTTGGTGATGGCGGAGAGGAGGGTGGGAATGGTAGTAGTGATTATGCCATGATGGTAGTGATGAGGGTGCTGGTGGTGGCGATGGTGGTAAAGCGGTGATGGTGGTGATATTGATAATGGTGATGGTGGTATTGGTATAAATGGGGGGGTGCTGATGGTAGCTGTGGTGGAGATGGCAATGATGGTGGTGGTGATGGTGGTAGTGTTGGTGGTTCTTACCCTGGGTTCCTCACCTCTGTTGCTCAGCCTGCCTGTTGGGATTGATAGCCTCCTGGAGTGATGACTGCATAGCATTGTTTTCTTTTGTTTTGCCATTCCTCCCCTGCCTGCCTGCCTTATTCTGAACTCAGTCCCCTTCACATTGGCTTGCCTAGGACTCTTCAGCTGATTCTCAGCCTTTGACCCTGGACAATAGCTTTGGATCCAGCACAGCATCCTATCCTGCCTGCCCCTATCCCCTGCCTCATACAGTCCTGCCTCTTCTGGTCCTACATCACTGCTTTTCACCTAGAAGCTAGGGACATTTCCTCATTAGATGAGGCCGTTGTGTTGTTGTCAAATGAAAGCCTTTAATGCTAGAGGATTGCATTTGTTATTGAAGGGAATGCTCCAAGTTCTGAGAGCCCCGCCCTTGGAGAACACAGCTGGCAATGGAGAATGGACTTTCTTTTAAGAGTGAAAGCAGATTGACAAATCTGCCCACCATTATCTCTTTTGTTCCATTTTTAAAATGTATTTTTAATTATTTTTGTAGATTGTTTTCATTATCCTGCACTGTTTTCCAATCCCTTAACATTACTTAACCTGTTTATTTAAATACTTAGCAATCTCCGCTTGTTCCAAATTCATAATCATCCCATTCTTATGCTAACTTATGCCAGCCTTGGTGATGGCACTAGAATCTGGGGGTGGTGGCTAAATTCTCATGTAAACATAGCAAAGCACGATTGCCAGTTTACTACACAGGCGAATGGCATTGAGCTAAAGCATTCACTTCGAAGAGGAGGATGCTTCTAGGTATATTGAATTTGGCATGGGGTGATGGGTGAGGGTCGGAGAGGGAGATGTGTTTGGACCTTGGATGACAAGGAAGATGGTCTTTCCTTCTTGACTGGCTCCCTTCATTAAGGAAATCATTATGCTGCACTTGAGATGTTTCAGTTTGCTGATAGCTGACTTCCGTCTGCTCTCCTGGACCTTATTCTCTCTGCCAACGGCACAAGTAAATCTATATAGATTTCTTCCTGATGCCATTTGTGATATATTGCTCCCTGAAAGCATTTTCCTGATATTTTATGAAAATCCTTGAATTGGCCCTAAATTCTGGTAGTAGAAAGAGCATGATATTTTCAGCAAAAGCCTAAGTTCAAGGTCTAGCTTAACCATATACTAGACCAAGCCACTGAACTTGAATTTTAGTTTCCAACCCTATAAAAGAGGTAATTGGCCAGGCGCGGTGGCTCACGCCTGTAATCCCAGCACTTTGGGAGGCCGAGGTGGGCTGATCATGAGGTCAGGAGATCGAGACCATCCTGGCTAACACGGTGAAACTCCATCTCTACTAAAAATACAAAAAAAAAAAAAAAAAAATTAGCTGGGCCTGGTGGCAGGTGCCTATAATCCCAGCTACTCGGGAGACTGAGGCAGGAGAATGGTGTGAACCCGGGAGGCAGAGCTTGCAGTGAGCCAAGACCGTGCCACTGCACTCCAGCCTGGGCGACAGAATAAGACTCTGGCTCAAAAAAAAAAAAAAAAAGAAAAAAAAATGGAGGTAATCAACTGCTGTGCCTCATCATAAGGTTTTTGTAAGCCTTGTTTGAGATATTACCTGCGAAAAAGGTTTATAATGTTAAAAGATTACTATAACTGTTACTAAATTTGACTTATGATAGTATCTTGAGGCATGAATGCTCTTTAACTAGGAATTTTGTTGTTTAGGAAAAGTATTACAGATCTTTGTGAAAATAATTATACTCTTAAATTGCTTTTCATACGCATATTTCCCTAAAATTTAATATTCATTAAGCTCCCCTAGCCACGCTGGATCTCTCAAGTTGTCTTGGAGCCAGTTCCATGATGGACATTCCCCCAGATCTGTGCCTCCACACTGTGCTCCCTTGGTCTGGAATGATGGTCCCCATTCTTGGCTGGTGTCCTACTGCTCATCTCTCAAGCCCTAGCTCAAAAGTCACTTCTCTGGAATCTTGAACTAACTGCTCCTGGCAAAAGGGTGGTTCTGACATCTTACAGCTCCTTGTTCTTATCTCTAAACTGCCCCTCTCAATTATTGTCATCTAACTGTAAATTCAGCCTGATTGCAAGCTTCGGGAAGGCAAGAATTTTTGTTGCATTTCATCACTGCAATTCCCAATGCCTAGAACTGTGTCTGGCACATAGTGGGTGCTCAGTGTAAAAACCCTTGTGGAATAAATGAATGAATGGATGAGTGGATGAATGAATGAAATTAAATCACCTCTACCAGTTCCTAAATGGCAGGAGTGGTTTACACTGATGTTTCTTACACATTCATCTTGGTCAAGGCCTGGCTCTGGTATATTTGCACTATGTTTGTTGAATGAATAAATTTCTGGATTAGGAAATATTAGATACCTTTAGAAAATAGAAGGAAAAGGCT
The DNA here is from genome assembly GCF_009828535.3 of Hylobates moloch. Lineage (NCBI taxonomy): Eukaryota > Metazoa > Chordata > Mammalia > Primates > Hylobatidae > Hylobates > Hylobates moloch. The sequence continues at coordinate 90,658,325 of NW_026652276.1, forward strand.
AAATATTAAAAGTACTAAAGATGCCATTGTACTTCCACACTACAATTGCTTACATTGCATAATTCTAATTTTGTTTTCGGGTTACTATAGGCCCAATTGCTATTTTTATAAAAACCTGCAATAAACATCTGGAGCAGTTTTTACAAACCAAACCAAGCAAATCTTAGGTTTCCCTTGACTAGTTTTTAATGTAAATTCTTAAATTTTTTCCCTAAAAATTGGCATAACCATCATTAACATAGAACATGCCAAGAGGTTTCATGTCTTTAGCAGCCTAATGTGTAGATATTAAAAGCTTCCCCTTAATAAGAATTACTGCAAATTCATGTTTAGTATCAAAATGATGATAGCCCCAAATTTTGCAAATGGCTGTTTGCCAGATTTTCTGTAACTCTCTCACCCCTGCTATGTTTGAGGAAGTGTTTCTCATAGTAAGGTTTTAAAAATTCTACTTACAAAATTTTATATCCTCTTCAGCAGATGGGCTGACCGGCTTACAGTCTCCATGGTAACAAGGTTTCTGTATTTTTCCCCCCTTTTTAAAATAGCCTAAAGTCACAGAAGAGAACTTAGATATTAATAGCCTAAGAAGTTTCAGTGTGAACAACAGTTATTAAGTATACAGCCTTTGATTACTTGTTTCTTCATCCAGCATCATTTGTGATATATAGCAACTGTGATTAAATGTGTATGAATATAAGTTGGCCGGGTGCAGTGGCTCATGCCTGTAATCTCAGCACTCTGGGAAGCCAAGGCAGGCAGATGCTTGAGGTCAGGAGTTTGAGACCAGCCAGGCCAACATGGCGAATCTCTGTTTCTACAAAAATACAACAATTAGCCTGGTGTGATGGTGTGTGCCTGTAGTCCCAGCTACTCAGGAGGCTGAGGCAGGAGACTCGCTTGAACTCGGGAGGCGGAGGTTGCAGTGAGCCAAGAGTGTGCCACTGCACTCCAGCCTGGGCAACAGAGTGATACTCTGCCTCAAAATAAAAAAGCATATATGAATATAATTTTAATATTCATGCAGATTAGGATGTGCCAGTTGGTTTGCTGAAATGATTTTTTTTTTTTTTTTTTTTTGAGACGGAGTCTCGCTCTGTCGCCCAGGCTGGAGTGCAGTGGCGCAATCTTGGCTCACTGCAAGCTCCGCCTCCCAGGTTCACCCCATTCTCCTGCCTCAGCCTCTCCGAGTAGCTGGGACTACAGGCGCCCGCCACCACGCCCGGCTAATTTTTTGTATTTTTAGTAGAGACGGGGTTTCACCATGGTCTCGATCTCCTGACCTCGTGATCTGCCTGCCTCGGCTTCCCAAAGTGCTGGGATTACAAGCGTGAGCCACCGCGCCCGGCCTGAAATGATTAACTATTGGATACCTGTTTCAATTGGCCTCTCTTTCCCAACTTCCTTTTTGCTAGCCAAATCAGATTATGTACTACACTTCACTTAGGAGTCAACAGCATAGTAATAGTGCATTGCATTATTTCATTATCGATGTGAAAGACAAAACCAAGCCTGTCTTCTTGTGTGGTTTCCATGAACACCCACTTTTATGTTAAGTGTAGTGTTTTTGCCAACTATAAAAAAAGCATGTATGATTTCATGGGGCCACAGCCCATGTTGACTTGATTGGGTTCTAGTATCTTTGATTGATATGCATAAAGAATTACAACCCCAAACCCAGCTAATACATAAATGATTCTCTAAGGCAAGTACACTAACAAAGCATGAAAAGATATTTTAAAGAGAGGGGTCTGTTTGGTTTGCTAAAATTCTTGCATTTTCCTAAGAAGTGCCCTGTTCTTGATACAGTGTGGTTGTACCTCCCACAGAAAAATCAATTCTTATTTTTAGATTGACTTTTAAATGTTTATTTTTGTGAAGTCATGACATATTCTTGCTTGTTTAGCTGTAAATATTGATGAAGTTGGCCAGTCGCAGTGGCTCATGCCTGTAATCCCAGCACTTTGGGAGGCCGAGACAGGCAGATCACGAGGTCAGGAGATCGAGACCATCCTGGCGAACACGGTGAAACCCTGTCTCTACTAAAAATACAAAAAAATTAGCCAGGTGTAGTGGCGGGCGCCTGTAGTCCCAGCTACTCAGGAGGCTGAGGCAGGAGAATGGTGTGAACTCAGGAGGCAGAGCTTGCAGTGAGCCAAGATCGCACCACTGCACTCCAGCCTGGGCCACTGAGCGAGACTCCGTCTCCAAAAAAAAAAAAAAAAAATTGATGAAGTTGTTGTTCTATCAAAAGATCTAGAATAAAGGAGAATATTTTCTGTCCAACAGCAGAAAATTAAGAAAATTAAGCAGACCTGGAGTTCCTGGCCCTGCAATGGGCTCTTTTTAATATGTGATTGGAGCTGAAATCCTATGACAAGATCACCTGAGAGTTTCATTTATATATCTGTTAAAACTTTTTCACCTCATTTTCCACTGTCGTGTGTCTATATTTACTTACTTTGCTGTCAGCTGATCAGGTTGAGCTGTAAAAGACCCAGTGTGGAGGGTATGTGTGAAGGAAGAAATTGATTCTACTGAAAAAGAAAAAAAAAAGGTGTGTTGTTTATGTGCTTGTAATGAGATTCAGTGGGAGGTTGGTTGGGGGTGAGTATCTGGTGATGATGCTCTTATCACTGCCACTTCTGCTGCAAGACCAATTTCCTAGGAGGCTTTGAGGTCTTGACCCATATAAAAATACTCCTCCCCTGCCCTCCAAACTATTGGGCTTTGTTTTATCCCATGTTCCTGTGATAGCATGTGTGCAGGTATTTATTTGGGAAGTGATTCCATGGAGTGGGATTGGAGCGGGTGAAGAGCTAATATCAGAATATATTAACAAGTTGGTCAGTGCTGGGAGCAATTAGTGATTGGTGATACCATGCCTCTCTGTGAAGCCCCATGAAATGTGAATCAGAACTGTCCACCCTGGACAGCGGTAAGGGGAAGCATTTATTCACCGGCATCTGTTCCCCATTGACCGAGAGTAGCCTCACAGGGGTTAGCTCCCTCATACTACCTAGTTGCACATGCGTGAGTGCCAAGCATCCGGCACCTCGTTGTGGCCAGAAAGCCAAAGGTCACCGCCCCAATGTGAAGCTGCTCAAAGCCTGTGTGGGCCTGATTATTGCCAGTGGCTAGAGGGGTAGGGCCTAGAGGACATGACGTGGTTCCTAAAGGGTCCAACTGTGCATCTCAAAGATATCAACATCTCTTTCATCAGTTCATTTCTTTATAGCCTCTGTGAAAGGAGAATTCTCCTTTCCATCCTCCCAGAAAACATAGGTATGGATTCTTCGGTCTCATATAATAAATCCATACTAATGATCTCACCACCCTGACCTCTCTAATCACCTCCTCAGTTCCAGCATCTCCACCTCATTAACAGGAAACCATCTTCCTGTCCAGGCTTCTTGGAGCCATTCCAGCTGGGTGTTAGGACTGGTTTCAGGTGTCCTTGTCAGGAGTCATGGAAGAGTACCCCCATATCAATATATTATTCTTTATCCAGCTTAGCATTTTGTAGCCCCTGGTCTAAAACCACTCCCGATGATCTTCCTCTGGTTCCCACTGATATATATTCCTTTGATGAATAAGCAGTTTACTTCTGCAGCAGGAACTATATTTCCTTGCTTGGGCTGTGCCAGGACCTGACTCTAGTTACTGGCTCAGAGGCAAAGAGATTAACTGGCAGCAGATCTTAAAAAGGACAAGAATTTCCTTGTTAGGCAGCTACCTTGTGTGAAGACTTTGCAGGGTTTCTAGGCAAGGGGATATTGCTCTCCTCTAGCAAGAGGAAGGGAGAGTTGCTAATGGTTTGGAGAATTCAAAGGAACCTGAGGATTAAAGATTCTTAGGTGTCTGCCCAGATACCCTGATTCCAGGTCTTGGAATCCTCTCTTTTCCTATGAGGGCTCTGACTTTGACATGAGAGACATATTGAGACTGTGCCTTCATTTTCCTTTCCAGCTTTATAGTTAGTTCCTGAGCCTGATTTTCAGCCCCATGGCTGCAGGCAATGAGTCAACCTAAACACTGTCAAGGAGGCCTTTCACAATCCTCTTTGAGTTAATAGTTAATTCACCTAAACATATAATTTTAATATTACCTCTTCAAGGCTTCCAAAGCAGCTAATAAAAGCCATACAACTCCATGATTCTTATAATTACCATTGACCCTATGTCATTCAAGTACCACAACTACCACTTAATTCAGTATCTCCCATTCCATATGTACCTCATCCCCGTTCACCACAGGTAAGAGTTTTAGTAGATGTGATGCTACCGTATGCCTGTGATGATTACTATCGTACTTACCACCAGCAATAGGGTGGGTGATCTAGCTCCATGATCCAGAGGGGCCGCTTTCTAAGGCCACTTGCTTATCATCTTTATAGCTCAAGTCCCTGCAAAAACAGAGCCTGAGATAATTGCTTGCATTCAGGTAGTTTATTTGGGATGAGATCTCAATTGGAGTAAAGGACCTAGGAAGAGAAAAGGGAAGGAAAGAAAGCCAGTACAAGAATACATTATCAGGCCGGGCACATTGGCTCATACCTGTAATCCCAGCTGAGGTGGGAGGATTGCTTGAGTCCAGGAGTTCAAGACCAGCCTGGGCAACACAGTGAGAGGTACCCCCCCGCCCCACACACACACACATCTCTATAAAAAACAAGAAAGAATACATTATCAAATTGACCACTGCTGAGAATACTGGGTACTTGATCTCAGACCATATAAAATATTGAGGAGCCATATAGAATATATCTCAGAACTGTCTGCCTTGGTGCTGACATGCAGAAGCATGTGTCCATTTGCTTCTGTCCCCATTGGTCAAGAGTGGCCCACAGGCATTTATTTCCCTGCACTTCTGGGTTGCAAATGCATGAGTGTGGAGCTGCTCCTAAGCCTTAGTTGGCATTAGAAAGCTCTGGAGCAGGAGGTGAAAGGTATGTGGAAGGGGGAGAGGGAGGCAGAGGCAAGGTGCTGTCTGATTATACCTGTTTGAATCTGGTTGAGGTCTGCATGTACATGGCCACGTCAGCAGAGGCTGGAGTAAGATGTGGGGCTGAGAGGTTGTGAAGTACTTGAAGGGCGTCCTGTATAGGCTTTATTCCACTTGATTGATTTAAGATGCATTCATTTATTATGCTCACTAAATGTATCCACTTTTCTTTGTTTTCTATTATTTCTGATATAAATATATTTAACTTTTGTAATCAAGAATAGTGTTACTTTAAAAATATTATACCCCCTTAGGCCAGATGTGGTAGCATGCATCTGTAGTCCCAGCTACTTGGGAGTCTGAGACAGGAGGATCGTTTAAGCCCAGGAATTGGAGGTTGCAGTGATTGCGCCAGTGCACTCCAGCCTGAGCGACAGAGTGATACCCCATCTTAAAAAAATTACCCCCTTACATAAAGATTTTAGGCTTAACATGAGGACATACAGGACAACCTGAGGAAAGGACAAGTGGAGAGTGTAGAAGAGAGAGAATCAGTTATGTAAGTAAATTTCTGCTTGCTGTTACTTTCCAAGTAGAATGTAGGAAAGTTAAACACTATAGCCAAGAGCCTGAATTTGTGCTGTGTGAAGTCCTTCAAGACCCAGTCAAAGCAGCACATTGCTAAAAAGTTTTTTTCCCAGCACTCTTTCTTTCCCTCATACTTTGGGGGGCGGGGGTGATCCGTGTGACTTTGGCAAATCTAACCAAGCCCTAAGTGAAGTTCCCTGGGGAAAAAGCATATAACTTCTCTCTCTCTCTCTCTCTTTTTTTTCTTTTGAGATGGAGTCTTGCTGTGCCACCCAGGTTGGAGTGCAGTGGCACAATCTTGGCTCACTGCAACCTCTGGCTCCAGGTTCAAGTGATTCTCCTGCCTCAGCCTCCTGAGGAGTTGGGATTATAGGTGTGCATCACCACACCCAGCTAATTTTTGGTATTGTTAGTAGAGACAGGGTTTTACCATGTTACCTAGGCTGGTATCGAACTCCTGACCTCAAATGATCTGCCCACCTTGGCCTCCCAAAGTGCTAACTTCTCTTAAATTTGGAACTATTGTGGGTTTGGGTTGGGGGACAGACATGCAAGTAAATCACATTTACCACACAAGCAAGAGTATGCATGGAGAGGTGAATAAGAATCAGTCCTTGCCCTAAAGAGCCGTTCCTTCTGCTGGTCTTGAAGTTTCACAGGAGCGCTGCTGTGTAGCCGCTGATTGTGGACTCAAGCTTCTCTGGATTTAATATTGGGGGTCTAGTTTCTCTCTATGACAGGTAGAGAGGATTTCTTGGATTTTATGACAATCTAGACAGAATTTCTTAGATTTTATGGTCTAGTTTCTTTGCCTGGATATATTTTGATACCAGTTTTGGGTAACTGTCTTAGCTGATAATTATGAAAAAGTCTGTTTTCTTTCTTATGTGTATTTATTATTTGAAGAATATATGTATGTACTACTTTAAAGTACATTATAGGGCCGGGCGTGGTGGCTCATGCCTGTAATCCCAGCACTTTGGGAGGCCAAGGTGGGCGGGTCACCTGAGGTCAGGAGTTTGAGACCAGCCTGGCCAACATGGTGAAACCCTGTCTCTACTAAAAATACAAAAATTAGCTGGGCATGGTGTGGCATGCCTGTAATCCCAGCTACTTGGGAGGCTGAGGCAGGAGAATCGCTTGAACCTGGGAGGCAGAGGTTGCAGTGAGCTGAGATCGCACCACTGCACTCCAGCCTGTGCCAAAGAGCGAGACTCCGTCTCAAAAATAAGTAAAGTACATTATAAACATTCTGGTGCATATACAAAAATGAAATATTAAAGAATAAAATATAGATTTGAATATGGAAATAGAGACTTGAATGTTTTCTTCCTGCACTCCAACAAATGTTTTTGCCTTCTCCCTGGGCTGCGTCCATGGCTCCGTTCATGCACTTCAACAATGTGAATTTTAAGAGATGTTTGGACCCATGTACTCACCATTAGACATAGCTAGACCTAAACTAACCTCTGTGTGTAGTTATATATTGAAGACTGTCTTCCTAACATTTCAGAACTTCTATTAATTTCCAGTACTCTATCATTCACAAGACTGTTATTACATTGTCTGCTGAGAATTACAATGAATTTAGAACAGGGGTGTCAGCCTGTGTTGGCAGATAGGTTTTGTTTGGCTCATCATTCAGAAAAAAATAATTTTGAATGACTGCCAAGATTTGAAAGTTGGGGGATTTTGTACATGAGTCTGAATTTTCAACTTTTCTGGAAAAATTGTGAGGAATGGCAAAACTGGCTTTTCATTCTTCTAGGAAGACATTTGGAGATGATGGGTGGCTGCCTCTTTTAGGTAGGCATCTGCCCTCTAGGTCTTCATTAACCCCGCTTCCCACCTCACAGCCAGTGTGCTTCACTCACTTATATTACTTATGTGCCTTCTGTAGAATTTAAGTTGTTTGCTTTGGTCTAAATTTTGCAAGTGTTAATATTAACACAGGCTTCTTGAAATTACGTAATGTGCAGAAAACTCTTCAAGCCTCAATCTGTGAGGAGTGCTGTTTACCTGGGTTATTTGCTCAGAGCTCCAGGAGCTTGATTGCATGCACAGGCTGGAGCTGGCTTGGTGCAGTGTGATTTTCCAAACAGCCTCTAGAGCAAGATTGCCTGGGTTCAGGTTCTGACTCTGCTGTTTTCTAACTGTGGGACCCTGGGCACATTAACCACTCTCTGCCTCAGTTTCTTTATCTGCATAATGGAGATAATAAATGAATAGATGTAAAATAACAGGCTAATAACATTGCTTGGCACATAGTAAGCATTTAATATGTGTTGACTGTTATATTATCTTTAGTTTACCAATTCCTATAATTGGGTATTTTGTAATGATTTTGAACAGATTTGGAACTGTTAGAGGCTATCTAAACTGGTTGAGAATAACTAAATCTACACTGTAGAATCATCTATGTACAGTTCACTGAACAGTTAACCGATTGCCAATATATGTGCAATAAACTCCCAGTGACATTGTGATATGTCTGGAGTGGAATCTAATCCCTTTTCACTAAGAGGTTAGTGAATTCCTTAGTATGGAGCAGCTGAGGGAATTGTCTCTGTCCAAGTCCATCTGGATGCTTCTGACTCATCTGCTGATCCTCCTCTGCGTGGATGTCTGGCCCACACCCTAAAGCTAATCTGAGTCCCAAGGGGCATTTTCTTGTCCAGAAGTTGATATGCTAATTTCAGAGAAGTGCTAGCCTTTCTGTCTAAAATTGCTCACAGTTCACACCTCACGTCTTGTCTTCTGCTCTGTTTCCTTCCTAATTTGGCGTTACACAGGTCTGTGCAAAGCCAGACTTTAAGGAAGTTCCCTCTCCTCCCATGTCCTCTGCCAAATGCTTCCCGTCTGTCATTGGCAAAGGCTCTCTCTTGCCATGATGGGAGAGGCCAGGAGCTGCTCCAAAGCTGGTGGAAAGAGAGCCGCTCCACGTTCAGTGCTCTGTGAAGAGCTGCTTCCACTATTGAGATGGGGAGGTGATTGGGTCTAGGTGGTTTCCAGTTTGGCTTAGCCACAGAGATCTTGCCCATTCTGTGTATGTACCCCCTTGGCTTGCTTTAGGAATGCATGTATCTGTCAGAAGTGCTGTTTTTCTGGAAATGTCTTTGTTCTGGTGGTTTAAAGCAACTATCCTTATGCAACTGACACAGTACATAGACTGGATGAAAAATGAAATAAAATGACTTAGAAGAGTGGTCAGTGAAGTGTTGGTCTCAACTGAATGGTGGTGTCAACTCAGTGGTGTGATTGGACTGGCCTCTGGCTGAGGGGATGTTCACAGTCTTTGCTGCCTGAATACTGTTTTTCCTAAACTCTCTGGCTAGTTTTTTTTCTACCTATCTGTTGTAATGCATTAGGAATTCCATGTATTAGCCTGTGTTTATTCATTGAATTAATGAATAGTTAACCAAAAATTAGGGGAAATTTTCACAATAAGGTACATGGAAAGTGAATTTATCTAGTAATCTTAAGTATTTGCTGAAAAAGAATTACTCAGGGTATCAGGAAATCCAGAAAGCATTCCTAATCATTATTATGATTATTATTATTATTTTGAGATGGAATCTCACTCTTTCACCCAGGCTGGAGTACAGTAGTGCGATCTCAGCTCACTGCAACCTCTGCCTCCTGGGTTCAAGTGATTCTCCTCTCTCAGCCTCCCGAGTAGCTGGGATTACAGGTGTGTGCCACCACACCCAGCTAATTTTTGTATTTTTAGTAGAGACGGTTTCACCATGTTGGCCAGACAGGTCTCGGACTCCTGACTCTGGTGATCCGCCTGCCTCCGCCTCCCAAAGTGCTGGGATTACAGGTGTGAGCCACTGTGCCTGGCCCCTAATCATTATTTACATGATCATTCTTTATTCTACTGTTTGAGATGACAGCCACATCTGGAAACATTCATAACATTTTTTTTTTTTGCTTTGAGAAGCAGAAATCACAGTGGCTAGATTTGGATTTTTGAATTTACATGGTTTATGACTTGAGCAAGTCATTTAAGATCTATAAAATTGACTTAATAAGCTCTTTTTACTTCACATAGTTTTGGGAGGCTCAAATAAGTCTACTTACTTAAAGCTGTTTTTAAAAGTAAAATGTGATAGATTATATGAGTTATTTTTACAGTCTAGATATTACTATAGTAAATATTCAATTAGTAATCATTTGCTAAATTTGGACAATACCAATTACCTCTTTTCTCTATTTTAAAAATTTCAGATATTTAAAAAAACTAAATTAATTTTTTTTAGAGACAGGATCTTGCTCTGTCACCCAAGCTGGAGTTCAGTGGCACGATGATAGCTCACAACAACCTCCAACCCCTGGGCTCAAGCAGTCCTTCTACCTTAGCCTCCCGAGTAGCTGGGAGGCTACAGGCATGTGCCACCGTGCCTAGATAATTGACAAAAAATTTTTGTAGAGATGGGATCTCCTTATGTTGACCAGGCTGCTCTCAAACTCCTGGCCTCAAGAGAGCCCCCCACCTGAGCCTCCCAAAACATTGGGATTATAGGCATGAACTATCTTGCCCAGCCAGTTTTAAATATTTTTGATTAAAAAGAAATATATGTTCATCGCAAAACATCTGTGAAACACAGAAAAGTATAAAGATCACCTATAATATGGCAACTGCTATATATTAACATTTTGTTACATCTTTTCATATTTTCTATGTATATGTATACATAGATATAGACAATGCTTTTTTTTACAAAAATTTGTGTATTGTTTTGTTATTTGCTGTTTTCATATAAGACTGTATTGTAGACATCTTTTCCAGTTAATAAGATCTAGTTCCTCACTGTTAATCCGATGTGTAGATGTACCATGATGTATTTAACTTGCCCCTGCTGCTGGATATTTGGTTTTCCAATTTCTTGTATTTTCTTGATGCTGATGTTTTATTTTCTTATGATAAATGTATACAGTTGGAGTTCCTGGGCAGTTGTTTTCTAAGTTGAAAATCTAACATACCCTGCTCCCTCACCCTTTGCCATGAGTTGTAGAATAGCTAATAATGTAGATTGTATGCTTTTTTACAGTCCTTGATACATTTTGAGCCTCATAGCATGCTATAACATTGGATTTATCAGAGAAGTAGTCTTTCTTGAACCTATTCAAAGGAGGTATGCTTAATTTAAAAAATCTGAAGACCTCATTATAGCATAGTTTTACCTGTAGCTCAGCAGTGGTTCTGTGAATTAATAATGCATTAATAATTAATTTTAAATCTTTTAGTGTAATGGTATGAAATGAATCAACATTCAGCAAACATTTACTGAATCCAACTTTTTACTACACACCAAGGGCTATAAAGATGAGTAAAACTCAAGTCATTTTCCTTGAAAAACAGTCTAGTGTGGGAGATAGACATGTAAGCAATTAATTATATAACATTGTATTAGTCCATTTTCACACTGCTATAAAGAAACACCCAAGACTAGGTAATTTATAAAGGAAAGAGGTTTAATTGACTCACAGTTCCGTATGTCTTGGGAGGCCTCAGGAAACTTACAAACATGGCAGAAGGTGAAGGGGAAGCGAGGACTTTCTTCACATAGTGGCAGGAGAGAAAAGAGTGAGGAGTGAAGAGGGAAGAGCCCCTTATAAAACCATCAGATCTTGTGAGAACTCACTCACTATCATGAGAACAGCATGGGGGAAACCACCCCCATGATCGAATCACCTCCCTCCTGGTCACTCCCTAGACACGTGTGGATTACAATTCACAATGAGATTTGGTTAGAGACACAGAACCAAACCATATCATTCTGCCCCTGGCCTCTCCCAAATTTCTTTCTTTCTTTTTTTTTTTTTTTTTTTGAGACGGAGTCTCGCTCTGTCACCCAGGCTGGAGTGCTGGAGTGCAGTGGCACGATCTCAGCTCACTGCAAGCTCCACCTCCCGGGTTCACACCATTCTCCTGCCTCAGCCTCTCCGAGTAGCTTGGATTACAGGCGCCTGCCACCATGCCCGGCTAATTTTTTATATTTTTAGTAGAGATGGGGTTTCACCGTGGTCTCGATCTCCTGACCTCGTGATCCGCCCGCCTCGGCCTCCCAAAGTGCTGGGATTACAAGCGTGAGCCACCGCGCCCAGCCTGGCCTCTCCCAAATTTCATGTCCTCACATTTCAAAACACAATCATGCCTTTCCAGCAGTCCCCCAAAGCCTTAATTCATTTCAGTATTAACCCAACAGTCCAAAGTCCAGTCTCATCTGAGACAATGCAAGTCCCTTCTGCCTATGAGCCTGTAAAATCAAAAGCAAGTTAGTTCCTTCCAAGATACAATATGGATACAGGTGTTGGATAAATGTTCCCATTTCAAATGGGAGAAATTGGCCAAAACAGGGGCTACAAGCCCCATGCAAATCCAAAATCCAACAGGGCAGTCATTAAATCTTAAAGCTCCAAAATGATCTCCTTTGACTTCATGTTTCATATCCAGGTGATATTATTGCAAGAGGTGGGCTCCCACAGTCTTGGCAGCTCCACCCCTGTGGCTTTGCAGGGTACAGCCCCCCTGCCCTGGCTGCTTTCACGGCTGGCGTTGAGTGTCTGCAGCTTTTCCAGGCACACACACAGTGCAGGCTGTCAGTGGATCTATCATTCTGGGGTCTGGAGAATGGTGGTCCTCTTCTCCCAGCTCCACTATACAGTGCCCCAGTCAGGGACTCTGTGTGGGGGCTCCAACCCCGCATTTCCCTTCTGCACTGCCCTAGTAGAGGTTCTCCATGAGAGCTCCACTCCTGCAGCACACATCTGCCTGGACATCCAGGCATTTCCAGATATCCAGGCATTTCCATACATCCTCTGAAATCTAGGCAGAAGTTTCCAAACCTCAGTTCCTGTCTTCTGCACTCCCACAGGACAAACACCACATGGAAGCTGCCAAGGTTTGGGACTTGCACCCTCTGAAGCAATGGCCCAAGCTGTACCTTCCCTTTTAGCCACAGCTAGAGTGACTGGGACAAAAGGCACCAAGAGGCTGCACACAGCAGGGGGGCCCTGGGCATGGCCCATGAAACCATTTTTCCCTCCTAGGCCTCTGGGTCTGTGATGGGAGGGGCCACTGTGAAGGTCTTTGACCTACCCTGGAGACATTTTCCACATTCTCTTGATATTAACACTGGACTCCTGGTTACTTATGCCAATTTCTGCAGCCAGCTTGAATTTCTCCCCAGAAAATGGGTTTTTCTTCTCTACCACATCATTAGGCTGCAAATTTTCCAAACTTTTATGCTCTGCTTCCCTTTTAAACATAAGTTCCAATTTCAGATTATCTCTCTCAAGCTCAAAATTCCTCAGATCTCTAGGGCAGGGGCAAAATGTTGCCAGTCACTTTGCTAAAGCACAGCAAGAGTTACCTTTGCTCTAGTTCCCAATAAGTTCTTCATCTTCATCTGAGACCACCTCAGCCTGTACTTCATTGCCCATATCACTATCAGCATTTTGTCAAAACCATTCAGCAAGTTTCTAGGAAGTTCCAAACCTTTCCACATCTTCCTGTCTTCTTCGGAGCCCTCCAAACTATTCCAGCCTCTGCCCATTACCCAGTTCCAAAGTCGCTTCCATATTTTTGGGTGTCTTTATAGCAGTACCCCCCTCTTTGCAGTACCAATTTACTGTATTAGTCTGTTTTCATACTGCTATAAAGAAATACTTGAGACTGGGTAATTTATAAAGGAAAGAGGTTTAATTGCCTCACAGTTCTGCATGGCTGAGGAGGCCTCAGGAAACTTTACAGTCATGGAGGAAGGCAAAGGGGAAGCAAGGACCTTTTTTACATGGTGGCAGGAGAGAGAAGAGTGAGGAGCAAAGTGGGAAGAGCCCCTTATAAAACCATCAGACCTTGTGAGAACTCACTTATTATCATGAGAACAGCATGGGGGAAACTGCCTCCATGATCTAATCACCTCCTACCAGCTCCCTCCCGTGAGACACAGGGATTATGCAGATTACGATTCAAGATGAGATTTGGGTGGGGACAGAGCCAAACCATATCAAACATCATGGTAAGTTGTATTATACTATGTCCTTGGAAAAAAAAAGTTTCCTTCCCTCTGCCTGCCATAGGCAGAGTCTAGAGAGAAGAATGAGGCTTTGTCAGTGTACCTCATTAGGACCTTTCAGGGGTCAGTTCAATTCGAAGTCTCTGTTGAAGATCTGTGCATGTGCACATGCCTCTGTGTGTGCGTGTGTGTATGTATATACATATTTTAAAACCTGGAATGGGTGTCATGGAAGAGAACGGGAGTGAGAGGGAGAGACTGAGTAATATAATCTAGTGGCCAAAGGATTCTCACAGACCAAATGTCCGGTATTCAGTTTTGTGCTTTAAGGATTTTTGTAATGTAAAGCCTCCCTGTCTCCCTAGCCCATGAATAAAGTCTTCTGTATACACAGAAGTCACAAGTGAAGGGGCAGTTTGTTTATTTTTAGGTTTTCGTATTCCTTAATTATTGTTGCATGAATAACACACATTTGTTTTCTCCTAATTTTTGTGGCTTAGGAATCTAAGCATGGCTTAGCTGTGTCCTCTGTATCACCTGTAGTCACAAGGCTGCAATGAGGGTGTCAGCTAGACCTGGGGTCTCATCTGAGGATTTGTGGGAAGGATCTGCTTCTCAGCTCATTTGCATGGATTTTGACAGCATTCAGTTCCTTAAGGTGTGTTGGACTAAGGGTCTCAGTTCCTTGCTGGCTATTGACAGGAGACCACCCTAAGTTCCTTACTATTAATACATGGACCTCCAGCCAATGAGAGAGAGTCTGCTATTAATAGCAAGATGACAATCACTATCTTTTGTATTGATTAGGGGAGTGACATCCCTCAATGTTGCCATATTCTGTTGGTTACTCATGAGAAGAGGATTGTACATGACTGGGAATACTGGGAGGTGGAGATCTTTGGGGGCCATCTTAGAGGCTTGCTGTTAGAGCTTTCAGTGGAAATCAGCATAAGGAGTTGAGGTCTATGTTTGTAGAAGTAAGGGATAGTCACAAGACACATAGAAGAGAACAAGAAGTCAATGAGGGCAGAAAGTTGGAGGTAACAGTATCCATAGGATAATCACCACTCTCGCCTTATTGTCTAGGGATTTCAGACATCTTGAACGGGTACTAAATTTTCCACAGGATGTAGAATTGTGGTGCAAGCCAGTGGTAACTGGAGCATAAAGGGCAGCATGATTCCAATTGCCATCTGGGTTATAATAATAATAGAACTATGAAGAAAATGCCAAGGGCATCACACACAGGTAGAGTCTATTAATTGCCTAGCAAAGCTGGGAAGACCTCTCTAGGAGGTGACATGTCTAGGTCTTCCCGTGTGAACAGGAGAAGGAAGGTACCTTCCAGAGCAAAGGAGTTTCTAGTGGTGCAGTGGTTTTGGTAAACCTGGAGAAAGTTGGTGAAGCTTGAGTGCTTGAAACATGGGAGATAATTGTAGCAGATAAACTGATGAAGCATTTGGGGACATGATATTTCTGAAAATTTCTAATTTCTTTTTTTTTTCTTTTGTGACAGAGTCTCACTCTGTCACCCAGGCTGGAGTGCAGTGGCGTGATCTCGGCTCACTGGAAGCTCTGCCTCCTGGGTTCATGCCATTCTCCTGCCTCAGCCTCCCAAGTAGCTGAGACTACAGGCCCTGCCACCACACCTGGCTAATTTTTTGTATTTTTAGTAGAGATGGGGTTTCACCTTGTTAGCCAGGATGGTCTCAATCTCCTGACCTCGCGATCTGCCCACCTCGGCCTCCCAACGTGCTGGGATTACAGGCATGAGCCACCGTGCCCAGCCGAAAATTTCTAATTTCTAAAAAATCTTGCAGGTATTGATGAACCAATTGGTATAACCAGATTTTTAAATATGGCCCTTCTGGCTTCAGTGTGGTGGGTAGTCACAGGGCGTAGTGGTGAGTAGAAACCATGTGAGGAGGTGATGATAGTAACAGGCGAGTGAGGATATAAACATACTGAGCTTTGGTCGCCACTCACTTGCTGTGCCTCGACTGCTCTTTGTCACACTTTGCCCAGTTTCTGTCTCCTTCCTCCTTAGTAGTCAAAGTTTGAAAATTTCAGAGGTTAGAGTTCCTCCGAAGAAAGTTATTTGTCTTGGCAATAACTTCTTAATTATCTTCTTAGAATCAGGGGGAAAATCAGCCTTCAAAGCTATTTTAAGGATTAATTAACAATTCTGAAAGGCTCCAGAAGCTTAAAAGCCTTATCTAGACTTTGGAGTGTTCAGGAATAATCAAAGTGATAATCAGAGCACAGCAGGACTCAGTGGGGTGTGCAAACCCATTCATGTCTTGCATTGCCTGTGGGCTGTGTGGTCTGCCATGTCTCCATAAGTGAGTGAGTCAGGGTAAGGAGAGGCCTGCTGCTAAAGTGGGGAAGGAATCAATGCCTACAACTGACAATACAAGCTGAAAAAAGCTTGTTTAAAGTTGATCTTAAGATATGGCACCGAAGCACAAGTAACCAAAGAAAAAAATGGATAATTTGGAGCTCATCAAAATTAAAAACTTCTGTGCTTCAAAGATTGCTATCAAGAAAGTAAGAAGAGGACCAGGCATGGTGGCTCACGCCTGTAATCCCAGCACTTTGGGAGGCCAAGGCAGGCTGATCACTTGAGGTCAGGAGTTCCAGACCAGCCTGGCCAACATGGTGAAACCCTGTCTCTACTAAAAATACAAAAATTAGCCAAGTGTGGTGGTGTGTGCCTGTAGTCCCAGCTACTTGGGAGGCTGAGGCATGAGAATCCCTTGAACCTGGGAGGCGGCGGTTACAGTGAGCTGAGATCATGCCACTGCACTGCAGCTTGGGTGACAGAGCAAGGCTCTGTCTTAAAACAAAAAAGAAGCCAAGCCACAGAATGGGAGGAAATATTTGCAAATCTTATCTCTGATAAGGGACTTGTGTCTAGGATATATAAAGAACTCTTAGATTCAGTAAAAAAGACATTTCAAAAATAGGCAATGGATAGGAATAGACATTTGTCCAAAGAAGACATACCAGTGGCCAATGATCACATTAAAGAAAAGTGCTCTGTATCATTAGTCATCAGGGGGAAATGCAATTCAAAACCACAATGAGATGCCACTTTACACCCACTAGGATGGCTATAATAAAAAAGACAGATAATTTTTGGCAAGAATATGGGGAAATTGGAATCCTCATACACTGCTGGTAGGAATGTAAAATGGTGCAACTACCGTGGAAAAGTTTGGCAGTTTCTGAAAAGGTAAAACATAGAGTTATCTTATGACCCAGCAAGTCCACTACTAGGTGCATATGCAAGATAAATGAAGGCATGTGTCCACACAAAAGCCTATACAACAATGTTTATTGCAACATTATTCGTAATAGACAAAAAAGGAAACAACCCAAATGGTCATCAGTTGATGAGTGGATAAGTAAAATACGGTCTGAAGAAAAAATAAACAATTTTTCTCCTCTACTCTCATACAGTCACTCAACACAGTACTTCTAAAGTGTGGAGGGTTTTTTCCACACACCAAACAATTCTCCAGCAGATGCAAACTGGGTATCCTATAATTTTACTCAATTCTGCCACTAACTACTTGAAGACAGAATCAGATCCCACACGTTGAGGGCTCAGTCAGCACCACTCCCTCAGTTTCAGATGCCAATCTCAAGTAATAGATTGTTACTTATACTTCTAACTGAGGGATTCCCATGACCCTCTTTTTGGGTTCAGTTAATTTGCTGGAGCAGGGCCAGGTGTGGTGGCTCATGTCTGTAATCCCAGCACTTTTGGGAGGCTGAGGCAGGAGGATTGCTTGAGCCCGGGAGGTGGAGATGGGCCTGGGCAACATAGTGAGACTCTATCTCTACAAAAAATTGGAAAATGAGCTGAGCATGGTGGCATGTGCCTGTAGTGCCACCTAGTCTGGAGGCTGAGGTGGGAGGATCTCGAGCTCAGGAGGTCGAGGCTGCAGTGAGCTGTGATCACACCACTGCACTCTAGCCTGGGTGACAGAGCAAGACCTTGTTTCAAAAAAAAAAAAAAATTCCTAGAGCAGATCACAGAACCCAGGGAAACACTTACCTTTACAGGTTAATTATAAAGAATATTTTAAGGATATAGACGAACAGCTAGTTGGATGGGTGGGGAACATGGGGCTTCCATGCCCTCTCCAGGCATGTCACCCTCCAGGCACAAACTCAGCAATCCACAAGCTCTCCAAACCCTGCCCTTTGGTTTTTTATGGAGCTTCATTAAGTAGGTATGATTGATTACATCACTGTCCTTTAGTGATCAACTCAACTTACAGCTTCTGTTCCCTTCCTAGAGGTTGAGGGTGAGGTTGAAAGTTACAGGCCTCTAGTCATGTCCTGGTCTTTCGTGACCAGCCCCCTTCTTGAAGCTACCTAGGGGTTCTCAGCCATCAGATATTCACTTTTGAATATCTTTTTTATACTCAAAACTATAGACCCAGAGTTCTAGAGATTCCAAGGGCTTTAGGAACTATGTGCCAGGAATTAGAGGCAGAGACAAAATGTATGTCTCTTATTATATCTCACTATCACATATGATATTTCGTTTTTTTTTTTTTTTTTAGGCAGAGTCTTGCTGTGTCACCGAAGCTGGAGTGCAGTGGCGTGATCTTGGCTCACTGCAACCTCCACCTCCTGGGTTCAAGCGATTCTCCTGCCTCAGCCTCCCAAGTAGCTGAGACTACAGGTGCCTGCCACCACGCCCAGCTAATTGGTTTTTTTTGTATTTTTAGTAGAGATGGGGTTTCACTATGTTGGCCAGGGTAGTCCTGAATTCCAGACCTTGGGATCCACCTGCCTCAGCCCCCCAAAGTGCTGGGATTACAGGCGTGAGCCACTGCTCCTGGCCCACATATGGTATTTCTATACAATAGAATATTATTTGGCAATAACAAGGAATGAAGTACAGAGGGTCCTTGACTTAAGATGGTTTAACTTTAAGATGGTGTGAACAGCTAGGTGCGGTGGCTCATGCATGTAATCCCAGCACTTTGGAAGTCCGAGGCGGGCGGATCACCTGAGGTCAGGAGTTCAAGATCAGCCTGGCCAACGTGGCAAAACCCTGTCTCTACTTAGAATACAAAAATTAGTCAGGCGTGGTGAGCCTGTAGTGCCAGCTACTTAGGAGGCTGTGGCACGAGAATTGCTTGAACCCGGGAGGTGGAGGTTACAGTGAGCTGAGATCTCGCCACTCTACTCCAGCCTAGGCGACAGAGTGAGACTCTGTCTCAAAAAACAAAAAGACATAATGTGAATGATC
This sequence comes from Hylobates moloch, assembly GCF_009828535.3. NCBI lineage: Eukaryota > Metazoa > Chordata > Mammalia > Primates > Hylobatidae > Hylobates > Hylobates moloch. Next base: position 90,677,153 of record NW_026652276.1, read on the forward strand.
TGATTTTCACTTTTAGTACAGTATTCAATGAATTACATGAGACATTCAATACTTTATTATAAAATAGGGTTTGTGTTACAATGATTTTGCCCAACTGTAGGCTAACATATGTATTCTGTGCACATTTAAGGTAGGCTAGACTAAGCTATGATGTTCAGTAGGCTGGATGTGTTAAATGCATTTTCAATTTATGATATTTTCAATGGGATGTAACCCCGCCATAAGTGGAGGAGCATCTGTACTGATAATGTGCTACAATATGTGTGAACCTTGAAAATATTATGCTAATGCTATGTCTGAAAGAAGCCAGATACAAGAGGGCTTCATATTATGAAAAACTACATATTATATGTACTTTAATGTTACATAAACTACAAAAACTACATATCATATGTTACCATTTATAGGAAAAGTCCAGTATAGGCACATTTATAGAGACAGAACGGTTAGTGATTGCCAAGGTAGGAGGAGTGGAGGGATTGGGGAGTGACTGCTAAAGGGAACAGAGTTGTTTTAGTTTGCTCTGGCTGCCATGACAGATTACCATAGATGGGTGGCTTAAACAACTGAAAGTTACTTTTCAAAGTTCTGGAGGCTGAAAGTCCGTGATACTGGTACCAGCATGGTTGGGTTCTTGTTGAAAGCCCTCTTTCAGTTTGCAGACAACTGTCTTCTTTTTTTTTTTTTTTATTTTTTAAATTATACTTCAGGGTTTTAGGGTACATGTGCACAATGTGCAGGTTTGTTACATATGTATCCATGTGCCATGTTGATTTCCTGCACCCATTAACTCGTCATTTAGCATTAGATGTATCTCCTAATGCTGTCCCTCCCCCCTCCCCCCACCCCACAACAGTCCCCGGAGTGTGATGTTCCCCTTCCTGTGTCCATGAGTTCTCATTGTTCAGTTCCCACCTATGAGTGAGAACATGCGGTGTTTGGTTTTTTGTCCTTGTGATAGTTTACTGAGAATGATGTTTTCCAGTTTCATCCATGTCCCTACAAAGGACACGAACTCATCATTTTTTATGGCTGCATAGTATTCCATGGTGTATATGTGCCACATTTTGTTAATCCAGTCTATCGTTGTTGGACATTTGGGTTGGTTCCAAGTCTTTGCTATTGTGAATAGTGCCGCAATAAACATACGTGTACATGTGTCTTTATAGCAGCATGATTTATAGTCCTTTGGGTATATACCCAGTAATGGGATGGCTGGGTCAAATGGTATTTCTAGTTCGAGATCCCTGAGGAATCGCCACACTGACTTCCACAATGGTTGAACTAGTTTACAGTCCCACCAACAGTGTAAAAGTGTTCCTATTTCTCCACATCCTCTCCAGCACCTGTTGTTTCCTGATTTTTTAATGATGGCCATTCTAACTGGTGTGAGATGCTTTCTCACTGTGGTTTTGATTTGCATTTCTCTGATGGCCAGTGATGATGAGCATTTCTTCATGTGTTTTTTGGCTGCATAAATGTCTTCTTTTGAGAAGTGTCTGTTCATGTCCTCTGCCCACTTTTTGATGGGGTTGTTTGTTTTTTTCTTGTAAATTTGTTTGAGTTCATTGTAGATTCTGGATATTAGCCCTTTGTCAGATGAGTAGGTTGCAAAAATTTTCTCCCATTCTGTAGGTTGCCTGTTTACTCTGATGATAGTTTCTTTTGCTGTGCAGAAGCTCTTTAGTTTAATGAGATCCCATTTGTCGATTTTGGCTTTTGTTGCCATTGCTTTTGGTGTTTTAGACATGAAGTCCTTGCCCACGCCTATGTCCTGAATGGTATTGCCTAGGTTTTCTTGTAGGATTTTAATGGTTTTAGGTCTAACATATAAGTCTTTAATCCATCTTGAATTAATTTTTGTATAAGGTGTAAGGAAGGGATCCAGTTGCAGCTTTCTACATATGGCTAGCCAGTTTTCCCAGCACCATTTATTAAATAGGGAATCCTTTCCCAATTTCTTGTTTTTGTCAGGTTTGTCAAAGATCAGATAGTTGTAGCTATGCGGCATCATTTCTGAGGGCTCTGTTCTGTTCCATTGATCTATGTCTCTGTTGTGGTACCAGTACCATGCTGTTTTGGTTACTGTAGCCTTGTAGTATAGTTT